>NW_027555958.1:130260408-130795408 GCF_003287225.1 Phascolarctos cinereus
CCTAACAATTCCAGGAGAAAATGTCAGAGGCAGAACAAAGGTCTGTACGCACCATTTGTAAATCTGACCAAGGCCTTTGATACTGTCAGTCATGAGGGCTTATGGAAATTTATGTCTAAATTTGGTTACCTGGAGAAGTTCATTAGCATCATACATCCGTTTCATGACAATGCTCTCATGCTTTCCCAGTCACCATTGGAGTGAAACAAGGCTATGTGCTTGCTCCCATGCTTTTTAGCATGATGTGTTCAGCCATATTGTCAAATGCTTTCAATGAGGATGACCACAGCATCAAGGTCAGCTACTGCACTAACGGTAAATTCTTCAACTTGAAAAGGCTACAAGCCACGACCAAAGTAGAGGGAGTGTTGGTGCATGATTTTCTGTTAGCAGATGATTGTGCACTCAATGCAGCCTCTGAAGCTGAGATGCAGCAAAGTATGGATCAATTCTCTGCTGCTTGTGCTAATTCTGGCCTAATAATTAACACCAAGAAAACACAGGTGCTCCATCAGCTAGCACCACACCATCCATATGTGGAACCATCAGTTACAGCAAATGGAGAAGTTTTGAATGCTGTGGATAAGTTCACCTTCCTTGGTAGTATACTTTCCAGGGATGTACACACTAATAATGAGGTTGATGCATGTATTGCCAGAGCTAGCTCATTGTTTGAGAGGCTCTGAATTTAAGTATGGGAGAGAAGGGGTGTTAGGCTAACTACTAAACTGAAGATCTACAGAGCCATCGTGCTGACCTCATTGTTGTATGCCTGTGAAACCTGGATAGTATGCCAGTGCCATGGCAGGAGACTGAATCGCTTCCATTTAAATTATCTTGGGAAGATTATGAAGATCATCTGGCAGGATAAGATAACCACACTCCGAGGTCCTTTCTTGAACTAAACTGCCAAGCATTCAAACTGTGCTTCAGAGAGCACAACTCTGATGGGCTGGCCACGTTTTTCAAATGCAAAATGTAGTCTTGCCAAAAAGACTATTTAATGGAGAACTCACACAGGTGGTCAGAAGAAGCAATACAAGGACACTCTCAAGGTCTCTCTTAAGAACTTTATAATTGGTTGTGTGACATGGTAGACACTGACATAAGACCACTCAGCATCAGAGAAGGTGCTGCGCTCTATCAGCAAAGCAGAATTGAAACAGCTCAAAGGAAATGTAGGCTTTGAAAATTTAGAGAATCCACTCCAAATGTTCACACAGACTATTTGTACTCAACCTGTGATAGAGCATTCCAAGCTCATATTGGTCTGATCAGCCACAATTGGACACACTACAACTTGACTCTAGCGTAGGAGAACCAGCCAACCAACCAACCATATACATACGTATATATGTATATAAGCACATACATATACATGTATGTATGTGCACACACATATATACATATATACATATGTTTCAGATTATCTATCTGAATCTATCTCTATCTTTCTACCTATCTATGTAGTCATGAACAGAAATACAGAAAGATTCAAGAATAGAGATATCAGCAACACTTAGGGCCAACATAAAATGGACAAGCAAAAGAAAGGTCTAAGCTTTTTCAAAAAATTTGATTAAATTAAGACAGGGTATGCAGGCACAGTTGTAAGGAATATCTACATTGAGGAAACTACATATGCTGTGAAATATTTATATACACAGACCTATCCAAGCCTTACCTACTAGGTGTATCCATGGTGCTCTTGCTATTGGTAGGCTCCAGTTTACCATTACATTTTTATGAACGAAAGGCAGCTGTGTTAGGGAGAGCAGCAAAAACTAAATATGTCTAAGTGTTTTTGATATGTATGCTATTGTTCAAAGTTTTTTGTTTTGTTCAGTCATGTCTGACCGTTTGGGCCCCATTGGGGGTTTTCTTGGTGAAGAAACTGGAGGTTTGCCATTTCCTTCTCCAGATGCTCATTTTACATGTGAGGAAATTGAGGCAAACAGGGTTAAGTGACTTGCCCAGGATCACACAGCTAGTAAGTTTCTGAGGACAGATTTGAACTCAGGAAGATGAGCCTTCCTGACTCCAGACCCAATGGACTATCTACTATGCTATCCATAGCAAAGGGCAGGAAAGCTGTTTCCATTTATCTTTGTAATATTGACATTTCTACATATAGATTTGTAGTGGCTTACTTCTCAGGTCTGCTGAACATTGATCCCATTGCCAAGCCCTTAAAAGACTGGGCTTCTTGAGGGCAGTGACTGCTTTATTTCTCTCTGTGTATCCCTAGTAAGCACATGGTAGTTACTTAACAAATTTTTATTGTGTCAGGTTAAACTGAGACACAAGGACATGGGGGTGACCTGTGTTGCAGGGATTTACTTAGATAGTTGTGATCTGGCCTACCTTACCCCATGTCACCAGTAAGGTAGGATTTCCATGTTTGTGAAAACCAAGAAGACAACCATGACTGAGCAATCACTCCTTGATTCTCCAGTCTTTAAGAGGGAATTGGGCTAGAATTATATTTAGCTATTACAAATCAAATATTTGCCATTTAGGGCCATGATTTTTAGGGCTCAAGATAAAAACCCCTTTTTCTGGTTGCTCTGGCTAGGTAGTAGTCCTGCTCCACATCTGTAAGGTAATAAGCTTAATCTCAGACAGTTTATCTTGCTTCCTACTAAATGCTTATTACAGAAAAATCAATCATAGCTATTGAGTAGAGATATTTGTCAAAACAAGGTATAAAACAGAGATTGGAGGAATCCATATAGGTTTATTTAGGTGATACTACATTTAGGTTACTCCAAAACTCAGAAGCAGGATAAAATCTTAGCTTAGCCAAGGGAATAAAGATCTTGTCAACTCTTAGGAGGATTGGGGATGAAGGAAATCAAACTCGATACATTTGAGCATGTTGACTTCTCCCTACATGTTCTGTGACTCCAGAACTTCTCATTCACCAGTGAAAATTTATACCTTCTCTCTTTATCTGCTTCTCTCTTTCTCTGCTTCTTTTCTTTTTAAAGACCCTCAGCCGACATAAGGTCATATCTGTCTCATATATTCACATCTTTACAGTGTGAGGGTGACCACCCAAGCTCCCTGGGCATGGGTGGGGATATATTACATTGAATTCTCTTTGCTGTCCCAAATGAGAATGACTACACCTGGCTGTGGTTGAGTAGAATCAATTATTTTCTTGGCATAGAAATTCCTGTAGAAGGCTAGCAGATGATTCCTAAAATTTCATTTTTTGGGCAAGTATTTGTCCTCTAAGGAAGCAATTCTATCATCCTATAAGTTATTTGAAATTAAAATCTGGGGTGAAACAAAGACTATTGAAATTGTCTCAGATTTGTTTTTGAGAACTCTATAGGTATGTCAGGTTTCAGTGGTCAGCCTTATTTTATAAGGTATTTGACTTCATTGTAAGAAATGTCACTATGATTCAAACAAAGCTTTTATGGCTAGATGCTTGCTCTCCTATTTTGCAAAATATTGTTTGAGTAAGTTTCCTGCAGAAATTAGTACAAGGAGGTAATTGCATGTGGTTTAGCTTAAAGAGGCTGACCCAAACATGATTTTGGATGCATTTTCCCCCCAAAATTAAATGCTATTGTGAGTTAGGGTATTTGAAAATGGGGGGGGGAGGTGCATGTAAAGAAGTGTTCAGACCTAGGGAAGAATGCCTCTGCTTTTAGTGGCCAATGAGAAGGGTGGTGATTTTAAAATTAGTCTATGGGGATGGGCATGGTCAAATAGAAACCTGCTTTTGTACGCATAGTGTCAAATCAATCAAGTTTTTGAAGGTCTCGATCTGCCAGGGACAGTATTCATAGAAGCCTTTGAATCATAGAGATAGATTCCTAGTGTGGGTTGAGTGGTTTCAAAGCAGGTAGGAACTAGATATAGGTGGCTTCAGTGGGGTCCACATATAGTGGAACTGCTTTGAGTCCAAATTACAAAGGCCACTAGCTTTTGGTGGGGTTACTGGTTGCATGGTACCTATTTTGACAATAATACAGACAAAGGTCTTCCTCTGTCTTCTGAGTCCATTCTGTTAGAGGTAAGTGGAGATGAGTTGTGTCTGTTCCATGATGTTCCCTCTGATAAGGAAGAGCATTTTGAGGAGGATCAAGGGAATTGGTGAGGAAGCATTTTTATGACTACCCAACCAAAGAACTTTAGGGTATGAGTATATTTGTTCATCTCATCATAGAACTATGGATGAGTTAGTAACCAAAGGGGCTGGAAATTGAAAGAAGAGTTGTCAGATGGTAGTCTTTCACTAAGAGTCTTAATACTCTCAGGGTTTTTCCTAGGAAGCCTTTGCTCTAGTCCAACAGAAGATTATTCTCTTCAAAGAATAAGGTGGTCACCTGGCTAGCAGAGTGATTGATAGAAAAACTGCATCTAGTCAGTGGGAAAGTTCATGGTCTAGCAATTCATGTCAGGTTCTATGCCTCCAATGCTGTAACCTGTAAACCTCCCCAGAAAAATAACAGATAAGGTAGAAAGAGCTTCCACTTTTTTTTTGTTTGTAGCTGCCAGTGTACGGAGTAGGCATCTGTGCGAGGGATTGGAGGAACTGGTCCTTTTTAGCACTAAGTTGTCCCTATTGTATAGAATGAGACTTTCCTCATAATGGTCTTATCTGCCTCTATAGGTTTTCATTTTACTTAGGCAAAGCTGTATTTTCAACATAAAATATACATAGAGAGGCTATTGGCTCTCCATGCCTTGAGGCTCTCCTAATCTATTGCCACCTAAAGAAAAGAAATGTAACTGATAAGGTTAACTAACAGGAGGTGTGTACAGAGGGGTCAGGGTTCCATAGGTTTCAGTAGTGAATGTAGAGAACCTCTTTAGACATCAGATGTAAATGATATAGTATCAGTTGTTGGATGAAGTTAAGTCTGAAGTTGATGGCTGAAGTTAAGAAATAGGCAGCAGCTATTAGAAAATCAGTAGGTCTGAACATTAGGAGAACTCTGATTAGTATAGGGAAGCAGTGTGGTATAATGGATATAGCACCAGACTGGGAATTAGGAGACGTAGGTTTTAATTCTCTTTCAGAGTTATTAGCTTTGTGACAAGGGACAATTCATTTGATCTCTATAAACTTTAGTTTCCTCATTTGTAAAATTGGTTAACAATACTTGCATTACTAATCCCATAATGTTGTGTGGAAAACATTTTTACTTATAATTACTGTATGATTCTATGAAGGGAAAAAGCAAGTGAAAGTGTGGAAACAAAGTCAAAGTTCTGAATCTAGAGCAGGCAGACATAGATCTGAGAGCAGCTGTTCAAGAGTGAATTTAGGACTAAAGGGGGCTACTGCTGTAGTTACCTTTTGTCAGTCTTTAAAGGACCTGGTGATCTTGTCTTGTCTAGTTCCCAGTTGACTCCTGCTCATCAATTAGCTTTCAATCCCTTTCCTTCAGGCTGAGTTAGTGGGTGCTGTCCAGGTCCTGAATCCTCATTAGTCTTCCCTTAGGGAGATATAGAGTTGCTATCTTTACAACCTGCAGTTAATTAACTGAGACACTTCCTCACTTTTTATGTAAGTTGTCATAGCTATAAAAAACTAGTGAAAAGTTCTTCAACAATTATCTTGTAGCATATCAGGTTTGCTGTATTATTATTTTTTTTTAGAATGAGAATAACACTTAGGATTTATGTAGCACTTTAAGGTTTGCAAAATGATTTACAATAAATTAATTTATTTTATTCTCACAACAACCCTGGGAAGTAGGTGTTATTATTGCCCCCATATTACAGATGAAGAAACTGAGGGAGACAGAAGTAGTGTCTTGACTAATGTCACATATCTCTGAATGCATTAATTGTGAGTGAATTTTTATTGAAGCCAAGTTTTGTTATGACTCATCATTTGGTGACCATCTCTCCCCCCCCCATTTCTCTTCTCTTCTCTTTCTCTTTTCTTTTTAGGCATCTGTGTATTGGAGAAAAGGCCTTTCTCTTTGGAATCTGGTTATCTCTTTATGGGGGGCTAGGGAAGGGGCAGAAATATCTCTGAAGTTTGTTAAACACGTCAAAGAAGAATCTGGTGATGTTATATGTCTGCCACTTACTTCTATCCTGACTTGTGTTTGAGTCTCACAGGTTTGAGGTCCTGCCTTGATTTCTATGTTAGAGTACAAAACACAAAGAAACACCAAAAGTGTCACCTGTTACTTAGCAGAGACCTGACAGCAAGGAACTCTCTCCTGATTGAGATCAATTAATTAGCGAACACTTTGAACACAGTTATCCAATCAGCTAAAATCTACTTAACTATTCTTATCCAGCCTACATTTCTCTTTCCTGTACACAGAGATATTATGAATAAATTGTCAAATGCTTTTTTTTTTGTTTGTTTGGTTTTTTTTTTTTTTGGTTAGGCAATGGGGTTAAGTGACTTGCCCAGGGTCACACAGCTAGTAAGTGTTATGTGTCTGAGGCCGGATTTGAACTCAAGTCCTCCTGAATTCAAATGCTTTGTTGAATTCAGTACTTGAGCCATTCCACTGATTTACCAGTCTAAGAATCCTATCAAGAAAGGAAATGAAGTTAGTTTGGCATGCTTTCAGTCAGACAATAAGCATTTATTAATGCCTACTATGAACCAGACACTGCATTAAGTGGTCATTTGTTCTTATTGAACCTATGTTTGCTCCTAGAATTTATTACTTTCTTTTCCAAGTACCTGCAAGCCACCTCTATAAGAATCTATACTAGAATTTTGCCTGGGTTCCAAGTCAAGTTTATTGGTTTATACTTTCTCGGAACTATTATTTTTCTTAGAGCTCATTTTATCAATTTTCCATGACAAATCGTGACTTAAAAGATAAATATTATGAATTCATTCAACCTATGACTAACATCAGTAGTTGGGGATGGTAAAGCAAAATTCAATTTTCCATATGAGGGATGTACAATGGATACAACTAATATGAATTTATACTCTAGTACTTAACTGTTCATCCAAGTCCAGATGTTTTTTATGATTTAGAAACTTGCAAACAAGTGTGTTTTCTTTATTCATCAGGTGAGGCGAGGAAGCAAAGGAGGGTAGTGAAGATAGGTTATGGTTTTGTTTTAGTCTGTACAATGCAGAAAACCATATTATATTTATTATTATATGTCAGCTTACATGATTTTTTTTTTGTTTCTGTTTCAGAGATTGAGTAACAATAGCTTTTCCTATTCCTGTAGTGGTTAACACCATCCTCCCAGTCCCTTAGGGTTCACAAGCTACATGTCATCCTTGACTATTCACTACCTCTTATCTCCACATACAATCTATTGCCAAGGCTTGTCAATTTAACATTGCAAAGTCTTTCAAATACACCTCACCCCCTTTCCTTTGACACTACCATTACTTTGATCCAGGTCCTCATCATCTTACTTTGAACTATTACAATAGCCTACTGGTGGGGCCTGCCTGCTTCCCCTCTCTCTAATCCATCATCCAATCAGCCCCTAAAGTGATTTTCCTAAGGCAAAGGCCTGACTATGTTTCTCCCCTCTCTATTTAATAAACTCCAGTGCCTCCCTACTTCCTCAAATACAAAGTCTTTTGGCATTCAAAACCCTTTATAACCTATCCCCCTCTACCCATTCCAGTCTTCCTATGCTGTATACTCTACCACATACTCTTTAATTCAGTGTCAATCACCTCTTGGCTATTTCAGAAACAAGACATTTTATCTTTTACATCTGGCATTTTCTCTTGCTGTCTGCCATGCCTAGAATGCTCTCCCTCCTGATCTCTGCCTACTTCCCTCCCTGACTTTCTTTAAGTCCTAATTAAAATCCAATCTTCTACTGAAAGCCTTTCCCAACCCCTATTTTTTCCATATGTATGTATGTATGTATGTATGTATGTGTACATACATATATATATATTATATATATCTTGTTTGGACTTATTTGTTTGTTGTCTCTCCCATTAGACTGTGAACACTGAGTGCAGGGACTGTCTTTCACCTCTTTTTGTTCTATCCTCAGTCCTTAGCATGGTGCTCAGCACATAGTGGGCACTTTATAAATTTTATTGACTGCTGACGGACTGACAGGATTTCAAGAGACTATCAATGACTGACTGACTTACCAAGAATTCAGGTGAAGTTGCCAACGATCTAGTTGTTTGGACAAAAAAACGGAAAAGATGAGCACGAGATCCTGAATGCTAATAGTGTTCAGTGGAGATGTCTCTTATTATGGTGGACATGTTCTTATGAATGAACAAATTATAGGCAACAGGTGAGAGGACAGTTCATCAAAACAGGTAGGAGTCTTCATTTACCAGATATTCTTAGATTGGTTCAGAATAAATGGAAAACTATTAAGACTCTTGGTGAAGGGCTCATCAAGATCACTCCATAATCAATTAAGCTGTGGCACATGTAGGAAGAGATATGGGCCATATGAGATAGACCTCCTTAGTTCTACTTTATCATGGCACAGACATTTTTGCCTAATGGAAGTGACCATGGTTTTGTTCTTATGCAGCAACAACAAAAAATGCTACAAAGTTTTGAAAATTGTAATCTAAAAAGTATTTGGTGCTCTCTGAAACAGAGGAAATCTTTAGCTTAAGGCCTCTAAGGAAAATAATTGTTATTTTGAGTGAAACCTTTGACCTCCTTTGTCTTCCACCTTTATGATGTTTGATGATATAATGTTGGTTACAGAGCATGTTGGCATACACACATATGTATGCATATATATTTTTGGTTGCAGTATTGTAAATGTAATGTCTGCTGTTTTGAAAAGAGAATTAGTTTTTTCTTTTAGGGAAAAGGAGTTGACATCTTTGCTGTTATAGCTCAGGCCATATATATGTACTATCATAAATCTATGTCATTAAGGACATACTGTAGGGATGAGACTTAATGTCACACAGTCCTTTCTTTGCCAAACACCATACATTATGGAAAGGGCATTTAGTACACCTTTTGCTAATTTGATGAGACTAAATATCTGAAATGTTTGTAGAGGGAGAAGAAATGGGAAGCATCGACGACTCCATTAATAATTAATTCAGCATTATTGATTCAGATGGTTTTCTGAGCAAGATTTGTTGACTATAGAATAAATGTGAAAGTATGTAAATATTTTTAGCTAATTGTTAACACTGCTTACTTTATTGTTAATCAGACATAAAGATTATTGTTAGGCATATCAATTTGTATATGTTTTTCCAAACAGGTTTTTTATAATACCACCTTTTCACCATTTGAATCAAAGGTCTGAGTCATTTCCCACTGGAATTTCTTCAAAATGTTCTATACATTCAGATAAGAAAACAAGACCATCTCCTATGAGAAGCTTTTTAATTCTAGTGGCTCCCTCCTCAAATTATATTCAATTTACTTGGTATATATTTTATTTGTATATAGTTGTTTGTATGTTGTCCCCTATCTCCTACCATTAGATTGTGGGCTTATTGGGAACAGAAACCATATTTGCCCTTTTGAAAATTCCCAGCATTTAACACAGTAACTGACATATGATAAGTAATTTGCTAAATGCTTGTTAGCTTGGTGACCATACAACAGTTTACTCATACCTCTAAAATTAGTAATTCCATGTCAGTTTTCTACATATTAAAGGGGAATATCAGCAGATAAGATTAGAAACTGGATTTTCCTTTCTTCTTCCTCTAAGAAGATACCCTCTTACCTACACAGTATTCCTTTCTCCAATTCCGGAGGATTGAAAAGAGGATGTCAAGTGGTATTAAAGCTTGGGCCCTTACAAAAGATATAAAACCCAAGTCATTACCCTTCTTCATCATTTTGTGTATTTTTATGTCTGTATGTAAAATATAGGATCATAACATTATGGATCTAGAATCAGATGGTATCTCAGAGGCCATCTAGTCTAACACCCTCATTTAAAAGTTATAAATACTCAGACCCAGGGTAAGTCAAATCACTTGTCCAAGGTCACATAGAAAGTAAGTGTCATATCATTTCCCATCAGCTGTATTCCATTTGACTCCACCATCATCATGCTGCCTTACTAGAGAGATGGTTGTTAAACATTTATCAACACATCTTGATGGGAGGGAAGGAGAATTTAAACCAAGCACAAAGCCCCAGTCCAGTAATGATTCTGGAGGTGAGTAAACAGAAGATGCTGAACACAATAAAGAAATACAATGAGTTGAGAGAAGCTCAAGAAATAAACCCAGGACTGAAGAGCAACTTCACAACAAGTCCGAGGAGAGTCTTAGAAAAAAGAATGACCTGATCACAGGAACTGGTATCTGGAAAAAATTAAGAAAGAGGTACAACTTGTAGTGTTCAGTGAAATGAGAGCTGGAAATGAAAGAATATGAAGGATAGCTTATAACAGACGATGGTAAGCTTTACCAAAGAAGTGGGCTCCATCAAAATTAGAATAGTTCAAGTATAAAACAATGACTGTGTTATAAAATAAGAAATGTTAAAACAAAGTTTGAAAGTTAAAAGACAGGAGAAAATGAAAAGTATTTGGTATTGAAAAATAATTGACCTGGAAAACAAGGTAAGGACAGAATCTAAGAAGTATCAGACTACTGGAAAATCAAGACCACCGTATATGGAATATCATGGCAACAACTCTGGGTCCCAAGTCTTCAAAATGGGACTTTTAGAGTTCTAGGGAGGCAGTGTGCAAGAGAAAGAGGTGACTGAATCAGCCATCGCTTAAAACAAACAAATAAACCTAAAATGATAGATATTCCCAGAAAGCTGGGACTGGAGAATGAGGACTGGCTACCTAGAAACAATTCCATTTTCCTCCATTCACAAAAAACCCTGCATACTTTTGTGTGATATTTTTTCCCTTTCTTTTCTTCTTAAAAAATGTTGTTATTCATTTAAGCACAAGGAAAAGATCTCTCATCTCTCATCGTTGATCAGCTATCTGCCACATGGAAGAGCCCCCATCAGCTGTCTACCACAAGGCCTCCAGAGATGGCAATGTGTTGGTTTTTTTTTAATTAAAGAAAGTGTCAAAGGTGGAGACAAGAAAGTGTACGTGGCTCGTAACTTAAAACAGTTTGTGCTAAAGTTAAATTCCGCTTGTATACAATGGACACTAAATGACCAAATGTACAATGAAATAGCATTTCTTGTTACTTTTGGATAAACAACAAAACCGACTCTGCCATCTCTTTTATTTGCTCCAGGAGATCTTATGGTTTATAAAGAAATGTATAAGTACAAAACCAATTCAGCTTGATTTTATGGCAAGAGCTGGGGATAAATTCATGGACAGCTAAATGCCAAAAGAGAGCAAGGAAATGCCCAGAATACTGGTTGGACCCCTAGTGAACATATGGGAGGGTAGGGACAATATGGGCAGGTCTCCCTAACTTCATGTCCTGAAAAGAAAATGCTACAAAGTTCTGTAAATTGTAATGTGAAAATACTGAGTGTTCTCTGAAATAGAGGAAAGGTTTAACACAAGGCTAAAGATAATGTTTCCAATTTTATCAGAAATGGTATTCTGTAACATTTGATGAAATATACTTTTAGATTCATGGCTCCAAAGCTAGAAGGGACCTCAGAGGCCATCAAGGTCAGCCCCTGCATTTTATAGATGGAGAAATTGAAGCCCAAGGAAGTTGTGACTTATCCAAAGTTGATATAGTTGCAGGGAATATCCACATTAATGAGGTCACAGATCCAAAAGAGTACAATGTGTATTTTACTTCTTATGGGCTCCATACAACCCATGAGACTTCACTCAATAAGTTCCCTAAAAGAAAGTTGAGATGACTTCAAATGTCATAAATATTGTACATCTAGGAAACTTGTGTGATATCACCTTTTATTCCTTCTGCCCATGCCATAAGATGAAGCATCATTTTAATGGTAGAATTACTTACAGCGGTTGTATTTCCTCAGTACATGTAAGTCAGAGAATTTAATTTTTCGAGCTACAGAGGATCTTTACTTGTCATTACTAATAAAAACAACAAGAAAAATTACTGCTAAGGGGCAGCTAGGTGGTACAATGCATACAGCACGGGCCTGAAGTCTGGAACACTCCTCTTCATGAGTTCAAATCTGGCCTAAGACAGACTCTTACTACCTGTGTGGCCCTGGGCAAGTCACTTATCCCTGTTTGCCTCAGTTTCCTCATCTGCAAAATGATCTGGGAAGGAAGTGGCAAACCATTCCAGTATCTTTGCCAAGAAAACCCTAAATGGGTTTTGTAAGAGTCAGGCATGACTGAACAACACCTAATTACTTCTAAAAGATTATTTGAAAGAGTATAGCTGACCATGATTTTCCCTTATATCTGATTTTATACTGGCTTCCTAAGTAATTAATAGTGTACTATGATAGTAGCATGATCCGGTGGAATGAGTGCTGGATCTGGAGTCAGAGGACTTGAGTTTGAATCCTGGTTCTGCTGTTTAGCTACCCATACAATCTTGGACAAGTCACTACATCTTTAGTCCTTAGTTTTCTCGTTTATAAAAAGAAAGAGGTTAGATTAGATGATTTCTGAGGGTCTATTTTATATCCTGTTTTATGTTCTACATTATTATTTTTTTCAAACAATAGAGAAATAAAGATTAAAAAAACTGTCTAGGAAAATTACTTGAATCTGTGAAAGGAAATTATCCAGTGACTGTCGTAGACAAAAGGTATTTGGTTTTGCTTTCTTTTATGCAAAGATAAGTCAGTTACTCTCTAGTCTGTGCCTGGTTAATAGTGAGATGCACTTCCAAATTAAAAAAAAAAAAGAAACTCAAACTTCATTACAGCTTCTCAGAAAAGCTAGTACTCCCTTTCATACCACCCCCCTCCAAAAGCTTTGTCTCCAGATGTTATTTAGTATTTATTTTGCAATGCTTATTATGACAGACCAAGTCATTTACGTCTTAGAGACGTATTGGTCTATTTATTTATAGAGAGACAGCTCCTTGAAGTGAATACAATTTGCTTTGGGTGTGGGCAAAGCTACGTACCATTAGAAATGAATGGGTGGGGCTTCTTCCTCTAGTATGTTCTTCATTATTGCTTGCATTTCCTTTCCTTATGGGGGTTTTGTTTTTTGTCCCATACGGTTTAGTACAATTTACTTTAAAAAAAAAGAAGTTAGGTTTTCAGGGCCATTATCCTTGCACAGGAAATGAAAGAAGCAAAGCATAGGAATGATGGAGTTATTGGGTTTTGACACATTCACTTAAAAATCTGGCCCTGGTCATAGGTAGAGCTGGAATGGCTGGAGGCCTCTCCCATGTCACCTAGTCCATAAAGTAACTTGATAGTGTTGGCCAGCTAGACTTGCTCTAATTGGAACTAGAATAGTCCTAACTGAATGGCTGACAGATGAGACAGAAGTGCAGTGTTAGAACTGTGTGGGTGAGAGAGAACCAGTAGGTCAAGGGTATTACAAAGTAGCAGCCTGGAAAAGGGCGGCAGTGACCAAGATGTGTAGGTGCTAAGGAATGTTGTGGTTTGGAATGGGCAAGACATTCCTTTAACTGTGTAGCAATGACTTTCAAGATGCCTGAGTGTTCTAGAAGAGTTCTCGTTAAACTAGAATCATGGGAATCATAGATTTAGAGCTAGAAGGACACTTGGAAGTCATCTGGTCCAACCCCCTCATTTTGGAGATGAAAAAACAGGACCAGAGAGGTGAAGTAATGGTGAAAGTCACATAGCTACTCTTTGGCCCAATCAGGATTTGAATCAGATCTTCCGATGCTAAAGCCAGAAATTTTCATCCATGTGCTCAATTTGTTGTTGTTGTTCAGTCCTACCTGACTCTTTGTGACCCCATTTGGGGTTTTCTTGGCAAAGATCTGGGTATTGGAATGGTTTGCCATTTCCTTTTCCAGCTCATTTTACAGATGAGGAAACTGAGGCAAACTGAGTTAAGTGACTTACCCAAGGTCACATAGTAACTGTCTGAGGCTGGATTTGAATTCAGGTCTTCCTGACTCCAAGCCTGGCACTCTATCGACTGTGCCACCTAGCTGCCCCATGTATTCAATGGGGAATAATTAAAAAGATTCAAACCTCTCTTTTAAGAGTAGCATGATTTTTTTTAAGATCAAATTTTGTATGATTGAATAATCTTCCATTTTTTGAGGAGTATTGATCTCTGTCACAGAACAAAAACAACTCTAACCTTGCTCTGTGGGTGAAAATCAGAAAAGGTTTTGGTCTTTTATAGGAAATTGAATGAGAGATTTTTGGAATTCCCTACCACCTACTTTAGATCAGACGTAGAAATTATTTCATTCCTAACTATGATATTTTATCATGGTATATTTACTTTCAGATAGTGTCTAGGCTCAGAAGAGGCACCACGTGTAGTAAAAAGAGCACTAGATTTGGAGTCCAAGGATGTGGGTTTGAATCCCAGTCCTAGCTGTGCCTTGCACTGCCTGTGTAATCTTGGACAAGTTAATGTTCCACTCTGGGACTCAGTTGTCTGACTTGTAAAATGAGCTCCACATCTATGACCACTAAGAATCCAAAAGCTTTATTTTTTTTTTAACATTCTTTAATTTGGGTAAAATGGATTCTTTGAGAATTTTCTTCTTGTTCTATCAACTAATTAAGTGTTAGACATAGATAACTGGCTATTTGGGGATAAGTTGTCACCTTTCAGGTTTTAATACTTTTTCGTCCCTTAAAACATCAGGGTGGAAGTACCACCATACAGTCATACCTCACCAAAACGAGCCCGTGTACTTAGAGATTCCATTGCTTGACAATTCTTGTCAGTGACTCAATTTGACTAGAGTGAAATTATTTTCCACTCTCCCCTTGGTTCCACATTTTTTCCTTTTGTTTGTCCCACTTAGGTTATGGTTACATTCATTCAGATTTAAGTATTTGATTCGTTGTTTGCCCCTTCACATCAAAGACCTCTGTTTCCCTTGTTCCTTCTGCATTTAGGCTACCCAGGATCAATATACAGCAATCAATTTGGCTCCCCAGTAAACCTCATGCTCCATTTGCAAATTGCATGATTTCTACAGCTGGCTTCTCACACATCATGGTTCCAGCTGCCCTCTGCTGGTTCCTGTGACCATTGCACTGGGCTCTGAAATAGGTCTCTAATCATGTCCCAACAAGAATCAATTTATCAGGAAATATTGCATTATACCAGGAGATGCTTTCATCTCATGATTTTTAGCCTTTTAACAGAAGGAATAAATGAAAACACACAGGACTTTAGTTAGAATACCGGGGTTCAAGGCCTAGATTTGACCCTTACTCATGTGATCTGGGGCAAATCACTTAACCTCTTTGAGCCTCAATTTCCCAATCTGTTGAATGGACTACCTATGTTCCTTATTGAGTTGTTAGGATTATCAAGTCAGACAATATCTATGAAATATAACATCTATAAAAGTTTATTTTAAACTATCAATTATCCTGAATTATTTAATATGTATTTTTGGTTTCATCAGTGAAATCAACAGATATCTTCAGCATGAGGTACTCTCAACATAGAAGCTCTTTCCCCAGATGAAGGCATCAGATCTGAAATGTATAGTGTTGGAGAGTTACCTAGGACACGGAGAGGTTCAGTGATTGCCTCTATGTCACACAGCTAGCATGTGTCCGAGGCAGGTCTTGAATGCAGGTCTTCTTTACTTCAAGGTCAGTCATAGTTCTATCTGCTATGCTGTATTTCCCCTCTATTATTATTTTACACATAATGCAATTTTTGGATTAAATTAGATTATCTGGATATATAAATTAAGATCTATTTTTTCATATATTATATATCAGATTATTCTTTAAGCATTTCATGTTAATTAAGCAGAAATGTATATCTTACCAAAATACATTTTCTCCTGCCCTCTTATCCCAAACCTTTTGCTTTTCCAAGGGAGACTAGAATGGAGGATAGAAATGCCAGAAACTTTTATTTGTATGAAACTGAATCATTTTCTTGCTTAAGCTTCACTTGTCTACATCTTTCTGTAATCATAAATTACTTTCACTGGTGGTTTGGATGAGACTGAAATCTGCTTTCCTGTAGCGTTTGGTATTTTCCAAAAGTGAGTCATAATCATTTTTTACTATGGGAAAAAGAGAGAGAACTCAGACTTGTATAGATTTAAGGCTCCAAAAAAGGGGCTGATGTCCAAATAACCACCTCCTAAGGAAAATCCCTTAGATTCTAGATAACTGATGTTTTTATTCTTTAGATTTTTTAAAAATTAAATCATTGCTTGAAAAATAATTGACATGTCTCCTCCAAATAGGAAGGGAAGGAACTTGCTAAAGTACATATGTCTTTGTCCAATCGTGACTTTGTCATTTCTTTTGGAAGCCTGCCCTCTCTCACTTCCTCCCCCCAACTCTTTCCCCTTTCCAACCAGTACTTGTTCTCCTGTGCTAAAATTATAGATGGTCCACAGCAGCCACAAAAAGCTTTTTGGAGTTGTAAGATGAACTTGCATTATCCTTGATGCTTCATCATGGTGGAGAGTGAACCTTGAGTTCTCAAAAGGTCTGGTCCTTGACAAGCTGAAAGTGGTTCAATTATCATTCCAGCATGGACTCTGTATCTATCATTTGAATAACATCTGAGTGAAGTTCAGGGTGGCCTGCATTAGGTTAGCCTACAGTTGATTTTTGTTGTTGTGGTTGATAATAACTTATGAAGGCCATCTCCTATATGGGATAGAAAGTTTTACATCTGTGGTGGCAGATGAATAATCCACCTAGATAATATCAAGAGTCTTTGAGGTGCTAAATAAGGTGAAAATATCTAAGAAAATCTCAGAAATTTCAACAAGCAGAAGAGAATGACCACCATGAGTGACTTCTCTGTCCAACTAAATGTTCTTTTTGGTGGAACAATTTTTTTCAAGGTTGTTCTTTGACTATACTTTGTAAGCCTAGTTTAGTGAAAAGAGCACTGGATGAGAGATATGAGTGCAAATCCTATCTCTGATGGTGAACTGTGTTACATAGGTGAGCTACAACATCACTAGAAGCCTCCATTTCCTCATCCTTGGAATAAGAATAATCACATTCTTGCTGTTTACCACAAAATGATGCGGTTAAAGTACTTTTAAAGCTTTACAGGTGTATACCAATGTAAGTTCTTACTGTGACTACTATATGTTTCTTGGTGGGGGAAGATTCATTTTCCCAGGTCTCCAGTGAGGACAATGCCTCTACCAGCAATAGAAGGCCCATAATAAGAAACAATAAGAGATCCTCAAGGGCTGCCAGGGGTGGCTCATTTCTATGCCTACCCTCATGCAACTGTTACTTCTGTGGCCTAAGGCATATGACAATTCAATCTCAGCTCTTTTCTAAACAGGAACCTTTCTCCTCACTCTTTCCCAGAGATAAGTAAGGCATTTACAGATGTTGGGTAGATATTGAACATATTAAAACAGTTCTGCAATTCTACTGCTCCTATAGCAAAATGACACTGGATAACTAACATTCATACATGAATTTATCTTATCAGAGCACAGACTGCTTATATTTCTTTCATACTAGGGATTCTTAACCTTTTTTTGTGTCATGGATCCCTTTGGCAGCCTAGTGAAGCCTATAGATCTCTTCTTGGGATAATGTTTTTAATTAGAAGGAAATGCTAGATATCAGTTAGAAGTTAGTGAAAAGAAATATGTAATTTTCCCCATCCAAATTCATAGATCCCCTGAAATCCACGGAACCCTTGCTTTATACAGTATTTCTGAAACCTGATAGGAATAATAGGTAGTATATATTAAAATAATTATTGTTTTGCAGTCAGAGTACTGGGTTCAAATCTTTCTTCTGTTATTGACTACCTGTGTGGCCTTGGGAAAGTAAGTTTACCTCATTGGGTCTCCCCAAAATGAGGGGTTGAAGTAGAGGGTCTCTAAGTTTCCTTCTAGTTTTAAATTTATGATCCTATGATCCCTTAAGAGAGGGGAACACCATAACTAAATAGGATGGAAAGCAAAGATTAAACTGAAGGAATTATGTCCTGAAATGAAGGGAAGATAAATGAAAATTACAAATGGTTTTCTCCAAATTATAATATAGTACTGAAAATTTGTTTCATTTTCTACATAATTGATTGCCACTCTGCATAATAGCAGTTAATTCCAGAGTCAAAGTACCTAGAAAGAGGACGGAGTTAGGAATATCCAATGGCAAAGAAATAGTGAAGAAGAGTTTTCCTGTGAAGGTAGGGCTGATTTTATCTGGTCATCACTACTGTGCCTCTACAGAAAGCCACCCTCTTTCCCATGAAGAGTCAGACCCAGGAGAATGAATGAGAGCTGATGAAGACTTGGTGCCTAATGAAGTGCTAATTGATTTTCATGGTCAATTCATGATACATTCCAAGTTTTATTTTGGAATGAGGGATGGGACTGGAAGGGAATGTCATAGTTGTAAAGGGATGATTACTTACCTAGTTTAAAAATAAAAATAAAAACTTGTTTATAATATAAATTGCATTTTGCTGTACACATTGTCTCCTCTTGTTAAGGAATGTAAGCTTCCTGAAGACTGGGAGAGCTTCCTTTTTGTCTTTGTATGCTAAATGCCTAGCATGGTACAAATAGTAGGCACTTATGAAATGTTTGTTGATTGATGGGTTTCAACAAAGAGTACAAAGAAGCCATCCTGCATGAGAAGCGTGGTGCAATGGAATGAGCACTGAATTTGGAGTCAGAAGAAATCCCTCCTCTCTCACACTTGTTACTTTGGTCAAATCACAAATTCTCTAAATAATAGCACCTTGAATCTACCCCACCCCACCCCCTTTCCTCCTCTGAAGTGTAGAATTGGACAAGATGAGTACTAAGGTATCTGTCAGCTCTACATCTAGAATACTATGATATTATAATGCTAAGTGTGGTATTTTTCAGATACCTGAGCTTAGAACAGGATGGTTTCCTCCTGCCTCTGTTGCTTTTGTATTACAGATATCTTCATTATTTCATTCTGCTAAGAATGTTCATACACTAATGGACACAGAAAAAGTCAGGCGTGGGGAACACAAGAAAGAAATCTGAGCTAAAAAAGGATCATTCCTTTCTGTCTCTCACTGTTTTTGTGTTACAGGTCCTGGACCTCAGAACAAAAAGACAGTGTTCTGTCTTGTCGGTACCCAAATATAGCTATTCTGAGTCAGGGCTGCTGTTATGAATGTTGTCAATCTCATCATTTGTATAGCACCTTACAGGTTTCAAAATGTTTTCAAATATGTTTTCTCCTTTCAAGTTTTTTTTTTAAATCAGGAATTTTTATTCAGTGTTTCTGATAGTTGGAATGGTTGATCTCCTGAGTAAAGAGTAAAAATCATTTTTAGTTTAAAAAAAAACTGTTGACCAATCCAGATTTCATAGTCCATTTTACATTGAAATCTAGTCAGATAGGCCTAATTAAAATAGTAACTAATTCTAATAGAAGACTAATTGTATAATAGAACATTCATTGACCAGACTACTCAGAGAATGGGAAGCCTTCATTAAATTTTCTTTTGGGTAAGTTGTTTTCTGGGTAGCCAGGAAACATTTTTTGTTTCAATGTTGATTAAAAATCTTTCTAATATGCATTAATCCACTCTCTGCATGAAAGTACAATATACTGAATGGAATTTAATCTTTCCTTGATTCTGAATCTTTTGGTGCCTAAAGATGAGAATTCTAAATGATGGTTTTCATCATATAGTACCATAGCTGCTTGATTGTAGAACATGTCAGAGAAAAGAATGAATTCGTACTGATGTCAGAAGCTATCTTGTGAGGTTTGGATGAAAAAAAAAAGATATTCAAACCATTAGCTTTCTCTACAGTATTTTTCCTTTCTCTCCTAATAGAATACAGGGAAAAAAATCAATTAATTGATGATTCAGATTAGTGAGTTCTGATGAATTGAGATCTTCAAAGAGCATTGGATCTGGAATCCAAAGCCCTTACTTTGAGTGTCAGTTTGCCATGTGACATTAGCATTTATTCTCTCTAGGCTTGTTTCCATATTTGTAAAATGAGGGGGTAAGACTAAGTGATTACTAAGATTCTTTTCAACTCTAAAAGTTTTATTCTAGGCAAATTTATGTAGATTTTAATGCTATATTGGTAAAACTAATATTCATTTTTCTACATGCTTGGCATATTCTTTTTTTGGGGGGGTAGGGAAGATTGTATATACATTTATATGAGAAACATCATGGCCTAGAGATAGAAAGCTAGGCTCAGTGTCAAGAAGATACTGGTTTAAGTACCACCTTTGACACATACTGATTGTGTGAGTCTGGCCAAGTTTCTTAACCATTTAGAGCCCAAGACAAGTCTAAGGCAATAAGTTGCAGAGTAGGTGCTGACCTGCATTGGTAGAAGGAATTTCTTCATATGGAAGTTCTCTATCCCAATGAAATCAGAGATCTAGTCCTTATCCCTAAGTACATTTGTAAACATACCCAAAGTATAAGGTGTCTGACTAGATGTGGACTTGGCCACAAGGGCACATGCATGTGGGCAGGAAGGTAGGGTTTATATTTGTTTACAGTTGTGTGCTTCCTGACTATCTACTGACATGGGATCTAAAGAAAGTCTCCTCAAATGTTGGACAGACTTTTTATGGAGGATTTATGGGAGGGCACGGACAAAAAATCAAGTAGGATGAAAAAGGTTTGGATGATTTGTGATTTGCACTATTGGTCACCTGACATTAATGAGAAAGTATCAAAGTACATATTTTAGGACAACTGAAATCTGAAGATTTGACTTTGTGTTGTCTGTCATTAAGTGTGAGTTAAATGGATAAACATGAATGTCATCCTGGGAGATGGGTTCTAAAAGAACTTGACTTATTCCCCAGATGGGCCCATAACCTTTAAATAATTATAATAGTGATAGATAAAATTTATTCAGCACTTTAGGATTTACAGAGCACTTATATCATTTGATCTCACTACAATCCTCTTAGTTAGGTGTTTGTTATTATTATCATTATTTTACGTGTGAGAGAAGATCTGAGACTTACCCAGGGTCACATAGATCATAAGTGCTGAAAAGGGTTTTGAATTTGTCTCCTTGACTCCAAGTCCAGTATGTTAATTACTCTATCACCCATCTGTCTCGTTGATGTCTTTTGCCTCTTGGTAGCAGTAAAAACTGATGCTCTGCCAAGATCGGTATGAGAAGATTAGTTGGTGATGAAGATGGTGGTGGTGGTGGTTGTAGTGGCCCCAGCCATACTTGCTATTGTTTCCCTTTTGCTAGCAAAATAAAAGACTTGCATAAACATAGTTCCCTTTCCATCTCCCCTTCTTCCTTTCCTCCTTTTTTCAGTTATGGCAATGCTATTGCTTGGAAGATGGGGAACAGAAAATAGAAGAGGAGAATGCTGGGGTTTGGGGCAGATCCAGAATTAGAGCTTTACCCAGAAATGGACATCAGTTATGATGACTACTATAGCTGTGCACTGTGGTTGACTGGCTCAAACATCCATATATCTAGGGTAGTGATGATCTGACAGGCTCTGGTGACACTATTAATCAATATGATGAGAAGCAGGAAATATTGGCATACAATAAAATGATACTGTATTGACTATAGTGAGAGAACTCTTACTCATTTCTTGAGTCAATGAATCAACAAACGTTCAGTGTGTACCTACTAAGTGCTATATCTGAATACATTGAAGGATCATTCTTAGATTGGTTTCGATGAATCTGTCAGATATTTATTCCTATGAATAATTACTTATACAGGATCATATCATGTTTCACATATAGCAATGAGACTGGTTGTTGTGTATGACTTATGGAATCAGTCTGATTGCTTTATCATTACTTCTTACATGTGCCTACCTACATAGTAAAGTTCGAACTGCAAGCTTGTGGAGATCAGTCTCCTTTATCATCAGCTGTGTTTCTTGGTTCAAGTCCAACCATTGTTCAGAAATCAGCAGTTTCCTGTTTAGCTGATCCTTGTATTAGTCAGTTTTGCTTTAACTTACTATATGCTGGAACTTAAGTCCATAATTGACAATAACAAATGAATGAAGTCTACATGTGCGAACATTTTTATTCTCAAACTAATAGTTTGTTTATTTAACTGAAAATGAATGTCAACAAACAATGGTGTTTGTTGAGTCTAGCAAAGAGATAAATGATGTTTTTATTTACCCTTTTGTTCCCAATGCTGATTGTGTTTTTTAAACACCCTTTTGATGTGCTAAGAATTCCCAAGAAGAATAACAGCTGGTATTTAAATAACATTAATCTAGCTTCCAGTAATAGTCCAGCTGAAAGCCTGGGGTCTTTTTGTGTAGAAACCAATTGGAGAATGGAGGTAGCTGTAGTGTCTTGATAAGAGTCCTGGTTTTGGAGTCAGATAACCCTTGGATTTGAATTCTATCTCTGTTTTCCACTAACTTTGTGAATTTGGATAGGCTGCTTCATCCCTTAGGACATGGAGGTAGATAATCTCTAAGATCCTTTCCAACTCTAAATTCTGAGCTCTTCTGAAGAATTGCCAGCTTTATGCTTTTGCAATAATAAAGCAGGAACATATTAGAATGACAGTATAAGGTAAACAACAACAATTATTCTCTGTGCCTCCAGAGCAGGAAGACATTAGCCAATCACTAGATTTTAGGAGCTGAGCAGAAGACCAGTGTGGACTATGGACCATAACTGAGGCTGGCAGAAAGGGTGGGTATGGAGGGCAGCATATGACTTTTGTTAGCATCTGGTCCATACAGGAAAAATCAAGGGCAGGAACATAGTTTAAGGGCATGGTAGACAATGACCAGTATATTAGAACACATTTATCAATGACTTGTAGCTAGTTATTGATTGAGGTTATATATGGAGAGGATAGAGAAAGAAGAAATAAGAAGAGGAAGAAAAAGATTCTGTATTCACAAATCAGTCTTATTTGGCAGTCCTTATTTTACTTAATATATATGAAATAATGTTAAATTTTTTTTTCTTTCTTCAACTTTACTGAGAGTAATATTATTAAACTACCTTTGAATATAAGTATCTTGGAGGCAGGGATTCTTTCATTTATATCTTTGTATGCCTCGTGCCTGGCATATTCTAGGTGTACTTAATAGATATTTGTTGATTGATGGGTTCCAAAGAAATCTCAATTGAAAAAGCAAAATGGGCTTAGATAATCCATCCTTGCTTTGAAAGACATAGAAAATAAATATTGAGTCAAGCTATATGTCTGGGAGAGAAAGTATGAATATTTGCCATGATTGTGTTCAGTTTTATTTCATCAACCCAATCCAATCCATCAAGTATTTATTCTATGTGTAAGGCACTACACCATAGACTAGGGGATGCAAAGACATAGTCCCTGCTTACAATCAACCCTTCACCAGTACTATAGTGTACCTGAACAGTGTTAAGAAATCAGCAGATATGTAATGCAGCCTTATTGAATGTCTAAACAAATCTGTAGGCATAAAGGAAGGAACACCAATAACTTGATAAATGATACTAAAGTAATATAGCACCTGTATGAGGGTGTCATTTGAGAATGAGCTAAAGTGGGGCCATTGTCTCTTTCTGCATAATTCTTTAGGATGATTTTCTGTTCTCCCACAGTGCTAGCATAGAAGTTTTCTTTGGAGATAAAACAGGTGGTATTACAAATTGAATATAGATTGTAATAGTGACACCTGTAAGACAATGGATGAAAATACTAAAATAAGAAACAAGTAAAGCATTTTAACATTTTATGCCTTGGCTGGGGAAAAAATACACATATGTATATATGCATGCATATGTACACACACGCATATGTAAACAATGTGTGTATATACATGTGCATATACACATGCACATGTATGTACACACATATACAATATATACTTCAGATGTATGTTTATAGAAACATGTATATTATATACATTCTATTTATATGTGCATATATGTATATAATATGCCTGTACACACACACACATATACACATGATATATGTATATATCACAAATTTATTATGCACACATTGTATATATATGCTTACACACATACATATGTGAAACAATAGTGTTTAGACAGTGCAGATGGTAGAGAAGTGCCTAGGGACAGACTACCACAAACCAAGTTTATTTTAAAGTCTTCAGAAAGCAGCAACTTTGACAGGGCTAAGAAGAATGATAGAACAGGTATTTTATCCCATGTACTACAACAAGAAGGTCAACATGGATCAATGTAATTCTATGCTCTATACTCAGAGATGTTCCATCCTGGAGCTAGATGTCTCCTCTGTATAATACTGGTTGATTCCTTCAGTTATGGTGATGTCAATCCCCCAAAGAGATCCATAGACTGAGAAAATATGCAGAAGAAAAGGCCAAATGATGAAGCAACAGAAAGAGTTGGCATATGAGGAAAGATCTAAGTTATGAAGTAGCTAGCTCTAAGTTGTCTAAGAAAAGAGAGGAAATATATAGTGTATTTAGTAGTCATTACTTAGAATAATTTAGTAATTAGGATTTATACATATGCTGGTATAACTTAATGCAATGAAATTAAGAAAAACCTTAATAAATACTTCTTAACACACTATAAAGCTTCAGATCTTTAAATAAAATAGATTTAAAAATAAGGAGGCAGTAACGCATTCTACGTTAGAAAGAAAATAGATTAGTTAATTTAGCAGGGATTCATGAATGGAAGAATAACATCCCCCCCCCCCATGGAACCAATGATTAATATCACATTTTAAAATGAAACCAAAAAAAGCAGAACTTTAAAAACTATCAACAAATATATTTATTATGGTGGCTTTTTTCCCACTAAATATACCTTGTTAAAGAAGTAATATCCCTTGGATTCCTCATGGATCATAAAGTAAATAAGGAAGCATTTTTTTTTCCCAACGTGAGAGGGAAAAAAGACACAATTGCAAAAACATGTTATATTTTCTGTGCTCTATTTTCTGTTCTTTATTAATTCAGCCTTTTCTCCTACAAGTATGGGTTTGTTTGTTGTAAGTAAGGTTTGTAGTGTAGATACATTTCGCAGTTTATATGACTCCGAGGACAGCCCAGACAGGAGCACTGATGAAGGAGAAACCCGTCATATTTCCTTAGAGATTAGAGTGCTGCTCCACTGGAGCAGAACCACTGGTCCTTCACAGTTTTGTGAAGCACAAAAAAACTCTCCATCCCAGCAGTTTCTTCCACTTTTTTTCCTCTCCCCATTCTCACATAATTGTTACTATCCACTCTAGGGTTTCTTGAAGGCAGGAGTACAGGATAAGTAGAAGGGAGCCAATTTTAAAACAGTTCAGTCTTGATAAACCATAGGACAGGAAATGTCAGGGCCTAACTGAACACTCTTGGTACCTACTGAAGCATCAACACAGAGCTGTTGGATTTCCTTGGATTTCCACTGTCCTTTGATAGTTTTTTTTCTCTCCCTTCCCCTCCACCCATCTCCCATTTTATTTTTTTGTGGTATGCCTTTTTTTTTTGAAGGATACTGTGTTTTTGACTTAGCAGACATCTCTTTTGCTTCTTACTTAAAACAATAGCCTGAAAATTATTTTACAAAGATAAAAATGTTGCTTCTCCAGATGCCATCATTATAACGATATCTCTTATGTCCTGTTAATAATTATATACAAAAAATTCTTAGGTGTCTTTTACAAATGCACAGAAGCATATAAGATAACCCCTTGAAAAGTATCCCTTCTTTAGACTTCTTTGTATTCATGGCTCTTGAATGTCTTGGTTATTAACTATGTTTGTATGGAGAGTATAGGAACTATCTGGAATGTTGTTTAGATGGAGCAGTAACTGGTAGCATTTTCCACTTGTGGTTCTAATGGCTAGAGCACCTGCCCTGGGAATCTGGTGGAGATAGCAGCATCATAATTCTAAAACAATCACATGAGACCTTTTAGTGTACAGTGCTGACTAATACCGATTTCTGTTGTTTATCTTGGACTTTTCGTTTCTTCTGCTGCTGTTTGTCTTTATTTTCCCATTGATCCCGGGATTCTGTACTGGGCTCCTGGCCTTTGTTCTCTGGTTTTGTTTCCTTACTTTCTTCTTTACTTAGTTTTTTTCTTTTTCTCTCCCTTCCTTTCTTTCCTGAAATAAAAGGTAAACATGTGAATTAAAAAAAAAAGAGAAAAAGAAAAAAAACATGCACATTAGGTTTGCTTAATGTTCATTTAGGCTCAGCTTTTCAAAACCCAGTTAAACATCTCTCAGCATGTTATGTGCAATGAATCTTCAATCTAAAATGTTGCTGTAGTTATAAGATAGTCACTATTTCACCAAAAAGGAAAAAAAAATAGATGATTAAGCCAAGACAAGTCAAGAAGCATTTACTGAGCACTTATTATATGCTTACCAGACACTATGCTAAGCTCTTGAAAATTAAAGGCATGCCCTCAAGGATAACATGGAAATTGCTATGTATGTACAATGTATCTCCTATATCTCTATCTCTCTACCTCTATTTCTGTTTGTTTGTGTGTATGTATGTACGTATGTATATATATATATATATACACACATATATACACACATATACATATATATGTATGTATATGAAAGGATTAATATTTATCAGGGTTCTTCTTCCTGCAACCACTTCCCTAAAAATTGACAAAATTGTCCTCAGGACCTGATTAGCTTTTGTGTTGTCTGACTCTGCTTTCTTGTAGTGTCTGGTTGTATTGATGTGGTTTCCTGTTCACCTAGTGGGCATGAAATGGCCCATTCACATTAATGGTTTGCCATTAACAACAGAGTAAATTGGAAATCATCTCAGAGGGTAAGCACTAGCATTGAGGGGGCCTGAGAGAGGTCTCTTGCAGAAAGTAAGATGTGAGCTGAGATGTGAAGGAAGCCAGGGAAGCTAAAAGGTAAAGATGATGTTGAATATTTGGTTATTTCTCCTGATCTTATGAACTGGATACAATAGGACTTATTTCAATTGTGTCTAGTTTATGAAAAATATCATATGTTAACATTGTTGTTCTTTTAAAAAAGCACTTCTTGCCAAATAGAGATATTTGTTTGCCAATTCTGAGTGAAAACTATTATTCTATTTCTTAAAAGCATGTCTGTAATACTATTTGCAAATCATATTTTCCAACTTATTCATTGATTCTAGATAAGAATTCATTTGTATGACAAATGCTGAAGGTTGAAATATTGGTGAATACAGGTATACGTATGTTTTATTATACAACCTAGAGATTTAACGTTGATATTACCTAATGTATAATTTTTATTAGAGTTAACATTTCTCTATTTATGGTATTTTCGACAGTCCTTAATATTCCTTCTGCAAGACCAGTCAAAAATGTATTCAATCAGACCCATCTTTCTGTTATCAATCAACAAAACTTGATTGAGTTCATACTATATGCAAAGCAATGAGGGATAGGGTGTTGGGGTAGAGAATAAAGAGGTATAAGATATGATCCTGGCCCTAAAAGAACTTATGATTTAGTTGTGCAGAAGGAACAACATGCATGCATATAAAAATAGCCAACAGTACTAGGTAGCTTGGTGATGTCACAAAGCAATGATATGGAACGTTTATGCTATAGGGATTCAGAAGAGAGAAAGGTTACTATAGACTGGAGTGTATAGGGATAGATGGCTTCATGGAGAATTTTTTACTTAAACTGGTCTCTGAAGAATGGGTAAGAGTCAGACAAGTAGAAAGGAAAGGAATCCTTGCCAGAGGGAACTTTATGAGCAAACTTTATAAGTAGAGATGCATATGCACTGGGAAGATGTATTTTGACTAGTGAATTCATGTAGGTGAGTTGTAGAACAAGATGTTGGAGTGCTAGGCTGAGACCTTGATTTCTATACCTAGGATTTTGGATTTTATGCAGTGTGATGTCCTGAATTATGTTAACAGGAACAAAGTTTCAGTTTTGATTGCAATTTACTAGCCATAATAATTTAGGCAAAGTTGCAATCTCTCTGATCCCATTTCCTCATCTATAAAATGCGGGCAATAGTGATTGTTATTAACTACCTCATAAGGTTGTTGTGAAGAAAGTGTTTTTAAAACCAAAAGTGCTATGTAATTGAGAATTATTATTGTCATTGTGTCATTATGTGCAAAGACAGAAAAAAAAAGAAGAAATAATCTTTGCCCTCAAGGATCTTATATTCTACTGAGGAGGGAGATACAACATGTACACAGAGAAATAAATATAAAATATATAGAAAGGAAATAGAAAATAACATCTACCAAAGTCCCTGCCATATAGACTAGACTAGTTGCCCCC
The DNA here is from genome assembly GCF_003287225.1 of Phascolarctos cinereus. NCBI lineage: Eukaryota > Metazoa > Chordata > Mammalia > Diprotodontia > Phascolarctidae > Phascolarctos > Phascolarctos cinereus. Next base: position 130,288,613 of record NW_027555958.1, read on the forward strand.
TAAATCTTGATGAAACCATCCTCCATATTTCATTAATTTATATAGGCTAGAGTAGTTTTACCCTAAACCTTATGAACGCATCCTCTGTGCTTCATTAGTCCATGTAGGTTAGAGTAGTTTACCTAAGTTTTGATGAAACCATCTTCTAAGTTTCATTAGTCCAGGGGACTAAGGCTCATATCCTTCATGTAGCTTCTAGCACTTCAGGAGTGGGGGACTTCTCAACTGTGCTGACCAGGCACCAGTGAAGCAAATATGGAAGCCAGGAGCTGTGTCTACTTCAATCAGTGCTATATCTTTGATGAATATTCTTTCCATGTTATTGTTAAGTTAACTTCCTTTTATCAAATATTATGTGGTCTAAGAATGTTTCATTTTGTTTTAAACTCTTAACTTGAACCCCTGAACTAACCAAAGTCAGGCTGGCCCAGAACATGTGGCTAATGGAGTCTATTTAGTTCTTTTTAATGAGATTAGAACATCACCAAATAATTTTGTGGGTAATAAAACACTCAACACGATAGACTTTTCCCACTTAATTAAATTTATTGTTACATAGAAAATTTTTGAGGACATCAAAATAAAAAGGTACCAATGATAGAACTTATGAGTTTTGAATATTTATGAGAACTTATGAGACATTAAATATTTAGCCTAGACTAAATAACTATATTTTCTGAATTCTTCAGAGATAAAAATAATAGAAAAGAGTTAGGGGACTACTGGTGTGGAATATTGTATATACTGTCAGACTTAGTTGATGCTTTGGTTAGTTTTGCCAAACTAATTTTTTCTCCTTTTTTAATTCTTTGTTGCAAAGGATGGATCTCTGGGTAGGGGAGGAGATAGAGAAATGATATATTTGAAAATAAAGGTGAAAAACTAAAGATGAAAATAAAACATTTAAAAATTATAGTACATAGATCTTTTAAAATATTAATTTAGTTCTGTCTACTTGAAGCCATTGTTTCAAATATTTGGACAAGTATTGCTGCATAACAGCAACAGAAACATTTTTATTAAAATTACATATTTGTGTGTGCTGGAAAATGTCAAATGGTCCTGCCTTTGTGGCCTGAGTTAGTTGATGAGTCCAAGTCAGCAACGTTAATATTGTGTATGCTGCCATCTTTACAGATGTACAATTTTTTCTATATTGATACAACTTTAAACCAGACTTCTCTCCCTGAATTTATGACTCACAATGATGATTCACTTTTCCATAGTGTTTTCAGGAAAATATTCTATTTCAGAAGGATTTTCTTTTCTTTATTAAAACCTACTCCAGTTAGTGTGTCATATTTATCAGTGAGTTTCAGACTCTAACAAACTAGTTAGTGAGATTGGGAGCATAGGCCTTGACCATAAAGAAAACTAAGTCCCATTGATTCCACTGTCTTACTCCATTAGAACTTACTGAATATCAACTCTATCATTCTTTTCAAAGGTACAAAGAATATTGTGTCTAGTAATATAAAATATGTAAAATAATGTATATTTCAGGTGAACAACTAGTAGGAAACTAGTAAATTATCCACTGTCGTTGCTCAATAGGTTGTAAAATGTCCTATAATATTTAATAAGGCCCCAGGAAGTATCTCTTTCATGAAGTGAGAGGCCCTTAGGTACAAGAAAATGTCTGATATGGCCTTTGTTTTAATATTGACTCACATTTATCACTACACTAGTTCACACTTGAGTTTAAGCTTACACTTTAAAGTGGTAGTGGGGTACAGGAACTCAGGAGAGCTGCAGACAAAGGAAGTGGCAAAGAGAAGAGAGAAGGAATAGGATTTGTTTCCCCGGAAAGATGAAAGAAGAGCTAATTATGTAGTCCTTCTAGGGAATGACATGGCCTCAGGGATTGCAGTGGATAACTCATCACTGCTGGGTCAAGCCGGGAGCTATAATAATGCAAACTATCAGCCGTGGTGGAACAACAGTAGAGAAATGGAGGTGTCCTGGATCAAGCAGAGGCCGAATCAGGGAGCTATGCAAGTCAGAATCATTGGGAGAAGGGCACATGAGGACATGATGATGAGGCACAAAACAGACGGATTTTTGATTGCTTTTGTGAATAGTTTTTATATATGGCTAACTGACATTGGAAGACCACATTTTCTGAAGAATTGTGAATTTCCTACAGAAGGCAATAAAGATATACATGGGTGAAAGCAGGCTACAACATATAACCAATGGGAGACTTCAAAGAAAAATAGGAGTAAATTACACTATCAGGGAAATGTATGTGGAAAAGAAGATGGGCTAGTCATATGTCCAGGGTAAGAGAGGACAGGTAGATAATTCAAATGTTCTACTGGTACCCTCGTCATATCTGGAGGAATCAAGAAAGGCACTAGTAGGTTGGGAGGATATGGGCAAGAGCCATAAAAGATGGGCAGGCATGGATGAGTAGTGACCTGCATATTGGAAGGTATATTCAAATTGTGGAGAGCATTTGAGTGAGTCACATGAGCTATGCCAGTCTAGAGCACAGGTTCAATTCTTTAGTGACGTGGAGTTCTTTCCCCTTGCAAAAGGACCCACTGGAGGTAGCACAATATATCTGGAAGACCGTATAAGTCTCTAGGGAAGGCTGAAGACCACTGAAAAGGGAAGAGAAGTTGGCTTGATTGTTTGTAGGTTTGGGAATTAGTTCTTTGAATTTTCCCATGGGTGACACAAGGTCTTTCTTTTAAAATAAGCACATAAGGTGCTCTGCAAATCTTAAAGTGCTATATAATGCCAGCTATTATAACTGTAATCATATTTGTGATTTTGTTAACTTGAGTGCTTACATGGGATCTGAGGGAATTTTTTTCTTTTTTTCTTTTCTTTCTTTTTTTTTTTTTGTGAAACCTAGACATCATCCAAATTCTGATGTTTCCAGGGGATAATCCTGGGTGGGGACATGGGCCAAAGAGAGATTACTGAGAAGCCCTCATGATTAAATTCAGTTAATATGAACAGGTTACATAGATATAGGATTTTTCTAAAAATATGGTCAGTGTTAGTAGTTGGAAATACTAAAGACTCTTCTGGATAAATACTATGTTTTAGTGTTTTAGGTATAGTGGAAAGAAAAGTTAATTTGGAGTGAAAAGACCTAGGTTTGAATCCTAGTTCTGTAATTTGTTGCCTATGTGATCCTGGACAAGTCATACAAGCTTTCTGGCAGTTCTCTATACAATAAGAAAGTTAGACTTGATGCCAATTAATTAATTTATTTCAAGCTCTAAATCTTATAAGAACTTCATATTTGGAAGGACTTTCTAAATATTAACAATAGAATATAAATTCCTTGAGGGCAATAAATGTTTTGTTTCTGCCTTTGTATCACCAGCTCCTAGCTAAGGGTCTGGCATATAGTAGGTATTTAATAAATGTTTTTTTCAACTGAATTGAACTTGGGGACCAGATGTGGTGAAATGAACAACTTTTGCTTTCCTAGAATTTCAGCATTATTTTGGACCCTACTGCAGTCTAATCTGTACCCAACTGTGGTCTAATCAAAAGATGGCAGTGCTTATCATGGAAACTTTTTTAGAAGGCTGAAAAGGCTAAGTTCCCTACATTTCCATTCTAAGGAACTTTTTAGAGGTGTTCAAATTCAGCTCTAAAGAAAGAAAAAAATATCAGTGAAAATCTTATTCCAAAGTTCTGTAAAAACTATTGACCCCAAACGAAATGTTATTTTGATGGAAATCATCCAGAAGTTTAGTGTTTGACATTGTTCTCTTGATGATAGTCCAACATCTTACAGCTGTGAGTCCAACCATCATGTTTTGGACACATTAGAAATATACTTTTTTCCTTCTTTGCTCACAGATTGATTTATATTTTTCTTAGCCACTTGTGACAACATGCTTGACATGTAATAGATTTCTGCTTATTAGCAAACTGATATGATTATTCTTTAAGACAGGCAGATACATTTTTGGAAGTTGCCTGAAACTCAGTATTATTGCTCTATTATCCAAGGAATAACTATTTAGTCTGGGAGGTGGGGAAAAGAAGGGTCTGAATTAAAGTAACAGGAAACTAGCTCATTGGATAGAGTTACTATTCAGCAGACTGCTATTGCACAATATAGAAATTGGACATTTTTTTCTAATGGTACATGCATTAGTTGTGGGAAATACTAAATGCCCTTCTTCATTGATACTCACATTCAAGAATGTAAAATCAAATAAAAGTACCTAAGATTAGAAATATAGATGCAGTACGTTAAACATCACATGTAATTGGTTAATTTAGCCCATAATGATATACATTAAAAGGGGGACATCTCTACTGTTTATTGATATGGTGAGGCTTCATCGATGTGGTAAACAGTTAAGTGATATTAAACCAGGCACTCCACTCTTTGTTAAGGCATTATTTTTATGTATGTGTTATTCTAGTAACTGGGAATTGTTGTTGTTGTTGTTGTGCTAGAGCTAGGGTCATGGGGTCCTTTGACAGTTGAGATGATGTTCATTTTTGCCTTGGTTTTCCAGCAACAGGGTGGAGTTTGAGCAAAAATCCCATAAAAGGGGAACTCCCCTTAGCACTGAGATAAGATCTGATCATGTGTTCAGTGAAAGGGATTTCTTTTTCAGCCTTAGTTTTTAAAACATTATTTGGAGGATCAACCTTTCTCCATAGTCTAAGATTGAATTAGATTCTAAAGTTATTTATTATGCTCTCACCATGTGACAGGCCCTGTGTGAGGCTCTAGAGATGCAAAGGTCAAAAAATCCAAAACAATTCTTGATCTCAAGGGGTTTATATTCTACTGGCTTAGATGGGAGTTGTAAACCAGCATAATAGGACATAGCAGCCCAAGGGGGAAAAAAGACTCTCCTTGAAAATAAATGAAATCTTTAAGAATATGATCCTATCACCTAACTACAGAAACACCCATACACACTCCACACTATATTTTCACAATAGGAAAGAATAACAAAGTGTATAGAATTATTTCATGTCACAGGGTTGCATAATTAATTCCAATAATTTTAATGCTATGAGAAACAAACATTCTTTGCCAAAGAAAGTAAAGCATGTTTGCAGGTTTACCAGCATTGGAGACTTAACTTTCAAAATATCAGTTTAAAAACTATGAGGGTTTTGAATCGATACATTTGGTATGGGAGCTAAGTTATGACTTTGTACCTTTCGAAATGGCTGACAATATGAGATGCTCTGCTTAGAATTATCTGTGTTTGTGCCTTATCCCCCTACTAGATATTAAACTAGATATATTAAGGACCTGCTCTTAGCTAATCTTTGTTATCTCCCCCAGCCCCTGAAACAGATAATATAGTTTTCAATGAATGGACGAAATAAAGCATAATGAGAAGTTCACTCTATAAAATGTCCTTCTTTTCCCACTCCACCACTCTGAGATCTACATATGGTACCAAAAACCTAAATGAGAGAAAGGAAGCAACAGGGGGGAAAGTGGCACTTGGTTAGTTTTCTGGTGTTTAATAGCAAGTATTTATAAAATGTAAACTTTTCATGATCTGAATCCCAGTCCAGTTGAGTTAGAAAGTAGCTTATTATCGTAGAAAAAAAGGAGATGTGCTCTCTTCAAAGTCATTTAGTTCATTTATTGAGAATAACTTAGAATTATGAGTATAAATTAATCTTTTTTTCTTTATGTTTAGAAATATTTGTGTTAAAACTGTGATATATAGAGTACTTCTCTGATCAAACTTTTGCTGGATACCACTAGGGGGAGCCTTGGAGCTTTGGCCACTCTGAAGTAAATTGGGAAACATCTATTTTGCTCCAAAAGAAAAAAAATTCCCCAAACTCAAAATATATTCCACATGCCAGAAATCCCAGTGAGTAAACAGTATCAAATCTGTGACTCAAACCAATTAAAGCTGGCTTCGTTAAAAAGCCAGAATGTGCTGCTAAGTCTTCTTTCTTCACTGTTACCAGTAATATCATATCCCAGGCCTATGGTCCCTTCCTGAAATGCCCACACAGCACAGACAAAGTAGGAGAAGGGCTTAGCATACGGCCTTCAATTGTAAATTTGGACCTGCTTGTCTTTTACTTTCTTTTGCTGTAGCCATGAGCTTGGTGTGTAAATGTAGAAAAATTCCCATCCTTCCCTCCTTCCTTGCTTCCTTCCTTCCTTGCTTCCTTCCTTCCTTGCTTCCTTCCTTCCTTCCTTCCTTCCTTCCTTCTCTCTTCTCCTTCCCCCTCTCTCTCTTTTTCTCTTTCTCTCTCTTTCCTTCTCCCTTTCAGTAAGGCCCCTGTGGGGAAAATTTATAACCAAGGGTTATAACTGTGGTTGTGTCTCTTTAGCGGTTACGATCTATTGTGCAGATACATATTTAAAGGCTGTGGACTAAAAAAACATAGGGCAGCCTGACCTAGTAGTTTGATCACACAGCTGAGAGTCAACAATGCCAAATTCTCTTTTCAGCTATATTATTATGCTGTGGAATTCAATTCAACAAAGCTTTATTAAGGGCCTACTGGGTGTATAGCACCACATTAGGCACTAGGAAAGATTCAAAGTGTAGCTTAGACACGACCCTGTTCTCTTGAAGCATATAGTTGAGTAGGAAGCTAAGATACATAATTTAAAAGTTTATTGCCAAAAAACCCAAACAAACCCATAAATCTACCACAGAAGTACATAATGCATCTATATGCATTCTTGGGGTAAGGGAAATAGACTGAAAGGAGGAGGCTCAGGGAGGACTTCTTGAAAGATTTGGCATTTGCACCTAACCAACTTGATTTCCATAGCTCACTATTGCCGTTGGGATAAGATAAAAAGGAGCATATGTATTTCAAGGTTGATTTACATGACTCTCAGATACTACTATGCATTTTAGTCAAAATGGCCCACTAAATCCTTTGCCCTCCCTCCCCCAGTTCATTTCTTGTCTCTATGCTTTGGACATACTGTGCCCCATGCCTGGAATGCTTTTCTTCTTCACTTCTGACTCTTTAAACTCCTCTAATTCTCTTCAATTTTCAGCGAGAGTTACCTCTTATAAGAGGCTTTTTCTGATTCCCCCAGGCATTAGCACTCCCCCCACCATTACTTTGTCTATGGTTTGTATTTACTTATCTGTATATACCAGTACATGATGTTCTTTCCAAGTAGAATTTAGTGCCTTAAATGCAATGACTTAACCCACTTTTTTTGTTTGTTTTTATATCCCCAGTGGATAGTGTAGTGTCCCTCATATAGTAGATGTTTAAAAAACCCTTTTTGAATTGAATTTAAGAGAAAGCAAAGCAAATAACTGCTTTCCCAATTATTTTACCTAAGGGCTTCCCCACATCTAAAATGTTAACACAATGAATTGGAATGGTTGCTTTGAATGGGGCAGTTTATTCTCTGATCCTGTATATAAGATGCCAGGAATTACTAGCTACTTTTGCAATTTGTACTCAATATAGTTAGCATTCAACAAACATCTACTATGTGTAAGGCACTGGTTTTGCAAAGGCAAAAACAAAACAATCTCTGACCTCAAAGAGCTTACATTCTCGTGCTTGTTAATTATTTAACTTCAGAGCTAGTTATTTATACACAGTAAAGTCATTTCATTCATAGAATTATGAGTTCTGTTAAACAACAAATAATTGGTCACTAATGAGAGAGAGAGAGAGAGAAAGAGGGAGAGAGAGAGACAGACAAAGAGAGAGAGAGAATTGAGCACAACCTTGACTTACGGAGCTAGCCTCTTTAGGAAGGTTGAACTGTCCACTGTCACTCATACTGGTTGTTTGACCCTGAACAAGTCACTTAAATCTCTGTGTCCTAGATAAGTCTCTAATTGTTAATTGCAGAGAAAGTCATCTTCATAAGTAGAAGTTCCTCACTAAGAGTTCCATAGACCCAAGGAATGGCAGGTTCAGTCTCCCTTCCCTACTATGAGAAAAGATAACCATAAAAATGAAAAGTGAGATTTAGCATTAAGTCAGCATAAGAATCTCCATCATTTTGCTAAAGTGTTGGACTCAAAAGTAATACGTTTTGCATGATCCTTGTGGGAATTTTAAAAGCAAGTATTCCCTGATTTTAGCTCCATGAGTTTACATTTGAAATGTAAAAGCAGAAACATGTTCTCCAGGGAGGCCAACAAATTTTTAATTGTGCTAGGCTGTGTGTGTGTGTATGTGTGTGTGTGTGTGTGTGTGTGTAAGTAGCGAATACATGGTCCTTGTCTTTAAGGAATGATAATCTAATAGGGGGAAAGTAGATGAAGCAAGGAAATCCAGCACTAGACTATACAGTATAGAATAATGGTGTCAAATTCAAATAGAAATGGATCCCTGCTTCTGTATAATGACTTAGAAAATCACAAATTAAAACTATTTATGTTGTATTTTTATTTATTTTGTTAAAAAAAATTTCCCAATTACATTTTGATCTTTTTCAGGCTGCACTTGGCAGTGTTGTGGGAACATGACCTATGGAATACGAGTTTGACACCTGTGGTATCGATTATTAATTCTGGAGGAATTCAGAGAAATTAAGTGTCATTTGTGGTGATGGTAGTCACCACAAAGAGGAAGTCAAACTGAAGCTGAGTCTGGAAAGAAGTGGAGGATTTGAAGTGGCGAAAAGAATATTGGACAGCATCCCATATGCAAAAACACAGATAGAGTTGGGTGTGCAGACACAGTAAGGAAACAAGCTATATTAAGATGAAGCTCCACATCAGGGAATAATTGGAGACAAAGTAGGATTGAGAATTATAGAAACCTGTGTCACTCTAGGGAACAGTGAGTATGGTGTAGTGATGTGATGAGGAAGAGGGGGTAGTTTTAGAGTCATAAGACTTTCAGGGGAATTCTACCTCTGCTTCTTACTGTCTGTTGTGACTTTTGGATTTCTAAGTGCTTTGGGTCTCTAAGTATCCATTTCTTTGGTAAAAATGAAAGGTTTGGACTAGAATGAGCTCTAATATCCCTTGTAGTTCTGAATCTCTATGCTTCACTAGCTATATCATTCTTAAAAGGGACATCAACAGGTATTAAGGACATTTTGGCATCTAATAGAGGTTTGTTTCTTTCTGCAAACAAAATCGTTTTGAAAAAGAGACAGTTTGAAAGAGAAAAGGGACAGTTAAGGAAAGCCTTTTGCATTTGGGAAAATACATAATAAACTTTTTTTTCCTTTTCCAGGGAATCTGTAGAACCTATCCTCCATGGATTGGGAGGGTAGCTAACATTTTATAGATTTGTACAGTTGATTCAGTCACGTCCGACTCTTTGTGACCCCATTTGGGGTTTTCTTGGCAAAAATAGTGGAATAGTTTGCCATTTCCTTCTCTAGATCATTTGAAAGATGAGGAATTGAGGCAGACAGGGTTAAGTGACTTGCCCAGAGTCACATGGCTACTAAGCATCTGAAGCCAGATTTGAACTGAGGAAGATGAATTGTCAGGAAGTGCCTAGCACTCTATTCACTGTACCACCTACCTAGCTGCCCCACTTTATAGATTACTGTACAATGCTAACATACACTAAAAACATTTTTTTGCTTAGTATTTAATTTTAAAATTCTTTAATTTATAATTCTTTAACATAACTTCCTTGGAAGCAATATCTTTTACAGATATCAAAGCCTACCATTTTATTCTATAAATGATAAAACTGAGCTCCAGAGAGGTCTTCAGTATATTGTAGTGGAAAGTGTTGGATTCCGAGTTCAGGGACCTGGGTTTGAATCTCCACTCTGCTTCTTACCATTTAGGAGACCTTGGGAGAGACGCTTCATTTTGTCTTACTTTCTTCTTCTGTAAAATAGAGTGTGGGCTAGATGAATTTCCAGCTCTAAATGTATGATCCTATGTCTGATTTGCCAAGATCACAGCGTAGTAAGTAGCAGAGTTAAGACTTGAAACTAGGTCTTCTGACTCCAGTTACAGCTTTCTTTCCCTGTAATATACTTATTCATTTAGAATTAGAATGTTTTCATTTTGTTTTCTTTTTTTTTTTTTTGACTGGCTGGGCTATGTGCCTGGGCACTGTCCTGAGTTTGTTCAACCACTGAAAATGTCTCCTTATACAAGGTGCAACCATATCCATTCACATCATATTCCAGGATGATTGATTGATTCATGACTAATTATATACTTGAGCCACATCTTTGGACTTGGTCTTTATAAGGGAGAGCACACTCGTACAGAGAAGGAAGAAGAACTGGAGCTGAGAAATGCAGCTGCTTGAGGATCCAGATGTACAGGCTAGCCCCCCAGGGATCCTTGTCTGAGTCTGTGTGTAACCCCTCTCCTAGCTGTAATTCAAAGTTATGGTTTTCTTCTAGTCTTTGTCTGGGTCTTCTCTCTTTTAAAGGTCAAGTCCAAGAGTGAGGCTCAGGTGTTATGACTCAAATTCATTGTCTTAAATCCTACTAAATGCAAAGCACCATAGAGTAAAAGTTAGGGATTCAGAGACAAAAAGGAAATAGTTTTTGCCCTAAAGGACATCACACTGTACTGGAGAGAAACAAAATACACACAGGTAAATATAATTTATTTATGTAACAACAGACTGACCTATGACCCCAGTCCTTATGAGCATACATAGAATGCATGAACTTTGGAAAAATGCACACATATTCTTTTTTTTTTTTAATAAAGGGAGGAGAGAGAAAATTAATAATGGGAAAATCAGGAATGGCCTTGTGTAATAGATGATATCTGAGATTGTTCTTTAAAGAAACCTAGGGATTTTAGGAGGTAGAAATGGAGAAGAATTGTATTCCAGTTCATAAGATCATAGATATAGAATCGGAAAGGCCCTTAGGAGTCATCAAATCCGGCCTTCTCATTTTACAGATAAGAAAACTGAGGTCCAGAGAAATAAAATTACTTGTCTAGCATCATATAGGTGGTAAGTGGCAAAGCCAGGATTCAAATATAGTTAGTTCCTCTGACTCCAATTCCATTATTCTTTCCCACTGCATTACGCTGCCTATTCCATAGCTGTGTGAAGGATCCATTGAAAAATGACTGGCTATGACCCAATCCATCATCCTCAAATGTTAATGGTGATATTTACACCTCATATGGGGAAGCAATTTGAATGCCAGAACATAGTTCTCATCAGTGAGTGACAATAACAACAAGATTGTGCTTGTGCACTCTAGTGTGCAAAGGCCCTCAGCATATTTATGACCCTCTAATTTTCAACTAAATTTTATTAAATTTGTTTTTCCTAAGTTAAATCAATAATCTTAGATTTTGTGTTGAGGATGTCTTTTGTTTTGATACTTAATTTCTTTAGCAAGACATGAATACGTTCTGAGTCAATCTGAAATTTTGAGCAACTGTCTCCATTGTAAAATTATATAAATTTATTCTGAATTTTCATTTGATGTCAGGAGTTGGTCACCCAAATCATGTTCACATTTATGGTAATAAGGTTTTTATCATAAGAATTAAACTTGGTTCTAAGTTCTTGAGTAGCCTTGCAATGAAAGCTTGTACTCTGTGAAGAAATTGAGCTTTTTAGATTCTGAATATATTATTTTCTATCCCACGCTCTGAGAGTCCAGCTTTGGCCTTATCTTGACTAGTTCAAGGGTTCCACAGCACTTCCAGGCCATTTTCATGTCATGCTTACTCTCCATCTCTCCATTCTCCAATTCCCCTGTATGCGTTTTCTCTTTCTCCACTAAAATGTCAGCCCCTTGAGGGCAAAAAATATCTTTCTTGCTTGTATTTGTATCCTCAATGCTTAGCACAGTGCCTGGCACATTGTAAGTGCTTAATAAATGCTTGCTCTATCTTCCTACTATCTATCTCTTACCTCTCTATCACCTGCTTTGTCTGTCTATCTATCTATCTATCTATCTATCTATCTATCTATCTATCTATCTAATCTATCTACCTACCTGCATACCTGTTTATAATTTTTAAGGTCCAAAAGCAATCTGTGATTATTATCTTCATGTATTTTCAAAGTAATGGAGCTGATCTAAACATTTAAAAATATATAAATGAGAAGTAAAGATAGTTCTAAATACATGTTAGAGGGACCTGGCTTTGAAATGGCACTTAAGATTCTCAGTAGGATGACAATCTACTCAAAATGTTAACTATCATCATAATTAATTAGGTGGAATTTTCTTTTAAAATACCTAATCACTTTTCTTGAAGTTACCACTAATTAATTAGCATCTTATATTGCTGGTGAGAGAGTCTCCAGAATTTTTATGTCAAATGTTTATCTTCTGCTTCTTAGAAAAATCTAGTGTGGCAATTTAAACATACAAAAGTTGAATAGCATTTTTCTTAACCCCTATTATAAAAAAAGGCAGGGTAGAATAGTGGAAAATTTGCCAGCTTTGGGATGGGAGTATCTAGATAGCACAGTGGAGTCGGGCTTGGAGTCGGGAAGACCTAAGTTCAAATCTGGCCTTAGACAATTACTAGATGTGTGGCCCTGGTAAGGTTACTTAACTTCTGTCAACCTCAGTTTCCTCAGCTGTAAAATGGGGATCTTAGTGACATCTACCTCAAAGGGTTATTGTGAGAACTAACTAATATTCACAAAATGCTTAGGACAATACCAGGCACATAGCAATTTCTTTTTCCTTTTTTTGGTTAGGCAATGGGGTTAAGTGACTTGCCCAAGGTCACACAGCTAGTAAGTGTTATGTGTCTGAGGCCGGATTTGAACTCAGATCCTCCTGAATCCAGGGCCAGTGCACTATCCACTGCGCCACCTAGCTGCCCCACATAGTAATTTCTTAAAAAATGCTTCTTCCCTTCCTTTCCCTTCCCATTTGAACGTGGGCGAATCAGCTTTATCTGAATCAATCTCTTTATGTATAAAATGGGGGTAATAATAATTACACTGCCTACCTTGCACTATGAGGAAAGGGCTATATAAATATGAGCTATTAGTATGATAAAATTAAAAATTATAAATTATATCATAGTATGATGCAAAAATGTTTAATGACAATTAGTTGACCTTATTTGAAAAATCTGAAACATTTTGTTTGTTTTTATGTAAACATTTTTCATAAGACTTGGGATTTATAATGTGCCGCACACTCTGCCTGTCCTGTAATTTCCATTTAGGTTTATTTAACACTGACATTGTTACCATCAATCACTCAGTGTCCCATCTAACAAGTGACAGCATTAGCGAGAGACATATTGACACAGAGGAGTGAGTGCTAGATTTGGAGTTGTAGGAAAATGTATTAGAATCATGGCTTTGCCATTTATTCCATATTTGACTTTGAGCAAATTTCCTCATTTGTAAAAATGAGAGGCATTGGACTAGATAACCTTTGAGAATTCTTATGGACTCTAAATCTGTGATTCTAAGAATGCTTTCCATTCATTTTTCTTTCCTAGTTATCATGCCTTGGGATACATTTCCCAAAATACAAAGATTCCAAGAAATATCCTAAAATTCATTTGCTTATATCAGGTTTGTAGGCCTCTTTTACAACTCAAAATTTTAAATGCTATCCATCATTGATTCTAAACCAAATCTTTCTTGGTTTGTTCTTCCTTACACACTACTCTTGTCAGGGAAAGAGAGTCCAGCAATATTATACCTGACAACTTTCATTAGAAAGCATCCAGCTTGGTGGATCCGGAGGTAGTTTTCATTTTTCCTTCTCCATAGGTATGCATGCTTCCAGTCTCTGATGGCTGAAATACATTATCTGGCGCCTCTTTGTTTATGCTCAACATCCCTCAAATGTCTGCTCTGCAGAGAGTTTCCAAGCCCCAAACATTGTTTTCATCTTTGATGAAATGAGGCCTTCCAATTAAAAGGGAAATCCTTCATTCCAAAAGGTTGAACAGGATGCTACTTGAAAATTCTTTCCATCTGGCTAAATTGAGCTAAAAAAAAAAAAGGCCAAAGCAAGACAATTCTTTGGGCCCTTGAAAATTTTGGTTGCCAAATCGATACATTTCTATTTACTCTAAGTCCTAGTCTTTTAGGACTCTGCTCTTTGGACTTGGGAAAGGGAACACTGTTAGCCCTCTTTTCCTTTGTATTACTGTTACCTTAACTTACCACTTCCTCTAGTTGTCATGACTGCCACATTTGCAGTGAATGCTTCTGTAAGGAATGCTGATATTTTTCTATGCTCTTTTGCTTTTTAAAAAATGCATCATTCAACTTGGCTTTCTTTTCTCATTCCTCTGCAGCCCACTGTTTCTTTTCTTTGAAGTCAGTATCTGTTCTATGCTAAAGAATTAAATTTAATCCTAAATTACATCATGATAAGGAAGCAAAGAGGAGACTACTAAATCCCAAATTCAGAGTGTTTGACTAGATGATCATAGCAGTCTAGTTTTTTGAGCTGGAAGGACCTTAGAGTTGATCTAGTCGAATGCCTTTATTTTACATATGAGGAAACTAAGATTCAGATTTGATTTGCCAAAGGTTACAGAAGTGTGTGAGAGGATCTGGATCTGAACCCTGTTCCTCTGATTCAGGTTCTAACACTCATGCCATTGCATTACTTTGCTGTTTGGCTAACACCATTGCATCTATTCTGAGAGATGCCTCTTAAATAAAGATGTTTCCTGACATTTATTTTTAGTTATAGGTTATGTTTTCTGCCTAAAGTTGGCTGCTTTTTTTTTTTCTGATTGCACCTCCAGGAACTGTTCCAAAACATGTTTTCATTTTGCTTTTGCAGGATTCTCTTGAATTGTTTTCTCTCGGCTGGGCCCTACTCCAAGTTTTATTATATCATTGATTAGATTTTTAAAAAAATAAGATCTTAGAAAACCCAAACATAGTAAACCATAAATCCTCATTAATTTGGAATTTATAAGAAAGCTACTGAAGAAAGGATTTACTAGGTGACTGTACACAAGGCTGCAGGTGGCTCATGTTTAATCTATGGAAGATAACATGGTTTTTAAAGAACTTCAATGTAGCATCTCATAGAATCAGAATAACAGAGCTGGAAGAGACCCATGAGATCATGTGGATCACCTCCTTAATTTCTTCCCATTCAAATAGTTATTGTTCATTTATGTCTGAGTCTTCCTTTTTCATTTGCACAGTCCTAGTAGAACATCTACTAGTTAACACTTCTATTCAAAGAATCTCAGTGTAGGGAGGGGCTTCAAAACCATTTGTTCAACCCATCCCTCAACAACGATCTCCTTGACAATGTCTCTGGCAAGTGATCTCTTCTATAGATCCAGACTTTGATTGAAGGGTTATAGTGAAAGGAACTTACTGCTTTCCAAAGCAGCAGATTTTACCTTTATATGGCATTAATTATTACGGAAGATTTTCTTAATTCAAATCGAGATTTGCCTCTGCAGTGTCCTCGTGTTGATCTTAGTTCTTCTCCTTCCTCCTGCTTCTAGTATCTGTTCTCCTTCCACATGACCCCCACAATGGCCTTTGAAGGGGGGGGATAATATCACAAGTGTAATTACTTTTCCACATGAGAGCCCTATAATGCTTGAATGTCTATTCTCTTAAGTCTATTTTCTCCTTCCTAAATATTTCCATTTTCTTCAGTCAGCTCTCAAAGAGCAAGATCTCAACACCCTTCACCATTCTGGTCACCTTCTTGTGGATGCTCTCCACATTTCAATGACCTTCCTAAAATACATGGTCCAGAACTGAACAGAATACTCCAGGTGTGGTTTGACCAGGGCAGAGTATAATGGGACAACCACTTCATTAAAATTTAATTCAGATTGTGCATGAATCCAAAACACTTTTCCTCAGGAGTGTACCAGATCAGCATGATTTTACTGGGCTTTTCCTTTCACCATATGTGTTTGTATGTATAGGGATTGGCGGTTTGGGGTGGTGGAGGGGTAAGGGATGGTGGGACATGTGCAACAAATGTGTGTGTACATATGTATGCACATATAAATATATATGCATGTGGTTATTTATAGCATTGTCCCCTACTACAGATGGAAAAACTCTTCTGCTTGATTTTAAAATATCAGTTCAGAAATAGAACCTTCTTTCTCATTCAGTGTTGAATAATATAGAAGAGAGTTTAAGTCCTGCCCACAGCTTCCTGCCAAAATGAGTCCCAGCCAACATTGTCCTTTCTGTTATTCTTCAAATGGAGAGTAGCTGAGCAGAGACCAAGCTGCCTGCCTATCTATACTCAGAGCTGGTCTCAGGCATAACTGAGTAGATAAAATTTTATCTTCTTCTCAATCCCATTTCTGGGAACTTCCCGCCTCCATTTAGTGGTGCTACCTCCATCCTTATCCATCCCCACATCAGTATCCAGTGTTGTCCTCTCAAAATCTAAACTCAGAGAAAGAACTGAAATCCATTCATGTTATTGCTAAAATAATGAACAGTAATCGAATTTCAGGCATCAGTGAGTAGGTGGGGGAGGTACTCTTTTCTTTCTTTTTTTTTTTTAAACACCAAGTTGCTTCCCTATTCTGTGGAGTTAAATCAATATCATGGAAAACCAATTTCAACTCACAATGCCAAAATGGATCACAATTGGCTTGACTTGAAGCAGGAGTTGGGGGTTTTGCTAAGGGGAAGTAGCTGATTGAAAGGACCTCTGAAAGGTCGAGTTTATACTAGGCAAGAAAGTTTGTGAGGGTCTGGACCAAATGAACACCCTTTTTTGGGAGTTTAGAATCTAGGACAATATTAAATAACTAGAGACTGTAAAGATGCTCAGAGATTTGGGTTCTGGGTCAAAGGACGCATTTATAGTAATGCAATGTGCTTTAAAAAAAACAACTAACTTTCTTATGGCACTTTGAGAAAAAAAAACTTTGTTTTTGTGTGTAAAACCTATGTGAACATTCTGGTTTAATTCACAGTGACAATGTCACTGCACATAGATGAATTCTTCCCTTAGTGTTTCAGCTAATTAGTCATTGGACAGAGATTGAGTAATTCTAGTAACAATAAATTCTTGTCTATAGATTTTCTAATAGCATCCTCTTTCCTCTTTTCTACCATTCCAACCTGGTCACTGTAAAAGTAGAAAACGGCCACAGGGCACTGAAGGCCATTTTGTATTTCTGCCCATTTCATGGGTTTTTGTGGTCAACAACACCAAAAAATTCTATCACCAAGTGGCCAACCTTCTGGTGATGAACATTTTTACATTCTTAACTCAGATGGTCTTTGAAGGGCAGAAGGACGCTCTGTCACCAGGCTGAAACACAAGCCCTTTCATATTGCTACTTTATGCCAGGAATTCTGATCCACTTTGAGAACCCAGGGATTACCTCTATGATATGAAGCATCAGGTTTGAATTTTAATGTTATCAGTAATGATTTATACATGAGAAGAACTATTAAAGCTAGGCACAATCAGAAAAGCAGGTAGTTCATACAGTAAAAATGATAGACAATAGAGGGATAGCCCTGAAATGGTGTGGGGGAGGGAGGGATGGAGAAACAGAAGAGTAGATAGAGACTAGAGGGAGAGGAAGGGGAACAAGTGAAAGGAAAACTTTCAACACATTGGTGTCAAATAAGATAATGTATGTAAAACATTTGGACAATATTTAAGTCTCAATATAAATGCCAACTAACATTATTATTGGGGTGATGCCTTTCATTCCCTAAAATTTGTCTTGTTACCTATATTCTATCACTTCACTCAAGAGAAGCTTAAACCACTATTGCTCCTTTGGAATATCATGACTCTATTATATCTTGATATTCTTTGGAAGGCATCACAAACCAGCCACAGCTTTCAGCAGCACTGGCCTGCACAGCAGGTACTTTTTCCCCTCCATTCCCGTCTAAAGTGATATCTATCTATCTATCTATCTATCTACCTATATCTATAGATATCCATCTATTTATAGCTGGATCCCCATCCAGCCACATAAGGTGGACTTTCTTGTGATTGAATGTGGCTTTGGGTACAAGGAATTGAATTTTGTTTCCAGTGTAACAGGACAATGGAACAGAGACAAAGCACCCCAGGGGTTAGATTGTGCAACTCCCCATTTTAAAGGGCCAGGCAGGGTAGAAGAAGTCATGTGTAATGTAATTATAGAGGAGAAAGAGGAGTACAGAAAATATTCCAGTGGAGTCAAGCAAACAAGTTTCATGGAAGAGAGACAAAAATGGATCACTAGGTTCAATCGCTAGGAAAACAAATAAATATTGGTTATTTAATTGATGTCTTTAACTAAGGATCCAATGAAATTATGCTAGGAACAGGAAAGATATTTTGAATGACCTGAAAGAGTGCTTTAATGGGATAATTCACATAATAACCAAAAATAGATTGGGAGAGAGGAATCTTGGTATACTGACTAGAAGTCTTGTCTTGAAGTCAGAAAGACCTGGGCTCAAGTTTTGTCTCTGGCAATTATTAGTAGATGTGTGGCCCTGAGAAAGTCACTTAACCTTTCAATATTACTGGGTAATGCACTAAGACTTTAAATTACAGAATAGGTGTAGATTTGTGTCAGTGGGCAGGAGTCTCCATGCTGGAATTTCTCATCGCAAATGAGATGCTCAGACCTCAACTCTACTTCTCCCCTCCCCCTCAAAAGTTTGAAAAACTTGGGAATTCTGTGTTTTAATTCTCAAAATTAGGTGTGCAACCTTTTCAGATGTAGCTGAAGACTATATGGAATGGATTGTACCTGTGGCCCTTGCCTTCTTCATTTAATAAAGTGCTTTCCTTGTGTGGGAATTCTTAGGTAAATGGAATGTGAATCTGTAACCATTGAAGAGAGGGAAAGGATTTTTAAGCAAGATAGGCAATTCTGAGTTTCAGAGATTCTTCTCTTCGTTGTACCTCTTTCTAACTCTGTACTCTCTTCAGGACCCCTTTCTGATTGTCCTAATGAATAGCCCTAGTCTGCTCTTAGACACTCATTCAGGCTACAGATTATCCTGCCAAACCCTTTGACATCTGTAAAATGGAAAGAATAATAATTAATAACACCTTTCTTCCTATCACACAAGATTGTTGTTTGGATCTAATGTTATAGGTGAAAGCACTTTAAAATCTACAAGTTGCTATACAAATGTAAGAAAAAAAAAGAAGGGTCATATTTAGAGAGAAGTGCTACTAGCTAAATAAATAGGGCATCTATTTGGTCAAAGCAGACAATCTCATAATTGCTCATCCCTTCAAGTTTTTGAAAAAAAATTTTCCCATTAAGTTGTTTGGGTCATGGTCATATTCTCAAACAAAGGTGTATATATAAAATAAGATTTCAAAGGGGCCAAATACTATTATAATTTAATTCTATTTATATATTTTCAGGACAGTAGTAAATAACTCATCAACAACTTCTATGTTCTTTGGCTTGATTTTCATTAGTCACTGTTAAATTACTTTGTCAGTCTCCTTTCATTGTTCTTGTTAAAATAATCTTTGTTTCTGTTGGTGATATGATTCAGTAAATAAAATCATTCCACATGAGGTATTGGGCTATGATATCACCACAGCTGCTGAGCAGTGAGGAGATGAGTTTTACCCATGTTGCTGTTGCATTAAGTTTCTTATTTATGGCATTTACTTTCTTCCCTGATTAATGTACACTACCCAGTGTCCAAAAGGTAGGGATGATGGATTTAGTCTGTGTTTTCCTCTACTGTACTTTTAAGAAGGATGAACTTTCCTGATTTGATCAGGGGAAAAACAGTAATGGGGAAGAGAAAAAGGGGGGGGATATCAAATAGTACTAGGCAGACAGCAGAATTTATCAGTGATACTTCATAGAGGATTGCAGGGGGTCAACTGCTAAAACTCAGAAATGACAAGTAATGCTCATCCTTGGGCAAACTTTGAGTCACCTACAATCCATTAATAGATTGTTATGTAAATTGTGAGGAGCCGACTAATTTCCAAGAAGCGTGACCCATTTTCTGGAATGGTTCTGACTTTGTAATGCTCTCATATTTCAGTTCATAAACAGATGCCAAAAACAGTCTTAAAGATCTCTATCCTAATGCTCCAATGTAATCTGAATGAGATCATCCTGGTCATTTACAGCAGCGAACTCATCCCTCCACACCATTAGAAACATCAACGCCTGAACCCCTTCTCTGGGAACATCCCTGTAGCAAAGGCGGAGAAATCAGCTCTTTCGATGATCCGGATTTGTAAGTGATGAATTGTTCACAGCCAATTGCCAGAAATTCAGAGCCTACATTTAAAATAAATAATCATACATTCCCTATCAAATAATACCATACCAGAACCTGGAAATAGGTTTTGTCTATCAAAGATCTGCCTAATTTAGACACATTGTCAGATGATTTAAGAAATATAACATTGAAAAGGTGTCTGGGTTTTCTTGCCACTTTTCTGCATATGTGAAGCAGATTGAGGGAGGGTGTACATTATCAGTGCCAGTTTGTGAACTGGAATTCTTATTAAGCAGAAGTACATCTGGAATACATCATCAGCATCACCAGCTTTAAGACAAATAGGAGAATGTGAAAACATGAAATTTTAAAAAATGGAATTATGACTTTGTAGTGATAGAAAAAATAAATTGATTCTCTTTATATCCAAGGCAGGATATCACTGTGAAATAGCAGAGTTAACTTTTTTTATTACATGATTAGCCATCATCATTCTAGTCCTCCCTATAGTCTTTCTTGAGGTCAGAGTTTTGCACTTTTCAGAGAATTTGTTCAGTTAGTTCAGGCTTCTGAGTTCACCAGAAATGAAAATGTGATGCTGCATTATGTCAGAATTGTATGTTTAGTCTGCCTTTCTAGAAATAATCAAGAAAAGTTATATATGAAAAAACACAGATGTTACCTTTTTAATCACTATCACAAAACTTTCTAGTATAACATTAAGAGAATAAACATCTTGAAATAGTTAATTCTTTACGTATATATTTGTGATCACATTTATAAAAAGCAGTGTCAAACTAAAATAGAAAGGGATCTGTGTGACAGCATATTGATTTAGAAAACCACAAATTAACATTATCTATGTTTTATTGTATTCTTATTTATTTTGTTAAACATTTCCCAATGACATTTTAATCTGGTTCCCTGCTGCATTCAGGTAATTTTCTGGCCCCTGCAGATGTCCAGTTGGGACACCCTGCTTTACAACATCTATCTCTTGATAAATGAACACTTACAGCCAAATATACTAAAGATTCTATAAAGTCAGCTATTAATTTAGTACTTTCTGCTATGTTCTTCTCTTTAAAAACTCAGGAAAAAACGATATTCTTGTAATCTATTCAAGGTTCCACTTAAGTATTTTGCAATGAACACTGCTATTTTCTTGAAGGCTCAATATGGTTTCAATCACTTCCTGAAAGGTAGTTAAAATCTAACTGCAGCGTGCCGCAATGTTTATCTTGGGATGCTGACCCTTATTTCTTATGTTATACAAGAATAAAGGCTCAAATTCAAGCTGCCATGGGATACTATTCCATTGTGATTCTAGTAACCAAGATACTGGTATGTTTAATCTCAAGACTCCATTGTTTCCCAGCCTTAATAGCTGTTTTTTTTCTTTTTTGTCAAATAAAATACAGAATCCTTTGTTCATTTAAATTTGATAACTTCTGGCACTTATATCACTGTGATATAACTAGCTAATTACTCAATATTTAGAGCTGAGTACTGGGAATAAAACATCTCTTGTAATATAAACTACGTCCTCATTAGAAGCTTGAGGAATGTTAGGATCATTTGACTTGTCATTTTCATTTGAGCATTGTGTCAAAGTCAGACTGTGTACTACACATAATGAGATTAATCATCAATGCTTTCAAAGTTATTCTATTACTCTTTTTTTTTGGTGGGGGGGGAATTTTAGGACCCAATATTTGGGTCCCCTCTATGATTCCTTTTCCTGGCCAGGGATTACAGTGACTTTTTAGGAAAGAATACCATACTTTTTTTTAAAGGTCAGATTTCTTTTGAGCCCCGTAGCTTTCTGCTTTTTCTTAGTTTCATTCTATTTCTATTATAACAAAAGAGACACACAGAGAGGGTATCTATTTCTTTTATTTTTCTTATTACATTTTCATTTTTAATTCCTTTTGGGCCACTTTGTTTTTTTTCTATGCTTTTAAAGTCTGTCTCTAACAATTCTCCAGCCATATCTTTTATGAGCACCTTTATCCATTTGCTGTCTTCTCTTACGGTCAGTCCTAATTGAATTTGGTTCTTGTGCACAATACTTTTTACTTATACCAAACGCCTGAAATCCCATTGAGAAAAACTATATGTTGTAGTTATATTGATTCATCACTGCCCCCTGCTGTCCCAGAGGATAAACTGTGTGCATTCATGTGCCCATAGATGCGAACTTGTGAGTATGTAAACTGGGGCAAACATAAACCATTACAGACTAAGAATAATGATATCAGTTAATCAAATACAAATAAAACAACACCTAGAACTTCCTCTGTCAATTGAATATGGCTGTTCATTGTAGCTACTAGGTGGATTTTAGATCTGTATGCATAAATTGGAACTTGGTAACCTGAAATGATCAGGACTACACATTCATGGTGTTTAAGTAGGTTTTAATCTTAACAAGGCTTAAATTTTTCTTTCTCCCCAAGAGTTTGCTAACAAATTAGATTTTTTTTTGGTTACTTTCTTCGCTATTATATGAGTAATGGATCCATCTTGAGTATGGGATTTGAGCACTCAAATAAGCAACCCTTTCATGACTAGGAGACTACTTGTTTTCCCTAAAGCAGACCAACTTCCAAAAGTAATAGGATTTGGACTGGAAAAGCTTTCTAATACATCTTCCTGTTTCCCCTTCCAATTTTTCATTCACACAGATGCTAGAATAATCTTCCTTCTGCTTAGATTTGGACATATCACTGAATCTCTATTGCTTCTCAAGGAGACTTCTAAGTCTCTTGCCTAACATTTAAGGCCCTTCACAATCTACCTTTCTAGTCTTTCCATATTAATATCATCCATGTTCTTTATGCTCCATTCAACCTTCTATTCCCAAGAATGCATCAAAGTTCTCCATACCTTTGCTCACTGCGTGTGAAATGACCCTTGCTTTCTTTGCCTTTTGAATTCCTACTCATCCTTTAAGGTTCAACTCTGTTTAGTCCATAGTGAAGTGGAAAGGGAACTAGCTTTGGAACGAGAGCATCATGGTTTGATCCTCAATGATCCTTGGCAAGTCTCTTAAGCTATCTGGGCCTCAGTTTCCTCATCTGAAAAATGATGGAGTTGAATTGGTTGATCTCCAAAGCATTCCTGATCAAAAATCCTAAATATCATCTCCTCCAGAAAACTTTGAAGTCTTCCTTGATCTTTTTTTCTTTTCATTTTGATGTTCAAATGTTACATAAAGATTTGTTAAACAAATCTCTAATATAGTTTTAATGTAAGACTGTATATTACAGTTGTCAATGTCTTTTTCTCTCACTAGTTTGCAAACTCCATGAGGGCAAGGATCATGTCTTTTTTAACCTCATAATTCTCCACAGTGCTTTTTATACAGTAGACATTTAATAAGCATTTGTTAAATGTTATTGGCTATTAAGGAAAGATCAGTTTCAAGGAATTCCTAGTAAAAATTGCAAGCTATGAAACTCATGGTAGATGATAATTTAGTATGTAAAAGAGCCAATAATTTATTGTTATTGAGGATCCTTAGTGATTAACAAGATAACTAAGCAACTTCTTTCCCATAATGCTTCCTGGGAACAATGAAGGTAGTTTCAACTCCATCCTTCCTTCCTGATTCAAAGAAGCTCATTTAAATCCAAATTTAATAGATAAAATCTAGAGCTTGGGAGCGGGTAGGTGGCACAGTGGATAGAGCTCCAGCCTTGGAGTTGGGAGGACCTGAGTTCAAATGCAGCCTCAGACACTTGACACTTACTAGCTGTGTGACCCTGGGCAAATCACTTAACCCCGATTGCCTTACCAAAAAAGCAAAAAAAAGAAATCTAGAGGATGACATTTCTTATTTAATGTATAGCTTGAACTCTTTTACACTCCAAATTCTTTATAATAGTAAATGTCTTAAATACTTTTTTTTTGGTGAACTCCTAAATAAAGAGAGGTAATAATGAAATGGAAAGACCACTGGATATGGAAAAAAGGAGTTATATTCTAGTTCCAACCCCACTATTAACTCATTGAGTGACCTTGGGTTAGTCTTGTTACTTCTCTGGGCCTGAGTTACCTCATCTGCAAAATGCAGGGGTTGGAGTATATGATTTCTAAATGTTCCTTCCAGCTCTAACATTTTATCATCCTAAGTACTTTCCCCCATTCTCATCTCAGTAAGGCCTGAGAGCACATCTTATTGTTTGGAAATTTTAATTTCTAAATCTATCTGGCTACATTAATAGAGCCCTGAAAAATAACTAAGCCAAACAAGTGGAATCCCAGGCCAGAACGAATGGGGGCAAGGAAGTGGGCATTTAAAGCCTATTCACAGGAAAGAAAAGCATAAGTCCCCCAATTTGAGTGCCAACTGCTTTTGTCAGGCATGCAGTCCAGTTTCCTTTTCTGCTTAGTCACTGCTTTGCCTCCCACTCAGGGATTAATTGCATGACCCTTGGAGATGAATGCTATTCCAGTTAATTTCAGCCAACACAATCTGGATAAGCTCAGGTTTGGTGAACTTCCTCTTGGGTGGTTTTAATTTGTTTTACGAACATTAAAGCAGCTCATAAATCTATATTTATTGTATCAATGAGTAACATACTATAATTAAATATGAAATGCTAAAGACAAAGTTAAGGTGATGTAAGGGTCATAAACCTATTTTTTGCATAGTTCCATAGCTAAAAAAATCATTCTAGATCTCACCTTTGCCATTGTCAAGGTCTGGAGTGATTTAGTCTGCATTATATAGCATCTAGTTAACATTGTGTGCAAGTGACTGTTTAATAAATGCTTTTTAATGATGATGAAGATAATGCGAATGATAAATACTCTTATCTATGAGTCAACAAGTTCTGGTGAATAGTAAAGAAGTACCCAGTTAGAAAGTTTGGCAGAGTATTGTATATGGATCCACTTATTAGAAATATCCTAGATTAACACTGAATAGGAATCATATTGGTACTTGTGGGTTAGGTTTTAACACCCTAAATGGGACATAATTCATTTACCGTAACAAAAATTCAAAAGAATTTCATTTGAGGACAGCTTTCCTTCCTTCTATAGTAAGTTTTCATCCTCTTCAAGAACAAAGGACTGACAACAATAACAACCAAACAACAGTCCCCAAGGACTTACGCTATATTCAGATTTAGAGTATTATCCTAGATGGGGACACAACAAGGGCAAAGAAGTCAAGGATTTCAAACAATGCTATCCTACAAGGCATCTTTATTCCCCAGGGATTTATATAGTTCTCCAGCATGTAGATCCCCCCCCCCACTTATTGGTGCTTTTTTTTTCAATTACATGTAAAGATAGTTTTCAACATTCACTTTTACAAGATTTTGATTTCCAAATTTTTTCCCTCCTTTCCTCCCTATTTCCCTCCCCAAGACAGTGAGCAATCTGATATAGGTTATACATGTACAATCGTATTAAATACATTCCCACATTAGTCGTGTTGTGAAAGAAAAATCAGAACAAAAGGGAAAAACCATGAGAAAGGAAAAACAAAAAAACAAGGGAAAATAGTATGCTTTGATCTGCATTCAAACTCCATGGTTCTTTCTCTGGATGTGCGCAACATTTTCTATCAATATAATAGATTCTTAATAAATGTTTGTTCAGTTGAACTGAATTGAGGTGAATTTCCACCAACACCTTTCTCCAAGTACCAAGAGTACCAACTCTCAGGAGCAGGACCTCCACTCTTGTCTGCTTTTCTGGTGAAAAGGTATGAGCACCCACACTGAGAAAAGGTTTTAGCCCTATCTCTAGCCTGGCTAGAGACCCTATGATAACAATCTTAGAAGAGCAGAGGGACCTAAAAAAACTCCCCAAGCAAAAACCTACAGGCTCTAAGGTTTTTTTTTTTTTTTTGGTCTGGAAATGAGATTGTTGGTTGTGAATCAGTGGTAGCGGCAGTTCAAAGAATCACCTTGAATGGAGTAAAGTTTGTTCAACTTTATGTCACTTTAGGTACTACTGAATAAATCTAAAATCACTTTTGTGAAAGGTCCAAGAAAGCAGAAGTATGACATGGTAAAACCTCCACAATAATGACTTCATGTTATTGGATAATGTGATAATTCACATAGGACTGGACTGAATTTGACTTTTGTACTATCTGAAGGAAAAGGATTTGTTAAGAAAATTAACAGCAGAAATGAGAAATAAGGGAACTGTTTAATCTATGCAAGAGAACAAATAGTAATGAAGAACCTTATAAGCATCACAGTTTTCTTAAATCTTGGTCATACTTACTCATTTATTAAAGCCACCTCATAAAAGCTATTTCATAACAATTTATTAGTTTGATTTAAGTTACTATTTGAATATAAAAATATTAAGATCCAATTTCCTTAAACAATATTTCAGATTGTTACTGCCTTTTAGATTTTCTCCAATTCATTTTTAATGAATGAGACTTTGCTATATTTCAGCAATCATTAAATAAATAAGGAAACAAATCCTGAAAGCTTTGAACTGCTATAATTAATGAAAGACTCAGTATTCTGTATCTTTCTTGTGGACAGAACAAGAAGGAAATGGGCTTTTGCTGAAGATGAGGCTATAAAGGGAGAGATTTTTGCCTAAATACGTGAATAAATTAAGTAAGATACTGACATTCTGAAAAGAAAAGTTTATGTGTCGGGATTGGGGCTAAAAGGGTAGTGGAAATTATATGCTTTGGATGGGTTTGGATTAAATCCCATTGAATTTACTTTATATATGTATATATACAAGTACACATATACATGCATTTATGTGTGTACATAGATACATTACCTACACATTCTATCTTCCCCAATAGAATGCAAGCTTCTTGAGATCAATACTTTTTCCTTTTTTGGCCTCTATATCCCTAACTCAGAGGATAGTAATTTATAAGCAGTAGATGTTTAATAAATGTATGTTGATTAACTGATAGGTTTGAGAAAAATTACTTCTTACTGTGGTGGCAATGGAATTTTGAAGTAAATTATTGCAGAAGATTCTGGAATAACTTCTTTGGTGGACTTTAAAAATAGGAAGGATGATTATTATTGCTTAAATGTCCTGTCTGAAGTCTAGGAAATGGATGATATGGCCTCTAAAAATCTTTTACAATTAATGGTCAATGATTCTGTGTCAAGTTTGTGAATTTAAAATAAGCTACTTCAGTACAAAAAAAAAAAAAGAAATCTTTCATAGAGCTACAGGTTACTTGTACCATATATGCCCCAAACCTAGCCAAGTAAAATTCTACCAAATGCTTCAAAATAAAATCCAACATGGGGTTGAGAACAAGTATAAACAGTCTATAAAATAGACTTTGATAAAAAAAAAAGTAGTAGTACCCAAGTTTCTAATTCTCTGACTCCATAATGGCCACATTCAATTACTGAGGACCAAACACTGACTTTAAATTAGCAGAGAATGGAATGGGGTGGTGCTGAATGATGATGTCAAGTTGTCAAGACTATGGTGACATTGTGGCAATCTGAAAAGTTACAGCTGTCATCCTTCTACAGGACTGGGAAATGAAATGTGGATCCAGGGCAGTAGCAACTCTGTAGTGAATTTGGCTCTGACCCTTACTTTTTGATAGCCTTATTTTCCAGGGTTTCCTCCATATCTATTTGGCCTCTGTGAATAGAAGGGCAATCCACTACACCAAAGTTGCCAGAAATACTGCATTTGTTAAAACAAGAGCAAAAGCAAGGCCAAAATGGCAACCACAAATTTGTACTTTGTTTCCATTAGGACATCCCTGAATGTGCAAATCTCTAATTATTTTTTCAGTGCTTTAGAGGGTTTTATAGGCTGCTAGAAGGTTTTTGCAACATGCTTAATTCTGAAAATCTGTGTGTAATTTAAGGGAAACATATCCATGTGTTTCTGACTAACTTGCCATTAAGTTTCTTTTGTAAACTCAATTGTATGTCCAAGAAGGATTTAAAAACCAATCTAGCTCTTTAGACTTTTCCCAAGAGCAAGGTAACACAACACATGCCCTATATGGTTTGGGCTCATCTCTAAGATTTCAATCTAAGAATTGCTACAAAGTTAAATCTAATAGGAGGAGAAGAAAACATTTCTACCTTATCTACCTTTCTTTTTGACACCATGTATTTTCAGGAATGCCATGCACCCAGGTGGATGGGAGATACCATGTTAAGATTAAATTAACATATGAATAGCCCCCTTTCCTCCCATTCCTGGCCCCCATAAAGCTAAGAAATTCCTAGTGAAATTTTGTACTGCACCCTAACCTCAACCTAGTGTGCTTTTAGCAGATGTCTGTAGCATCTGAGATCAGCATGTGATTTGTACCATATATTCGTGCGTTCCCACTGCACAGACTAAAAGTCATTCTGCATTTCTTTGCTTGCACATGTACACTGTGTTCTCTCTTGGAACTCTACCCACTTACAGCATGCCTCCAGCTTGTAAACCTCCTGGGGTAGAGCTTTTGCTCCTCATCTGGCATATTTACTTATTGTTTAACACTTAGAATAGCATAGAAGTCTTGTGAGCAGAGTTGAAAATCCCAAGCTTGGAAATGTATTACTTCAAATAGTTTTATGAAGTTGACACCCTTATCTTACAGTAGTAGGACAAAGTGTTCAATTTCTTTGGCTTTTACTCCCCAAAAGTTGTTTGTTTTTCTAAAAAAAAAATAAGATTCACATTAAAATATATCCCTGCAAAAAACTAGGGAGGCATTTCCAGCTTGAGGGTCACTGTTTTTATAGACTGATTCTGTCTTTGTTTAGACAGACGGATACTGCTAAGCATAAGCATTTACTGCATTTGAATATGATAGAAACTTATGAAAACCATTTGTCTTTAAAACAGCAGTGGGAATTATGGTGAACAGTTAGTCACTGGACTGAGTTTTTGAATGACAGAATGGGTACAAACTATCCCAGGTGATCCCATAGGATAAAAATAGAAAAATCTTAAGTTCTAACTTAGTCATATCTCCCCAGTTAGCATTCTTTTCCCTCTCCCCCCCCCAAATACTTTGCATTTGTCTACTTCACTCATACAGTAACAGCCCTAATTCAGGCCTTCATCACCTTTTGCCTGTACTATTGTAACAACTTTCTAATTGATCTTCCTCTTTTAAGTCTATTCTCAATCCAATCCACCCTTCCCTTGGCACCATTGACTTTCTATTACCTCCAGGATCAAATGTAAAGGGCAGTTGAAGCCCTTTATAACCCTTCCTACCAATCTAATTTTTTAAAAAAAAACTTTACCCCCCTTCCCATATACTACCATCCTGCTACATTGAACTGTGACATTCTATTTTCCTTCATTTGTTCTGGATGTTGCTCATAGCCTCTTCAACCTTACCTTCTAGTTTCTTTTTCTGCCTTTAAGACAGCTCAATTTCAACTTTCTTTAGGAGGCTTTTCCCAGTCCCATCATGTCACCTTCTATCTACCATGTATATATTTTATATGTATGCAGTTAATTACATATTCTCTCCTCCCATTAGAATATATACTCCTTGAACTCAAATATTTTGTTGTTGTTGTTACCTTTGTTTCTCCAAGGTTTAGATCAGAGCCTGGCACATAGCAACTATTTAACAAATGTTTAATGACTGACCAGCTATATTAACTTTGTAAATATTGCACACTTCCTGTTTAGATGTACTGAGTACAATATGACTCCCTTCAGTAGAATGTAAGTTTCTTGAAGAAGATATTATTTCTTTGTCCATACCCGCAGCACCTAGCATAGCAGCTATATGTTAGAAGTGCTCCTTGGTAGAGTTGAGAGAGGCCTTGGCTTAAAATCATAAAGATCTTCTTTTAAATCTTGTCTTAGTCACTTATGTTAAGCTTTGTGACCCTGGGTAAGCCAGTTATCCCTTCTTAACCTTACTTTTCTCAGCTGGGGTTGAACTCAATGGTCTCAAATATCCCTTTCAGCTAAATGTATACCATCTTTTAAGTTGTTATAGTTGTTGAATTGAGTTAAACCAATCTCATAAGTTTGTCTTAATTAGAGATGGAGCTGACATAATTCAAACATTCATCTTGCTAATGTGGCAATGTCTAATTTTTTTTTAATGGTTTCATGAAACCAACACCCTCATTTAAAAAGCTTGGCTGCCTATGTATTAAGTTCATTTTAATTGGTAGTGATTACAAAGCTACATTGTTTTCTAGGGGTTTTTTGTTTGTTTATTTGTGTATTTGTGTGTGTGAGATTTCACTTCTAGTTTCCCATATATAAACACTGTTTTTTTCCCCTTAATAGTCCTAGATGTATTTTACCTCCTATAATCTCCATATCTTAGACTAACACCACCATTGAGAAGAAAGAGGAAAGCTGGTCCTCAGAAATGAGTTGAGCCAATGAAAAATTTTCAGGAATGAAATGCATGGCATTTCTCCTGTTCTTTATGCCAATTGTTATACCATTTTCTGGGGCCCCATGGAGTTTAGGGATCCTAAAGAAAATGAGTTTTAGTCTCAGATCAAAAGTTAAGGGCCTGTATGAACACAATGATTCATCAACCTTATTTCCTAAAAAAACCTAAGGTTTTGATATCAATTTTTCCATTTAAATTAATTAGCTTTAAATGCCAATCAACAACTTTAGCATATTGAGCTCTCTAATGTATGAAAAGAATGCCTGCATTTTCTATGGAATACTGAATGTTCACATTTAGCAGAATATGAATCATATACTGGTAGTTTTATTATTTTTCTTACTGTAATGAATACATTCAGGTCTTTTCGGTCTTGAAGTAACCCCTTTTGGATTTAGTAATGTACATTTCTAGTTAAGCAATAAACATCTGTCATCTGTCATTCATTAATATTAATTGCAAATGGTCATCAGCTCAAAGGATCCAAGTCAAGCAGCTGAGATTTTTCTAAATTTGACCTCCTTAAGGTTTATATAAAAAGTGTTTAGAGTAGTTTTTCTAAACTCTTAGTCAACTATAAGTATAGGGTAAAGTCTAACATTTTAGATTATATATTAGTAATTTAAAGTGGAGAGAGAAAGAAACTATTGCAATTTTGAGGAAAAACATTATTATAAGGAGGTCAGGTAGCCTAAGAACTAGTAAAGACATTGTTCAAAATGATATGGCACCATCCATTAAACATGACTGTCAATGAAAGATGGTGCAACTCATGTTTCTGGAATGTTGTAGCATTTCATCTCTGGAAGCCTGTTTTTCTTTTTAAAATGGCATTGTTTCAGAGGACAACTGAGGAATCGGACTTCTAGCAAATGGGTAACTACATGCATGAGCTTATGAGGGAAACCAACCAATCCTTAATAAATTGATCTCCATAGTTTACTCTTTACAACTTTGTTTATCTCGTTGATATGGCAAGACCACAAATCATACATGAAATTCACAAAAACATCAGGAATAATCTTACCCACATTGTTTTAAGACTTTCATATTTTATTTTATTTTATTTTTTTAGGCAGTTGGGGTTAAGTGACTCTCCCAGGGTCACACAGCTAGTGTCAAGTGTTTGGTCTGAGGCCAGATTTGAACTCAGGTCCTCCTGACTTCAGTACCGGTGCTCTATCCACTGCGCCACCTAACTGCCCCTAAGATTTTCATATTTTACTTCTACTTGATGTACGTTCCGTCAAAGAGGCTGAACTTTGCTCAGAAAGGCCTAGTGTCATATTTGGTGTTTGAAATAACTTTGTATCCACTG
The DNA here is from genome assembly GCF_003287225.1 of Phascolarctos cinereus. Classification (NCBI taxonomy): domain Eukaryota; kingdom Metazoa; phylum Chordata; class Mammalia; order Diprotodontia; family Phascolarctidae; genus Phascolarctos; species Phascolarctos cinereus. Next base: position 130,320,334 of record NW_027555958.1, read on the forward strand.
CAACCTCTGCTCTTAGTATGAATATAAGTTGAGAACCTAGGCAGACTCTACATATGGAACCTGTGTTCCAGACCTTGGAAAAATGGTGTCCTGAGAAGTCTCCTCCGTAACATTTTTTTTCCTTCCATCTTTGGCATTCCACTCTGGCATACCCTCCTTCACTACTCTTTTCAGTATCCTCTTCTGGCCACCGCCTAAAGCTATTCACTCTCCATACTTCAACTGTATTTCAAAATTTGGTTTTCTTTGTAATCTTACAAATTTTATTTTATGCATTTAAAAGCACTGTTTGGAGAAGAGGTCAATAATTTTCATAGGGGTCTATGACATACATAAAGGTAAGAACTCCTGCAAATGTAAGTTCCATGAGGACAGGGATTATTCTTTGTGTCCCCAGCACATGCTAGTTGGATTGTTAAATTATTACTTTACTGAATGGTTACCAGAAGCCTTGTAAAGCACTTTGAAGATTTGTAAACACTAAAAATTAAAAAAAATTCAAATCAGAATTCTTTTTTTTTTTTAGGAAGTTGGGGTTAAGTGACTTGCCCAGGGTCATACAGCTAGTGTCAAGTGTTTGGTCTGAGGCCGGATTTGAACTCACGTACTCCTGACTTCAGGGCTGGTGCTCTATCCACTGCGCCACCTAGCTGCCCCTTTCAAATCAGAATTCTTAAGAAAAGATTCTTTATCAAAAACCAAGCCACACTATGTGATGATGGCAATGGAGGAGAGTAAGAATGGGGAACAAGTGAGTGAAGATAGAGGAACTACCCTATGAGGAGAGAGGTAGCAGCAGATAGAATGTACTAATGGGATATGATTCAATGACAGGCCAAGGGGCATGAAAGAAAGCAAGTATAAAACCTTTTTTCCAGTGTGTAGTTCTCATCATTCAAAAGCTATCATATGGTCAGTTATTTACCCAAGTTCATAGGCAATTATCTAACATTGAATACACCTTCACAAACATGCATTTGCTTGAGAAGTATAGGTAATACAAGGTCCCATAGGGTTTATTATTTTTTAATTATAGAAAAGCATTTGACTAGAGCAGAAAGGAGCACTGAATGACTCTCCTTCAGAAAGGGTCACCCATGCATATGTTAAGATCATACAACATTCCTTGTTAAATGCAACCACATTATTTCCACAATCCTTTGAATATAAGCATTAAGAAAATCATATGACAGTGAGATATGGTCATCAAGGGTCAAGGCTATTCTATGGAACCATGAAGGACATCCTTTCAAGTTCCAAAAAGAAGAGAGATGACCAATTTTTCATGATATTTTCTTGGTAGATGACATACTTTCATTTCATCAAGTTTAAGTACCCTACATGGTTTCCTCAATGAAACCCATAGTCCCTCAAGAGATCAGTTTAGCAGTCCACAAAGGAAAAACCAACCAGATGAAACAGGCAGTGTAGCATTGGATTTGGAGCTAGAGAATGTGGGTTTGAATCCTTACTTTGCTATTTACTATCAGTGTGAACTTGGGTAAATTACTTTATGTCTCTGGGCCTTAATTTCCTCATTTGCAAAATGAACATCTGGGACTAAACAATCTCAGAAGTCCCCTTTTTAGCAGTAAATCTTACAAGAACGCATATTGCCTTGATTATAATGTTCAGTTGAATGGTCAGTCCATGCAATCAGTCCATCAATGCATCAATCTTGGTCAAGCGATGCAGCTGCCTAGTGAGTTGGACCAATAATTGGAGAGGAGGAGGAATATGGGCTGGATGATCTTTGAGTAACTGCAGAGTGTTTTTCATGAGGCCGGGTTGTTGTTCCCTGACTTAAAAGCCCATTTTTAAAAATGCCAATATTCTCTACTTGATTCTGTACAATTGTAAATCATGAAACACTACAATCTAAGAAGAATCTAAATTCTTAGGTCACCCAGAGGGGAACAGGAAGACACATGGTGAGTGTAAGTAGGCTGCTACATATTGCTAGTGATGACTTGCTCACAGTAAAGTGACATGAAAAGACATCTTCAATAATATGAATGTCTAGGAAGGAAGGTAGTCTAATTATGCAGAAAGAATGAGCTTTACTGGGACCAATAGAATTTAAAAAGATAGAAGAAGGTCTTCAGGACTATGGGTAGATACTTTGTGAACAAATGAATTATAAAAAGCATTTATTAAATATTCAATTTAGATATTAAAGAATTATACATACTTGTATATTAATAATTTCTGACAAATGGGATTCTAATGTAGCTTATTACTGAGTCTATAGGAACTCAAATTATAAATTGTGTCTTCTATTGGAGTTATTTCTTGTTTACAAGTTGCATATAGATGCATAATTATATCTCTAATGTGTATATGTTCCAACATCTGTTTTACTTTGGGAATTAGGAATTGTTCTTTCCCCCCAAGTACAGAATGCAGTCTTATGGAAAGGATCCTGAATTTGGAGTCAGGAGACCTGGGCTCAAGTCCCAGTTACAACACTTACTAACTGTGTGACCATAGGCAATATTTTTAACCTTTCCAGACCCCAGTTTCCTCATCTGTAAGAGGGAGATAAAAATCCTTGCGTTACCTATGTTAAATGATTTTATGAAGAAAGTATTTAATAAACCTTGAAAGGTAAAATATTAAAATGTGACTTTCCATGTATCTATCTATCTATCTATCTATCTATCTATCTATCTATCTATCTATCTATCTATCTATCTGTCTATCTCAACAAGACTTATGATTTCATTGGTGTATGGACCTCCTTGTGAATGAACTTCTTTTACCAATGCAGAATGATTGATTGATTAAAGATTGGTGTAGGGGTACTCAGAGATTAAGGGACTTGCTAAGGGTCTTCTATTGAGAGAGCCAAAATGGCATCTTCTGCTGGAGACATTTCTATTCTCTCTCCTTCCCATTCCCCTTCAGTTATAAGTGCCTTCCCTTCTGAGATTATTTACCATGTATTTTGAATGTATCTTACGTGTATCGAATTATTAATATGTTGTCTCCACCATTAGAATGGGAATTTCTTGAGTGTAGGGACTGGTTTTTTGCTTTTCTTTGTATTCGTAGTGCTTAGCACAGTGTTGGATGTAAAATAAGCACTTAATAAATGCTTGTTCACTAACTCAGGATGTAAACTCATCTTCTGTAGGCTCACTGAAAACATAAAATGCAACTCCATAGCAGATAGGGTATCTATATGATATTTCATCATCATCATCATCATCATCATCATCATCATCATCACCTCCACCACCACCACCACCACCATCACCAAGAATGATTACTATAAGGATAATTTACTTATTATAGTAATTTGGTTTTTTATCTGTGTGAAATATCCATCAAAAGTAAAGAGTAAGTGGACCAAATGACAGGGCAATGTGATGTTGAGAAAGCTAAGACTAATGATTATTTTACTTGGAAAAAGGAGACTATATTATTTAGTCTAACACCTTTTTGACAGATGAGGAAACTGAGGCTTAAAGAATTCAATAATTTGTCCAAGGTCACACAGACAGTAAATGATAGAGCCAGGATTCAAAGCCAGGTCCTCTAACTCCAGAGGAAGCATTCATGTCACTGGACTGTGTTGTGATGTACAAAATGGTAATTATTCACTCTGTTCAGGAGCTTTTCACCCAATCAGATCTCTTGCAGATTTAGGGCCTGCAGGCTTTTTTGGAAGAAAGGAACAACAAATAAACAGAACAATCCTTCACAAGACAGATTCCTCAATTATGGAGCCCAGGCTCTCAGAAGCTGAAGTTATGACCCAGCAGCGTATGTAAAATGTAAACATGAGGATGCAGTAATTAGCTTTGAGTTAAATTTGAAGTCTCAGTGGTCTGGTGGGTAATCAAGTAAGAGGTCATTAACCACAGTGGTGTCTCTCAGAGGGAACACACTCACACAGCTGCTATTGAACCAGAATGGGCATGTCTTGACTTGTACATGTATCAGTCTTGTTTACAGTTCCTTTCATCACCATATCTATGAGGATTAGGGAGAGTAAAGGATTCTCTATTGTTTTTGAAACCATTTTATCCACTAGCCACATTCTAGTGAAGGAAGACATTTTTACTAGAATTCAAAAACCATGAGGAAGGTTAATTTAAATGAAAAATATCCTATGTATTGTGCCAAAGATGAGCATCCTGGCTAAATTGTATAGATAACACACCAAAATAGACAGATCAGTATGTTTAAAATAATTTTAATTTTATCTTTTCTTTGATGGTTGTCAGGTTATACTTTTGCTTCCAACAAGATTGGTGAGAAATTAAATCCAGCAGAATTTTGTAAAATGGGTGTATGTAAATGCATACATACACACATATACATACATATATACAGATATATACTCACATATGCATATACAGGTGGATGTACTTGAGTACATCCTAAATATATAGCAGAGACACAGCTAGAAAGTTTAATGCCTAGGGCAAGTGGTATTTGGGGTGGGGAGTGGCAGAGATTAAGATACCACAAGCACAAGCTGGTGCTATGGAGGCTTTATTGCTGGGATGGGGAAATAGGATGGGGGTCAGACTGGAAAGGAGCTTATCTGGATTGTGACCATCTGGTAACTTCTTTTTTTAACTAGTTATTCTTGCTAATCCTCTATGAAACTCAGTTGCTTCTATGAATCTGAAGGACTGGAAGTGTTGCCAGCACCTCTCTAAATTTTGATCCCTTTAGGCAAAGCCTCAGTTGCCTTATCCTAGTTATAGCTCTGATGTATATGTATGTTAGGTATACATGAACACATTGCCATCTAAAGTTGTGTGTATTGGCGATTGATTGCTATGTCTTTAAATGGTTAGATTAGAGAATTAGCAAGGTAAAGGAAGGGCATTTTTGAAATAGTATACCAGAAGAGGAGAATTTAAAGGAAAAAAAAGTTTTGAGGTAATAGAATGAGAATGAAATGAAATTTTAAAATGAAAGAAAATGGGAATTCAAGGTAAAATGGGTAAGTAGGGTAGAATAGGATGGATTAAGGGGCTCTGAAGAAGATAATGTTGAATTCTGTTCTTCCATGTACAAGTATGGGAGCCATTTTAGCCTGCCTATGGCACTTGTAATATGTATCCTATTGTTTTACATGCATGGGTTTGAGCAGAACCCACAAGTATTAACCACTGGAGAGTAAAGTCCATATTTATCAAATGAAAATTTTAAGTTACCTCTCTGATACTTAAACACTTCAGAATTTGTTAAGATAATTTCTCTGTTCTTGTGATGTCACAAAGAAATCGTTCATTTAATAGAAATAAATTGTAGCCAGGATACATAATTTCAAATCTGAGTTCAGCTACTTACTTAACATGTGGGGAAGCCACTTAAGCTTGCTAAGTCTCACTTTCCTAGGATTATTGTGAAGAAAATACTCTATACATTATAAATAACTACAAATGAGAGTTATGATTATTATTTTAGTTGTCTAGATAGGACATACTGGAAAGTCTAGGGAAAACTGGTTATTTTTCTTTGAAATCTGGTGCTTCAATAGCTGGCAAGTGAGAGGTTAGAGGAAAGGAACTCAACAACCTTATCCTAGAATATAGTAGTTATTTTGTCTCAAGGACTTTAGAATGTTTAAAGTATAAAGGAGGGTTTTCTGACATGACAGTGAGTCTTAAGTGGCCCCTTCATTACTCTGAAGAACGAGAAAGAGGAAGTATGAAATAAAGAAAACCATCTCTGCTGGAGATTTTTTTTTAATTGGTGAAGGCCAAGGAATCCTTTTTCTGAATTTTTACAGAGGGAGATAGAGAATTCCAATTAATGTTGATACTGTCCAGGTTGCCTTTTTGAAATATTATTTCATGGAAAGAGAATTTGTCGATTGAGCATGCTACAAATGAAGCCAAGGTTGTGGGTCAATCCTCAAATGGGTCAGTTAGTTTATTATACCTGTCCCATTTCTCAAACATATCTTACCATCAAAATGGCGGCCAAAAAATAAAACACATTTATTAACCTTCAGAATGATAAACACAATTTACAATTTTCTCAGCTTAAACAAATATAATTGTTATGTGCTAACTGGCCCTAATGAAGATGCAAGCTGCCAGTTAAATGAATATACCATGAGCATGAAAGCAGAAACATCAACACAGGCATTCTACTAATAAGCTGACTGTTGGCGGACATTAGCTGGTTGACCCACTTTTTCACCGTATAAATACCTTGACTTGTTTTTTTAATCAAAGGTTTTGATTCTGTTCCTAATGAAATTGTCAAATTAAATAGTAGTAGCCTCCCACATGGCCAGAGTGTAACCATCACATTCTTCCTGCTGACAAACAAATGAACAAAAACTACCAACTACACCCAGGATCTAAGTAGGACATACTACTGCTTATTACTTTGAGAATAGGATGAAAATGGTGTTTCAGATAATATGGGTATCATGGTATTCATTATATTGACAACTGCCTGGTAGGTTCCATAGGGTATGTATTGATACAATGAAGGTATCACACAAAAGGCAACCCCATGGAACTCTACTATGGCAGCTCTATCAGTGGATAGAGCACCAGGTCTGGAGTCAGAAAGACTCATCCTCCTAAGTTCAAAATCAGCCTAAGATATTTACTAACTGTGTTGCCAGCGTAAGTTACTTAGCCCTGTTTGCCTCAGTTCCTTCATCTATCAAATGAGCTGGAGAAGGAAATGGCAAATCACTTCAGTATCTTTGCCAAGAAATCCCCAACTGAGGTCGTGAAGCAGTGGACAACACTGAAAAACAACTGAACAACAAAAATGCTACAATAAATGCAATTTTTTGCATTCATCCTCAGGCTATGTCTAGATACAAAAAAATAGAGTCACTTTTGCTTCACTTTTGCACATTTCTCTTCACCAAAGATTGTCCCAGCACAAGCCTATTTTGTATAATCTAGATTTACCTAGGGATTATATTCTGGCTCTGAGCAATAGCACACTCAGATTGCCTTGGCCCTAAACACTCACTCTGAATATATAGGAATAGACTTAGCTTTAGATGTGGGAGTGGGGATGGTGGAAGGTGAGCAAACACTCATTGTTGTGGAATATGTTTTCTAGTCGCACTCTTGTCCCCATTCCATCTTTCATCATACTTTGCCTTCTTATTATTCTGGTTTTGGAATAGAAGCCTAATATGTACTTCATGGAATAACCTATAAGATTTGGGCTGTATATAAAGCTGAATGGGGTTTTACTCTATGTAGTTTTTTTTTGGGGGGGGGAATGAATTGACCTGTATCATATTCAAGTTCTCCTGGTATGGTGGCCAAAAATAGAGTCTCTTTCAACTGAATTTTACATTTATTATTGTTTGGAGGGAGATTCCAAATTGCTGATTATGAAGAAAATTATTTTGGAAATTAGGAACAAGACCTCTGTTATAAGTGATAACATTATTTGTTAAACATTTTTTATCAATTAAAAAAAGTTCCTGACAACACACAAATAAATATAAAGAAGTTGTACGTTCTTTACATTTTCCACATTTATTTTTTCTGCCCTCAGAATGAGAATGATACCTTTAATATTTTAATTATTTTATAATTAAAAATTTTTTTCTTCTCTACTTTTCCATTCCACTTCAGGAGAAAGAGTAGTCCTTCCCCTGTGCTCCTTTTCAGCCTTTACTCACTCACCAAATGAAAACAAGACAACGATCCCTGCTCTCCTAGGATTTGATCCTTTTCTTTGACAATACTTACTTGGAAGAACATTTGACTAAAGGTCCTTGGTCTGAACCCTGCTCTTGGCAGCTCATAAGTCAGGCTCAAGTTTCTGAGGGGCAATATGATGTAGGGGGGAAAAAATTGGATTTGGAATCAGGAGACTTTGCTTTGAGTCCTGCCTGTTCCTCACAGGCCATGGGACTATTGGGCAATTGATTTAGCCTCTTTTAGCCTCAGTTTTTTCCTTAAAATGTGAACAATAATACCTGTTCTACCTTATCCATAGTCCTAATGTGGAGAAAGCACTTTGTAAATTGTAAAGCACCTTGTAAATGAAAAGGTACTATATACACATGTGCTATTATTCTAAGATCCATTCCTGACCTTTATATTATAATAGCTCCCTCCCTCAGATTGACAAATAGCCTACCATTCAGTCATTAGAAATTCATTCAAAATTTATCTCATTCGTCAAACTATTCTGAACTTATCAGAAATGTGAATAAACGTGTTTGTTAAGTTTCTTTTCCTATACAATATGCAGCTGTTTGTTTGCATCTCTGTCTCTGTCTGTCTCCCTTTCTCTGATTTGATTCTATATCAGCCTATTCCCCCACCTCCTACCTCCTTAATTTTGGTTCATTCTGGATTGGATCACATTTCTGTATTTTGAAATTCTAAACTCCATAGAGCCTAGAAACATGGCCCAGCATGGTGGCGCCTATTTGTAATCCTATCTACCTGGAAGTCAAAGCTGATGGATCTCTTGAGTTTGTATTTCCAAGCTGCAGTGGCCTAAACTGATCAGGTGTCCACGTTAAATTGGGCATTAATATGGTCAGCACCTTGGAATGGGGGAGGGTCACCAAGTTATTTAAAGAGGGGTGAACTAGCCCACATTTGAAATGGAGCAGATTAAAACTCCATAGTGATAGGGCAATCAGAATGGATCTGGGCCTATGAGTAACCCCTGTACTTTCACCCTGGGTGAAATAAGGAGACCTAGGCTTTTAAAAAGAAAGGAAGAAGGAAGGAAAGAAAGGCCTAGAAAAATACCAGCTACCTATTTAGTACATGATGAAAATAAGTTGATGATGATTTTGTGTTTTGATTTTAGCCTTTACAATTCTTCAGATTATATGGTACTTTCCCAAGGTTCATTTTAGACATTACAGAAGTATTATTCAATAGGGATAGGCTCTGGATGGAAACAGCTGCAAGCAGCTGAGAAGTAATATAATGAAACTTTTTTTTTTATTAAAGATAACCCCGGGGAAAGCAAATTCTGATATAAGACTAAATCTCATATCAAACTAAGAGCAATAATCCCAAATGGTCAATGAATAAATAGGAAGTACAGAAGTCTCAGACAGGAAATCAGATTTAGCTTGGAGACCAAACTATTATATTTATCTCACTGAGAATCTTTTGATGGAAATATTCTAGACAGGGATAGGATAGAGATACACTGAATTTTTACAATCTACTTTTCCAAAGTACTATGTAAATAGAAGGAAACTACTTCATGTTTGAACAATATGGCCCATCTCTACCACATTATTTTTATTCTTTACATTCCTTATATTCATTTGATGGTACATTTTTAGGTTCTAGTGCTTTGTTTTGTTTTTGACATATGGTAATTAGTAAGAAGAACAAAGCTGATAGCGTCATGCCTATGATCTTCATGTCTTCCTTGTATAAATTGTCTACCTTTTCTGTGTATCATTAAATAACTTCTTATGCCTCGTTCAGTGATGTACATTGAAATTTAATTTCCCTCAGATAAATTTTGTAAGCTTCCTCCTCATCTTCTTCCTCAGCCATAAACATGGCTTTAGTATTTCCTGAACTCTTAGAATTTCATGGATCCTAAGGAGTCTCCTTCAAGTATGTAAAGACCTGCTTTGGTGGCAGATACAACCATATCTATCCCATCTGATATTATTCTTTTCTTTGCAGTTAATATTTGTTTGTTTGGTTTTGGATGGGACATTGGATTTAGTTGGTATAGGAAACTTACAGTATGGGAACTCCTTCTACTTATGCAGATTGGCACCTACTTTGCAATTTTGGTCTCAGAGAGTTGCATGAGGCCACTGAGGAGTTAAGGGATGGTCCCAGGATCACATAGCCAGTGTGTGTGTCAGAGGTAACACTTGAACACAGGTCTTCTTGACTCTGAGGCAAGCTTTTTTATCACAAATTTAAGGTGCTTCTAATGCAGATGCTTTATATTTTTTCTAATGTCCATACCACTACTAAAACAAAAGATAATTTGCCTAGACAAATTCTATTTTTAATGAGATAGAATCAGAGGAGGGAAATATTTCATTTGATTTGCCAATGCATCTTTTTTTTCTGCATGTGTCTCTTATTTCTGAGATCACAAATTAGTTGATGGCAGTAACTAAGTCTTTCAGTTTCATCAAAAAAAAATGCAAGCTCACAGTGATATGTTCTGTGTAAAAGTTAACATTATACTCTGATGTATGTGTTACTGGGACCTCCAAGCTATAATGGCCTTGCTGGTAGGTATATATAAGTTTAAAAAATAATATTTGATAAGTTGCTATTAAGAGAATTGTAGACTGATTTTTAAACTCTGGAATGTATTGCGGAGGGGAATAGAGGATAGGTGAGAAGGGAGGAAGATTTGAGTGACCTCTGAACTACCCTTCTATCCTTGATTCTGTGAAAAGTAGTAGGTAGGTGAGGGGATTCAGATACAGAAAAGCAGGTATACAATGGGTGAATGAAGAAATACAGAGTTGAAATAACTGGAATTTTGTTTGGGAAAAAAATCACCACATTTCCTGGTTGCTAAATTACCACTGCAATAGGATGATGACAACCTCACACAAAATTTTATCATCAGATTTTTAGCTTTATATTTCTGTCTCTTCAGTGTTAAAGATCCCCAAATGTTATGCTTAACCAAGGGAAAGAGTTAGGGAGAGGGAAAAAGAGAGAGGGCAGGGGTGAATGGAAAGAAACTATTAATCAATCTCTATTAACCAGTATCTAATCTCACATCACAGCCATGGACTACTATTTTATGGGATTGTTTATTTCATTAATCACTAGTTTTAAGAGTATACATATAATATTATATAAATATACTTATATATTTACATAATATATTTATGTATAACATGGATATTTAAGTCAACTAAATGTTAGCAAGATGTATTTTTGTAGACCAACATTCTCACCCCAATGAAAAGACATAAATAGCAATTGATTTTGACTATCCTACAGATACTTTATTGACCTTATATCATAAAAAGCAAATGATATTAAATGCTGATTAACCTAGTATATTTGTGGAAAGATTAAAATGAATAAAAGCACCTGTAATTCATTTTAGTCAACACAAGTAAATATAACATTAATGGGAAAGTGCCAGCAACTGGAGTGATGAAATGTTTGATTGCCAAATCCCACTTCTTAAATCTGAGATGTTTTTAATTAACTGGTAACAAGTGCCAGAAAGGCCCATCACATTAGCCAACTTTCATTCCTTCAACTAAATTTTATTTAAAACTTTTTTTTTATTTTTGTAAATCTCTAAAATCCACTCAAAAATCCAGTGGCTTCGAGACCTTACAGGAATAACCACTTAATTACAAAATGACTAACAGAAAGCTTCAAGAACTCCAATGCTGCCAGAATCCTTTTATTTTGTATCATAAGGCCTTTTGTACCTTCAAACTAATCCAGCACCTCCTCTCTAAGCACAGTTAAAGGGCCTATGGAATCAATAGACAGATCTATGGAATATATTGTAAAAATAAAGTTTGTTAGCTTAAATTCCATCTTTGCAGACTGCCTAGATATGTAGATACATACATAGAAATCAGCAACAGTTATTTAAATTAATGTTCTGAAATTTCATTGGATAATCATCAATGACAATGGTGTCACAGTCTCCATGTGTCATTCTTTAGGGGGAAATTTTAAAAAATATTGTTAAAGATCAAGACTTCAGCCTTTCCAAACCAGAGATTTCTCAGACTAAATCATATGGAATAGCCTGTTTCTTCTACAGTGCTGTGAGGCATAAGAATCTGATGCTGATATAGAATAGTTTAATATTATCATACTAATACAAGGAAATGATCTGAGGTTATGTTTATTTTTTAATCATATTCATGAAATATTGAAGTAACTGGTTATTTTGAATATGTGATCCTATCCTCCAGAGATGTTGTCACTAAGACACCATTGTAAGACCACTTGCCAGATGGTATGCAGGTAGAGAGAAGAGCCTGAGGACCTTAACTTTTGGGGAAAAATCACTGGGATGCTTAGGCAAGTAGGAAATATGACTGTGCTCAAGCCTTTCCGTGGTTTGCCAAACCTGTGAAGAGTTTGTCATGGGCATGCTGACCCTCTTAACATTAATTGCAGAGAACAATGAGGCAAGATTAGGTTCAATTGAGATCCTTGTCTAGAAAGAGTAGACTAGGGGAGGAAGCAAGGGACTGACAAGATGAAGAACATGGACAACTGCATCTACAATAGTTGTTGAGAACAAAGTCCAGCCCACAGCACAGTTACTGTCCGATTCCCTGAAAGGGAATGCTCTGACCTTTTTTTTTTTTAAATGCTTTTTGGTAATGCTATTAAAGTCCATATATCCTAGCTTATAAGACTTGAGATTGAGAAAAATGAAGCTAACAGAAAAGAGAAGAGATTTTTCTTAGATTGGACTGGGGTAAGGGAGAGCTGATTAGAGAGAAATTTTTGGCATTTTGGATAAAATTGAACATGCTCACACTCTCTTTAGACAACTTATGAACCCAGAGAGAAACTTAGCAAGGAAACAAGCCTAAAAATGAAGATGAATGGGGGTTGTTGTGGATTACATTCAAGTGCCCCCTATTGACCCTACAGCCTATACTTAGCTTTGTCGATATTAGACTGCTCCTCATTGCATTCATATGGTACTCACTCCATGTGAGGATCCTTCTTTTACATATAGTTATTATTTTAAAAATACAAAGTATCTTTGCAAAAACTTCACAGTGTTTTGTAAATAATTTTTAATTAATCAGTTTGCAATGTTCTCTGTTTCTGTCTGTAGGCAACATGGGGAAGCAGAAGAGAGTTGCGGGTGTCTGTTCACCTTTGTCATCACTGGATAGATGGCTTTCTAGTCGCTAGTGCATGTAAATGGTTTAATTTAGCTATTCTCAGCAATGCAATGGTCCAAGACAATCCCAAAGGACTCATGACACAGTGTGCTATCCACTTCCAGAGAAAGAACTGACATTGTCTGAATACTGAGTCAAACATAGTATTTTTCACTTTCTTTCTTCCTTTCCTTTTTTTTTGTTCAAGTCTTCTTGTGCAAAATTACTAATATGGAAATGTTTTACATGATTGCGCAAGTATAACTTATATCGGCTTGCTTAATGTTTTGGAGGGGATAAGGGAGGGAGAAAGGAAAGGATGGAATTTGAAACTTAAAATTTTAAAAAATGCCAAAAATTGTTTTAACAATATAATTGGGGAAGAAAATAAACATTATTTTAAGAAAGCCCGTGTAATATAACCCAAGTAGTGAGAATGCAATTCCCATATTAGCTAGAGGTCCAGAGCTTCAGCTCTTCTTTTAAAGGAATGTTGTCAATGGTTACCTTATGTGAGTTCTACATGTAAAACATCTTATTCTTGCATCCCAAGAACATTAGGTATGTGTAGCAGCATCATACAAAAGTGATATTAAAAGAAAGCTTCTTGTGAAACTCTGTGAAGATTTTTGGGAAGAGCAGATCTGTGATTTCATTGGTGTAGAAAAGGAAGGAAGGAAACAGACATCTATTAAGTATCTACTATGTGCTAAGCGCTTTATAAATAATATTTCATTTGTCCCTCACAATAAGACAGGTGATATTATTGTCCTCATTTCACAGTTGAGGGAGCCAAGTCAGACAAAAATTAAGGGTCACAGATCCAGTAAGTATCTGAGGCTAGAGTTGAATTCAGATCTTCCTGACTCCAGGCCCAGCACTCCTACTGTGCCACCTAGTTTCCTTTGTAAATAGGAACTCTGAGTGATATAATTCCTTGCACAAATTGCAGATTGGCAAACTCATTTGTAACTTATAGTCTTAGAGAACTGCCCAGGTCACTGGGAAATTAAATAACTTGCCCAGGACCACACAACCATATGTGTCAGGACTTGAACCCTGGCCTTCCTAGTTCCCAGGCAGGCTATCTAGCACACCTCCCTCCTTCCTTCTTATAACAAATACAATCTACAAATGTAAGAATCCTTTTCAAGTCTTGAGTGTCTACCATGCTGTAGGTAGGGGTTGATGGAGAGTTATTGCTGTCAAAGTGACAGATATGTGAGACAATTTTGGCAGTGCTCATCCTGTGTCAAATTATGAGAGCTGAAAACACAAACAATGTGTTTAACGTCTATTGTTGTACCTCGTTCTCCCTTTGGACACTTCTTTCTTTGCACCACACACTTTCTTGTCTCGCTCGTGGATGGACATAGGTTGCCCTTTGCAGAAGGATGTTGTATGATTTCTCTGACCCGTATTTCGGTCCCTCTTTTGAAACCACATGTTTTTCCTTTTTTCGTACATGGGCTCCATGGACTCCACTCGCTAGCTTCACAGTGCACTGTAACGGAATAATAGAAACATCCTGAGTTGGCTAATAACCATTTTTATTAGTAGTAAGTAAATGGACAGGTTGTTTTTAATCTTTATTCATCAGGACTTCGAAAGGAAAACTCCTTCAAACTTGAAGTTAGGTAGGATGACTTGGAGTAAATAAGAAAAAATAAAGGTGAGGGTGGCAGGATGAAGAAAGACAAGAAGTGGAAGACATGTATAAGTATGTGTATATGTATATGTGTATGTGTATATATGTGTGTGTGTGTGTGTGTATGTATGTATATTAAAGACTATAAACTGCAGTGAAAGTGCTGACTGGCACAGATAGAGGGAGTTTCATTCTCTACAAATCATTCCCTGATTAAATAAACAAACAAACAATGAAGGAATGAATAACCAAATATACACATGCATGTGCATATAGGTCTGCACTTTAAGTGATATGTATATGCACAAAACACACACATCTGCATACATACATGTGCATATATGTATAGATGTATTTAGAAATATATGTATATAATGCACTATGGATGTACACACATACAATGCACATACATGCACATATACAAACACATATATAGATGTACATATGTGTATATACACAACACGGGACACATACATGTGTATATCTCTATCTATATATCTAAGCAGACTTGTGATTTCATTGGCATAGAAAACTTGCTGATGAAACTCCCTCTATGAAGGCAAGTCAGCCAGTATCTTCTCAGAAGCTTATAGCCTTCAAAAGCTGCCTGAGACAGGGAGACTTTAAGTAACTTGCCCAGGGTCACAAGTATGTGTCAGAACGCAGGTCACTGTGACTCCTCTCTGCCTGTCTCTCCCTCCCATCCTGTTGATCCGTCTCTCTGTCATATTCATGCTTGCCTGGCAGGTTTTCTTCTCCTGGGGCCAGCTTCAGTTGACCAAGCCACTAAGAACCTGCTGGGTGCTTGAGCCCTGTTACTGAAATGAATCTGGATCACCTCTGGGAGGAGCTCCTAAAAGTTCTATTGAGTCTGTCACCTCCCTTTGCAAAACATCAGTTGCTTCTTCTCAGTTGTATCCCATTTCAGCTCTTACAGAAGGAGATTTGTGTCCTATTGATGAAGAGGAACATCTGGCAGAAGACATTTTCTCTCTATCTACATATAAAACTTTAACTTACAACACCTGGGGCAACCCAGGATATTAACTCTTTCTGACTGTATCAACTATTCCTCCCACCACGAGGCTTTGCCAGTAACCTCTCTCTCATTGCCTCCTGTCGTAATAAATCCTTACTGCTGAGCAGATTGCCATCCCTCATAATAACCTCAAGAAGACTATGGCTCTTAAAAGTTCCTAGGAATTTAAATTCAATGCATGATACATTTTTCATGTGCTTTTTTTTGCAGCCACTTTTCAGACCTCTAAATGCATCAAGAGAGTAAATGAAAGTGGATAGTCAAGTAAATATAATCTCTGAAGACCATTAAAGAGATGCATTCAACTTGTTTTAGAATCATCTTCAACTTTTACTTCCTCCTCCTCATCTTTTCCCTCCTTCTATTTATCAAATTATGTCACTTCACCTTGATAGGCCTCAGTTTCTTCATCTATAAAATGGGAGATTGGACAAGATTACTTTCAAGGTCACTTCTAGGTCTAAAGTCCAGTGATTCCTACCTATTGAAAAAATAACGCGATTTCCTTTTTCTAGTTAAGTGTACATTTTCCATCTCCATAATGTTGCAAGTTCTTTGAGGTTAAGGGCTGTCTTTTGCCTTTTTTTGTATTGTTAGTACATGGCACAGTTCCTGGCACATGGTAGGTGCTTAATTAATGTTTGTTGATTGAATGTGATGATAATAATTATGATAATAAATGCAAAAGTCATGAATTTCATCCACCTGCAGAGTGGCCCAAGGAACATTAAATGTAAAAGCATTAATCATTCCATCAACAAGCATCTATTGAAAATGTATTATGTGCTAGTCATTGCACTAATGGCAGAAGAACAACTTGTCTCCATTTCTATCTGAATTCAATTGAACAAAATGAGAAGATTGAGATAATATAATGATAAAAATGATGATGATAATAGTTTATATTACATAGCACTCCAAGGCTTGCAAAATATGCATAATCCAATTAATCTGGTATTATTCCCATTTTATAGATGAAAAAACAGGCTCAGAAAAGTTAAGTGACTTGCTGAGGGTGAGATTTGAACCTGTGACTTCCTAACAATCAATTTAGTACTCCATTCCAGGGCTCCTTAAACTTTTCCCATACATGACCCCTTCAGCATTTCTTAAATTGTGGGTTACAACCCCATATTCAATTCCATATCCCATGCTGCCTCATGCATTTAATTTTTAATAGATAAACAACAGCTACTACAACCCACTTTCCAAAATCTTCTCATAATAGCTACAGCAACAAAGGTGAAAGAAAAACCTACTCTTGATTTAAGATGGAATGAAATCAAACTGATTTTGTGTCAAATTAAGGGGACTCAGTTCTGACCAACAAGTAATAATTGGCTAGTAATGTAGGAGAAATGGGAACCCCCAAAGGATGTGAAAAATATCATCCAAGAGTTTATTTTTATAAAAGAAGGAGATTTAGGACATAGTCTGAATATATCCTACACTTAATGAAAAGATTTCTCACAAGAAAATAAACTTAAAATAACTATGACACTATATTTAGAGAAGCCAAAAGAAACATAGCTCAAGAGAAATGGTAAGCTCCAATAAATGAAATTATGACTATACAATCTTGAATGCTCTTAGTTGTCAAGAGAATGGGGAATCATCTGGTTACAGAGGAAGACGTATCTTAGGAGCTCACATTTTGAAGAGACACGTAGAAAAGACTGAAGGAGGCCATGATGAACATAAAACAGTGATGCAAATCCACTATAGTAATGTCAGGAAAAACAAAGACTAGAATGAACTCAAATATTGAAAGGGTGTTTGTCATAGTTCTTATTATTTAATATTTAGAGTGAAAAGTCAAACAAGGAAGGGAAAGGTCAGTTGTTCGGGGAAGATGACAGAGCAGAACTCCTCAGCTTCTAGTCTGTTTCTTTTGCTCTGCCAGAAATAATCTTCGTATTGTCAAGAGTGAATTGAATTCCCAAATAGGAGAGAAGATAGTAAGCGCACATGGCCATTTTAAATGAGCTCATGTTTCCAGAGCTGTACAAATAAAATCCCAGGGTACTGAAAAAACTTGTAGGAGTGATTGTGGAACCATTGTCAACAACCTCTGAGAAATCATAGAGAATGGGAGGGGTGCCAGAAGAAGGAAAAAGACTAAACATTATTCAGCTTTTCAAAAAAAAAAAGAAAAAGATGCATTTTGGGAAACTATTAAATTTCAAATCAATAATCAGCAAAACTTCAGAACCTATAATTAAACAAATAGTTGGTGAAAACTGATAAAATAGTGATCACTGAGTCAACTTGAGCACACTAAGACTAGAATAAATGATTCTAAACCTACTTCATTTTTCTCAATAGGTTAATTAGAGTAACAACTCAGGACTGTGCCATAGATATCGTGGCTACAACCTGCATAAATACGGACTGGATTCCAACAGTGCTGTTTAATGAATGAATAGAAATTTCAAAGAAAATCTTTACTGATATGATTCAGGGGTCTTTACTTGGTCCTATGTTACTCAACATTTTTATTAGTGGCCTAGACGGATAATTGATGACAATGATAATGATAGTAATACTGAATATTATTTATTGAAAATAATAACAAATAATATTTATATAACGCTTTGAAGTATGAGAAGAGTTTTACATATATTATCTAATTTGTACCTTGGCAACCCTGGGATATAGATATTATTATTATTATTCCCATTTTACAGATGAGGAAACTGAGACAGACAAAGGTTAAGTGACATGTATGGCATGCTTAACAAATTTTTAGATGACATGAAATTGGAAGGGATAGCTAACATGTCAGACAACGGAATCAAGATTTTAAAAGATATGGATACTCTAAGATGGCTCCAAACAAACAGACTAAAATTAAACTAGGATAAACGTGAAGTCCAAGATTTAGGTTTAAAAATAAAAGAATCAACTACAGAAGTGAGAAATGGAGGGGAAATCTGGCTTGAGAGCAATTCATGGTGTTACAGTTGACTACAAGCTCAATAATTATCATAATAACTAGTATTTACATAGTGCTTCAAAATTTACAAAGAGCTTTATATATGCCATCTCCTTTTGTCCTTGAAACAATTCTGAGTGGTGTATTACCCTCATTTTACAGATGAGGAAACTGAGACTGAGAGAGATTAAGTGACTTGTCCAGAGTCCATAGCCAGTTAGTATCTGAGGCAAGATTTGAACTTGGGTCTTTCTGACTTCAAGTCCAATACTGGGCCACTTAGCTCCTCTATACGAATCACTATTCTGATACAGTTGCTTTTAAAAAGTAGGTGACTTAGTAATATTTTAATAGCTATATGGTGCCCGAGTCCAATAAAAGTCCCATTTTACTCTGTACTGGTCAGAGCACATATAGAATAACATATCTCATTCTGGGAGTGACAATTTGAGAAATACATTGACAAACTAGACAGTGGCCAGAAGGGAACAACAGAAGAGTTTGGAAAAGAGAAGACTTAGAATGAGGATGTGATCACTGCTATTAAGATAATCAAATGACTATCATGTGTAAGTGAGAGTAGATTTGCTTTACGTCACTCTGGAGGAATTAATGGATAGAAGCTATGGGTAGATAGCACAATATAAATGGACTTTTCTAACAATTAGGGATATCCCCCAATAAAATGAACTACCTCCTTAACTCTACTGCCTTCCCTATGTTGATTATTTCCACTTTATCCTTTATATGGCTTGTTTGTATATAGCTGTGCACAGGGTATCTCCTCCGTTAGGCTGTGAGGTCCTTGAGAGTAGAGACTATCTTTTGTCTTTCTTTGTATCCCTAGCATTTAGCACAGTACCTGGCTCATATTAGGTACTTAATAAATGTTTATCGACTGATTGACTGACTACCTCATAAAGTAATAAGTTTCTTGTCACTGAGTTCAAGCAGAGGCTGTGTATTGCAAAAGAGAGCTGTTGTACAAAGGATTTCTTTATTGAATTATAAGAATGGCATAGTTTAAAAAAAACCAAGCAACTCTAGTTTGTTTAAGATTTCTCTTAAATCCCAGAGGGTGCTAGTTGAGATTGGGATAACTGGACAAGGGAAAGGAAGAATACACACAGTCCAGCTCAATGATTCAAATGAAGTTCATGGTTGAATTGATATGCCTGATGAGACCTGGGCAATATGAATAATGCAGCAAAAGCCATGTCCATCAGTATAGTAGAAAGAGGATACAAGACAGCACCTTGTATAATGCCTGGAAAATTTTCTTAGGATGATCCCATGGTGCTGGGGCTGATGGACAGAGATAAATTGAGTGGAAACTGGTAACCTGAGCATCTTTGCTAGAGTGGAAACCAAGGGAGAGACAAGGAGTAGAAAGGAAACTGGTATATGATTAGTAGCTAGCTAATAGCTAACATTTATATAGCACTTTAAAGTTTACAAAGTGCTTTGCAATGGAAAGGTTTCTAGAGACAAAACAAATAAAAGTTCTAGAATCATTGAGATGTTATGAGTTTCCTCCCTGAAATAGTAAGGTCTGAGCTCCCTGGGATACTCTTTCCATTCTCTTTTCTCAGAATATAATAGCAGGGTCTTCTCACTGACCACTGCACCATGTTGCTCAGATCATACTGACCACTGTACCAAGTTAACTCATTTGATCCTCACAGCAATGTTGTCAAATAGGTACTATTATTTTCTCCATTTTATAGATGAGGAAATGGAGGCTTACTAAATGATTTGCCCATGGTCATACAACTAGTGTCTGAGGCAGGAATTGAATTCATGTCTTCTTGAGTCCAGTTCCAATGTTTTACTCAGTGCCACCTAGTTGCCTTATTAGAATGGATGTGGTGGTGAGCAGAGTAAAGAAAGGAAGTAGAGCTGGAGAAATGATGCATCTGAGGCATTTTTCATCAAACTTTCAACACTTCTTCCTTTTATTGTTTATGAGCAAAGATATTAATGGGTATTGGTGTCTGTGTGTTGTTTGTGCTTTTCCAGGGCCAATACATATTGTGCACGCAATTAGAGGAATAAGTGATTTTGGCATAGTGTTTCATCTCTAACTAGAGCTACCTACCTAAATTATCTTACCTGACTTTACTTCCTAAAGAAAGGTCTTGAGTGGACATGACAGACATGTGACAACATCCAAACTCCAGTGCAGGACATATTTTACTTGTAATCTGTTTCTGGGTAGTGGATTGTAGATAAGGTCTAGTTGTAAGTTATAGTTGAGACTCAATCAACTGGGCCCCCCTCTTCTGAGTCAATCAAATGGGCATCAGATCCAGATCAGAGGTAAATATTGTGAAATGAGGCCAAGGAGGTGACCAAGGTATGCATCCTAGTTTCAATGCTGCTGCCCCTGCTATGGTCATAGGTCAGACATGACCATGCAAAATTAGCTTCCATTAAATGGGTCAGATTTGGCAGTAGACTTTAGTTCACTGCCTCATTTTTAAAAGATCACAGTATCTTTAATTAATACCGGCTGAACAGCACCAAATCATTTATCTAAGGGCCAATCCTACCGTGCAAAATAGAAATAAAATAGTCCCTCTTGGAATGAAAGTATTTTACTATTTTGTTGTTACTATTTAATATTTAGACCAAAAAGTCAAAGAAGGAAGAGAAAGATTCGTTTGGGGCAGATGGCACCATGTTAACAGACAATTGAGAGAACAGATCATTCTTTCAAGGGATGGACCTTCTCCACCTGAGGAACTCTCCAAATGGTCTCCCTTTTCCAGGTACGGAAAGTCAAAAAAAGAAAAAAGTTAACAAGCTCTGGGCATTTTGAGGTAATCTTTGTTAGCTTTACCACCTTTTGAAAATTGTTGTTTCTATTTATTATCCTCTGGAACCTACAAAGAAAAGCACTTATTTTCCTGTGTATCTTTCCTCTATTTCTAGCTCTTTGTGTATCTTTTTTTCTAGAGAGAAAGAGATGAAAGCTGGTTTTTAACTATAATAAAACATATGTGGCTTTGAAATTCTTGTTTGCCAGCAGATCGCTAGCTAACTTATCTCAAACATTTCATCTATTTTATCCTATTCCAGATATTTTGAAATGAAAGGTCCTTAGCAAACTTGAAATGGTTAAAAAAAAAGGTGCATTATTTCTATTACCTCTAGCATTTTAAAATGGAATGAATCAGCAGTATGGGGGACCCCAGTGCAGAGTCCTGGAGACTATCATGGACCGCATTGGGATGATGCTTATGTGCGCATGTCAGTAACATCTCAGCATCAAAGGTTCTTAGAGGTCTTGCCCAGGGGATCTTGAGATTTAATATGCCCTTCTCCCATTTGGGTCACCATCTGCTCCCCAAGTGTTCACCAAACTTGTGGCAGTAGTAGCTGCACATCGTTTAAAAGAGAGAAAAAAAATAGGGCCTGACAGCAATCCCTTATTTAGACAAACAGCTTGTCTGGGGACCCTCCCTCTGGGAAGCTCAGCCTGTAATTAATCAGACACTGGAACTGTCTCATTCTGTCAAAGTGAGTAAATCCTAAAGCCTCCCTTCTTTTAGTCACCAACTTATGGGACTTGGAGGTTTCAGCAAAGCAGTTTGAGGGCAGGATCATAACATTATGAACTATGTCAGTTCTAGATTCATGGCCTCTGACTCATCTCCCCAGGGCATTTGTCCTAAATAATCTTGATTATTCTCTTTGGTTGGTCCTGACCACTGCTTGGCCCAATACAGAATTCATACCTCTCTTAGCTCCAAGAAATAACCAACAGCTGTATTGGTACTGGGATGGGATTAGATCTGGCTTTTATTTTTTTGTCTGTTGACACTATACCATGGCAGATTTGTTTGAAATATGTAAAAGGAACAGAAGAATATCCTGGGTAATCTAAATAAAATGTATCCAAGGAGTGAGCATCACGAAAAGGAATGCAACATGATGTTACCATGATTTAAAAGGATACAAACACATATAGACTGACCTCTTCATGTACATTACAGATCCTCTCAATGTAACATCACATTCCAACATACTCTGGGGTTGGAATACTCTGGGATTGGAATGTGGAAAAGGAAATTTAATGTTCATCTATCCATCTATCTATCTATCTACCCATTCACTTTGTTTATTACCAAGACTTGAAGTCCTTCTTGAGGACAGAGCCTTTGGTCTAATGAGTTTCTTATTGATTACTAAGATTCTCCTTACCAATACTGGCGCACTCCATAGTGTGATTGTTGGCTTCCAACCCTTCAGGGCAGGTGTCAAGGCACTTTCCAAGGTGTAAGTAAAATCCATTTTTACACTTTGTGCAGAAATTTTTGTTGAAGCAGGTGTCACAGTCAGCTTTGCATTCTGAAATAGAAGAGGGAAAAAAAACTGTATTAGGTTTTTATTATCCTCACTGGATTGTTATGGGTCCAATTTGCATTGTAGGAACTGAAGCTATATGTAAACGCTAAACCAGATATTTTCAGATCTAAATGATGTTGACCAGAATTAATGACTGATTTCTATATGATCAAAAAGACTGGTCACACAGTTCATATGTATCTGTCTTTAGGGTAGCCCCAAACATCAGACTTACTGGTTTGCTTAAATATCTTTTTTCTTTGAATGTGAATGAGGAAGAGAAGATTTTTAGACATAGTTGTTTAATTGGCAGGGAAATCAGGAGACATGGCTGTCTGTGATTTATTTTAAGAAGTTGGTTAAAACGTTTTAACAGAGGCTCATAGATTTAGAATTGGAAGTGACCTTAAAGGTCATTTAGTACAAACTCTTAATATTATTGTTACACAAATCCAGAACCAGAGAGTTAAATGACTTGTCTGAAGGTAAACAGCAGCCAATGACAGAGATGAAACTCAAACCCAGGTCCTCTGTCTTCAAATCCAACACACTTTTGCAGTGTCACGCTACAACCACATAGAATTAAGTAGAAATAGGTGAGAGATGAAGAAGAAATGAGATAATGCACCTCCCTCCCTTCTTTGCTAAGATGGTGGGACTTTGGGAGTTGTTAGACTAGGTTGACATGTTGGTTAGTTTTAGGGAACTGCTTTTCTTTTTTCTTTCTTTTCTACTCTTTGCTTCAAGAGATAGTTTGCTGGGGGGCAGCTAGGTGGCGCAGTGAATAGAGCACCGGCCCTGGATTCAGGAGGACCTGAGTTCAAAGCTGGCCTCAGACACATGATACTCACTAGCTGTGTGACCCTGGGCAAGTCACTTAACCCCATTGCCTAGCCAAAAAAAAAAAAGATAGTTTGCTGGGAAAGAAATGGGGAATGAATATATTCATAAATGAAGGTGATATAAAATAAAAGTTATCAATAATTTTTAAAGGAATAAATGGGAACCTTGATATGATAGTGTTCTTGAGGTCTGTAGCGTAGGAATGACTCCTATGTAAGAATGACACAGTGAGGTCCCTTTAGCAGTTCTGTGTGTAAAATAAGAGTTATGGGTTCCAGAACCAAACAATAAAAATGGCTTTCTTTTCAGCACAATTCACACAACAATCTTATGATCTAGGGAGTGCCACTTTTATTCTTTTTTGGTGCTTGTTTACTTTGGTCTAGACTGATGATTTCATTATTGTAGGGAGCTCTGAGTGGCGAAACTACCTCCATGGATACAAATCAGCAATTCTTTGTAAGTCTAAGTCTTAGAGAGTTGCCCAGGATGCTAAATCATTAAGTGAGTTGCTTGTGGTCCCTCAGCTTGTATGTGTCAGAAGGAGGACTTGGAACTGACTTCTGGACAACTCTCTATCCATGAAACCACTCTATCTACCCATTGATATTTTACTTAAAAGCAAACTGAGTCTTAGAGAAGCTAAATAATAAGCCAAAGGGCACAATCTAGTAACAACAGTAACAGAAATTCATTGAGTCTTTACTCCAGATTCAATACTTTCTGCTCTAGCATCCTGCCTTTCTGAATTCCCATTTGTTTTAGCAGTATTACAGTGAGATCTCAATATTTCGTATTTTTAATCCATTAACCTATAATTCTATTTATCTGGATAAAATGAGCATATTGGGATTTTTATCTTTCATAAGAATAAGAACAAGTACAGAATGAGTCATATTCCCAACTTCACAAATTAATACATTTCAGCATACATAAATCTCAGTGCTTGTTTCATTGTGCTTATGTTAACAAAAAACTCAGCCACATTTTAGTGAAGATGCCAGTAGACATAAATGCATGCATGTAATTATTTTTATCTCTAAACTCAAAAGAGCTCAAGTTCAGCATGCACCTTTCTTGAGAAATTTATGGCTGAATAAAAAAGGAAAGTTGCTGAGTTATCTATGTATTTCATATACTTATCAAATGGAGAGTTGAAAATACACACTTATAAACACTACCTCTCTCCCTAAGTATCACAATTTGTCACTATAGGAATTAAACTAAACCAAACATGAAATAAATTAATTTTGTTCTGAAGCTGAAAATAAAGAAGGAATGTAATTTATTTCATATTTGTGGAATGTTAATTCGTTTTTAACATTCCTTTGTATTTTTTTGTTTTTGCTTTTAAAGGGAACAAAACATTTCATGTTAGAAAGCCATGCCCAGTTACCTCAGTATTTCAAGAGATCTATAGCATTCCTTTATAATTGATTTCGTTATATATTTTATTATTATAGGTGATGATAGTTTTACATTTAGAAGAAAAAGATGGATTCTAGATATGAATAAGAAGCAAAGTTAAATAGTGGAAAATAAGTGTTTTGGAATTGGGATGATTTAGGCTCTTCTGACACATATTGTCTGACCATGGAAAAGTCACTTAACTTCTTAGTTCCCCAGGAACCTAAGACTCAGAATTGCTGATCACTAGCCATTCTACATTAGTAGAAGGATTTTCCTCGCTTAAGAGTTGCTTACACTGCTCAGCTTACCCATCTAGACTTCTCTATCCCTTCTCTCCGAAAATATTTCATGATTAGTACGTAGAGATAATACTTTTTTGAAACATTTTTGGTCTGAAAATCTCCCAAGAATGGGCACTCTAAAAATCATTCTTACAAGCAGATCAGGATCATTATAGATATATATTCTCTCATATTGGTGGATTTCTAGATCATGCCGGGGAATGGGGAATAACAACATGGAGAAATGTAATGAAATTCTGAAAGTGAAAAGGATTGTTGTTGTTGGCAAAGACTGTAGGGTTGGTATTGGCTAAAGGTTATATTTAATAGCTCTCATTATGTTCAAACTAGTTATATTCTACTAATCCAAATAACTAGTTTATGGAACAGTTCTTTCTTATGGGTGCCTTTCCACTATTGTTGTAAATAACAATGATGAATTCTGTGGGTTAGAGATCTTGTTATAGCATGGTTGGGTAAGAAGTGAAGCATGTTCCATTCTCCAAGAGAAAAAGAGAATCTGAGCTAGATGGTAAGTAGAGAATTTAATCAGAAGCAACTTGACACTTAACAGTCATTTACTTGTTGGTCCACATACTGTTAATGTAAAGAAAAATTTGTCTGCTTGAGGGTTGGGACTTGTAGGGGAAAGAACAGAACAGAATGACCAGAATGATATTTTGTTGTCTAGAAACACAATTTCCAACTACTTTATCATAAATCCCTCCTGGAGCAAAAACAAACAGACAAGAAAACGAACATGATTCTTTAATTCTTTTAAAATGTGGTGAGTTGTAGCAGTAAAGGAAAACTAGAACAGATGAATTGAGGCTCAAGGCACTGTTCACCGAATTAAAAGAAAAATAACCATAGACTCAGATCAATTTTGCTTTATTATTGTAAGTATTATAAAAAATGACATGTTTATGTAAGCAAGCAATGAAAAAATTCCTATAAACGAATGTTCATTGAATTGGGTTGGATTCCCAGCCTAAAGGGAACGTGCAAATGGAGCTTGGTCTAATTCTCAGAGAAACACTGTTATTTATTTCATGCTAATGCCAAAAGTGTGTTAGAGAATCTGCCAATTTGACAGAGTCCCTGAGGTGAAATGAACCGGAGGCACTTACTTGTACACTTATTTATATCTGGAGATCGTGTTCCATAGTATCCACTTGGACATGAAGAGAGGCACACTCCAATCTGCTTCATGCCATTCCTCTCCAGGACAAAAAATAGCCGGGGCTTACATGACAAACATCCATTGTAATCCGAACATGTTGCACAGCCTCCTTGGCAGCCTTGACTGATGTTAGGATGCACTGAGGAAATAGATTTAGAAAAACAAAAACAACCCTTGAGCCAGGGGTAGGCAGAGAACTGATACCTTGTGGAGAGTATACCTAAGTACCTAAATTGTATTTTACATGTTCTGAAATTAAGAGAGGACTTTTGGGGGACTGCTTTCTTGATTTGCCGTTTCTTAAAATCTCTAATCTGCTTCAAGGATCAGCTCAAATGCTTCTCCCACATGATACTTTTGCTTATCACCATAATGGCTAGTTCTATTGCACTACAGAAAATATTTTAAATTATGTTGTGTGTATATGTATATGTTTGTGTATGTGGATATGTGTGTGTATATATGTGTGTACATGAATATTGCATGGAGTTGCCCCTGTTACATCTATATTTTGTGATTACTTTTCTGTGTACATGTTGTCTCATCTCGAGTGAGCAGTAAGCTTCTTTTGGGCAGCCGCTGGTTTTTGATCTTTGTATACCCAGTACCCAACACGCTGCACTGTACATAGTAGCTACTTGGAGTGTTTGCTGAATTATTTAGCTTTTTTATGACTGTGTCTTTAATGTATAAAATTGCTTTCAAACAGGTTCAAAGCCATCTTTGACCTGTTTCTAAATTGTAGAAATGTTAAATTGCAAGACACTGGTAGTTTTGAGATTGACCTTGTGGTGGCTGGTGTCCTAGAAAAAATTGTAACACATGACTTATTTCTGTAGTTTTGTGTGCATTTTCACAGGCGTGTGTGTGTATGTGTGTGTGTGTATGTGTGTGTGTGTTTAAATCATGGGCATTATTTTTCTTTATAATTTAGCTGGCAGGTGATTAACACCACCATACTTTCAGTCGCTCAGGATTCACAAAATCAATGTCCAGGATCCTTAATACTACATTCTCACTAACCCACTTTTCACTTCTACCACGTATCCACTTTTTATTTCTACCTCTACAACATTTCTTATGTATGTCTCCTCCTCTCCACTTAAACAGCCCCCAGTGTAGTTCAGACCCTTATCACCTCTTACCTGGACTATTATCTTCTCATTGGTCTAATATATCTAATCTCAAAAGCCTCTTTCTACTCCAATCTATCCTCTATAACAGCAGTGTAAAACACTCCCCAAGGGCCCACACAGCCTGCAACACTGTAGACGGTTGCTGAACCAGATTAAAATGCAATTGGGAAATATTTAACAAAAAATAAAAATACAGCAAAGCATAGATAATATTAATTTTTCATTTTCTAAGTCAATATGCGTCCACAGGGATCCTTATGTGTAGCTGAGTGATCCCTGTTTCTATTAGAGTTTGACACTCCTACTCTATACCGCTGCCAAAGTGGTTTTCTTTTTTTTTTTAATTTATATTTTATTTTTTTAACATCATCAAATTTTTTTGGAGTTCCAAATTCTTTCCCTTTCTCCAATCCATTCCCAACCTATTGAGAAGGTGAGCAACATATCAATAATACATGTGAAATCGTGCAAAACATATTTCCATATTAGCTATGTTGCAAAATGAAAAAAGCAAGAACAATTAAGAAAGTAAAAAAAATAATACTTCAATTTGCACTCAATTCATCAGTTCTCTCTCTGGAGGTGGGTAGAGTTTTTCATCATGAGTTCTTTGGAATTGTCTTGGATCATTATATTGTTTGGAATAACTAAGTCTTTCACAGTTGATCATCATTACAATAGTGCTGTTATTGTATATAATGATCTTCTTGTTCTGCTGTCTTCACTTTGGGTCATATAGGTCTTCACTGGTTTTTCAGTTCATATAGGTCTTCCCAGGTTTTTCTGAATCTACCCTCCACCTTGTCATTTCTTATGGCACAATTGTATTCCATCACAATTATATGTGACAATTTGTTTACTCATTTCCTCAATTGATGGGCATCCCTTTAACTTCCCATTCTTTGCTCCCATAAAAAGAGCTGCTATAAATATCCTTGTGTATATGGGTTCAAAGTGTTTTTCTTAAAGTGCATGTCTCCCCCTTCCCTTCCTCTATGTAATAACTGTAGTAGGCCCCCATTACCTCTAGAATCAAATATAAACTCCTGCTTGACATTTAAACTCTTCACAACCTATCCCCATCCTAACTTGCCAACCTTTTTACCCACCCCTACTCTCCAAGTACCCACTCTAAGATCAAGCCATAATGACTCTGGGTGTTCTCCCACATAGTGACCCATCTCCCATCTCTGTCTTTGCACTGGCAGTCCTCTGTGCCTGGAATACTCTCCCTCCTCACCTGAACCACCTGGAATCCCTATTTTTCTTTCAAGGTATCTCAAGTGCTACACTTTGGTGGAGGCCTTTCCTAATCCCTTTAGCTATTACTGTTCCCTACTCCTCCCATTATCTTAAATCTGCTCTGTATGTGATCTGCATATACTTATAAATATGTATGGCGTCCCTCTCTTTCTCCTTCCTCTCTCCCCTACCGTCATACTTATTATGTTATCTACTTGGGGATAAGAATTTTTGCTTTTGTATCCTCAGTGTTTATCACAGTGCCTGGTAACTAGTAACTGCATTTGTTAATAAATTGATTGAAGAATCTGACTTTAATTTCCTAGGATTAGTCAACGAAGTGCACAAGATTTTAGGTTTAGTATAGACAATAAGTTCTGACCCCATTTCCTTTCAATTAGGTTCTATTGTGCCAGGGCAGCTGATTATTTGAATCCAATGCAAAATTGTCCTAAAGAGATGGCTTTTTCTTGCCTACCCTGATGCTTTTCTTGGAACATTCACCAGGGCATGTGTTTAATCTCTCCCAATTACAACCTTATGTTGAGAATAAAATGTGGCATTTACCTCCCCATTTTTCCAACATAAAGCATATGTAAGAGTTTATAATAATCTACCTTGAATTGTATGAGTTTGTGTCCTACAGGACAGCGTACTTTGCTGCTCTTCCCTTTCATACTATGTCTTCTCATCCCCTCAAGTGAAGGTTATGCATCTAACAGGGCTCAGCCAGTTCCCCAAAAGGAAAAAGGCAAAGTTTATCCCAGGCTACCCAGGAGACTAAAAGGCTGATGCCATCCAGCTTCCAAGCTGAAAGATGCTGGTCAGCTGGCCCAAACAAACACACTTTTAGGTACATTAATTTAGACTGTTAATGTCCATTTGACATCTTCAACATTTTCAGATTTCCCTACAGCTATTAGCTTGACATTGACTATTGTCCTATATAGTTGTATGTACATGGGGTGTGTGTGTGTCTCTGTGTGTGGGGGTAAATGGAAGGTTGAATTGGTTGAATTAAAAAGTTATTTCCTGTCTCCGTTATCTTCTGTTATCTTAAGTGGTTTCTTTTTCCCAATGATGTATCCATTAAAATATAATGTCAATTCTTGTCATACTCTTGTCTGGACTTCCAAAGGAAAAATTCTTCATCTTTGTAAAGCACAGGTTTTGTGTATAATCCAATCAGTTCTGGAACTCCTACCCAAGAACTGAGCTCTCTGGTTTGGTGAGTACAAACACACCAGGCATATTATAAATGTAACCAGCCCCAGACTGTACCCTGCTTCATCTCTCATCCAGTCAATCACCCCTGCTCTGCCACAGGCAATACAGTCCCCTCCCCCAAATTCTTGCTCTAAGCACAGTAATCAAATCAATACTATTATTCCTTCCAGAAAGGGCATACCATTGACGCTATGCATTAATTCACCATTCCTGTGACTTCTCAGATAAAAACTGCCTTCTTTGGCTTCCATTCCCCTATATATGTTATTTCCCTTATTAGACTATAGGGTCCTTGAGGGTAGCAACAGTCTCGCTATTTCTATTCCCAGTACTCATCATAGTACCTGACACATAGTGTTTTTTTTTTATTCATTCATTTACTTATTCATTCGTTTGAAGACTGGAAAAGTAGGAGGGAGTTAGATCATGAAGGGCTTTGAAAGCCAAACAGAGCATTTTATGTTTGATCCTGGAGGTGCCAAGGTTTATTTAGTAAGGGGTGTGTGTGTGTGTGTGTGTGTGTGTGTGTGTGTGTGTGTGTGTGAGTGAGAGAGAGAGAGAGAGAGAGAGAGAGAGAGAGGTGGTTGCACCTGCGCCTTAGGAAAATCATTTTGCTGGCTTAATGGAAGATGGATTAGAGTGGGGAGATACCTGAGGCAAGCAGACCCACCATCAATGGGTTATTATTGCAATAATCCAGGCATGAGGACCTGTACTAGAGTGCTGGTAGTGTGAGAGGAGAGAAGGGGACATATTCCAGAGATGTTGCAAAGGTAAAGTCTATAGGCCTTGGCAACAGCTTGGACATGGGGCGTGAGTGATAAGGAGAAGTTGAGGATTACATCTCAGTTGTGAATCTGAGGGACTGGGAGGATAGCATTATCTTCCATAGTAATAGAGTTTCTAATACAAAGAGGCTCCTCATTAGTACTATCTTATATGGGTGTCAATGACAATGGTTTCAATGCCAGACTGTTACTCATGGCTGAACACTTCTCCCTTAATAGAACTGTCTCTTTTCAAATAATTCTGGTGACTTAGAGAGACTTTTATCATGGACGCAAATCCTGCTAGACTTACTGAGGAATAGAACCAATGAGACTGAACAGTGTGATCACAAGGGAGCATGGTTAAGATGTAGAGAGGTCATTCAGTTGATCAGCATCTTCTGCTTGGAGAAAAAAAAAAACCCTGAAAAAGCCACAGGAACCACAAGCAGCTCATTCTCATTCCAAGAAGTTTTGTAAATAAACTGAGGAAATCTTTTTCTCTTTCTTTTTTTTTTTTGAATCAGGCAGGATAAAGGGGAAGAAAGAAAGTCTTTTTCCTGTACATAAATTCATAGAATTTTGGAACTGAAAAGGCCTCCGCATTTATCTAGCATAATATAGCAAGCAGCTAGGTGGTGCCGTAGATAAAGCACTAGACCTGGAGTCAGGGAAACCTAGGTTCAAATCTGATGCTAGATACTTTCTAGCTATGTGACCCTGGACAAGTCATTTAAGCCATTTGCTTGGTTTCCTGAACTGTAAAATGGGTTTAATAATACGTGAGTTGTTGTGAGGATCAAATAAGGTGATATTTGTAAAGTACTTAGCATGGTGCTTTGCATATAGTAGGTGCAATATAAATGCTCATTCTCTTTCCCTTCTTCCATTATCCTCATTTGTATAGCGGAAGAAACTGGGACCCAAAGTAGATGCTGCATTGTTGGGGAGGATGAAATAAGATGGGATGGCAATCTTAAGAGTATAGGATGTTTAGATGTATAAGGCTCCGAGTAGTAGCTTGTTGAGTAATAGCTTTATTTTTCATGACAGAACCAGACTTAAAAGACTTCAGAGAGAGTGAAGAGGCAGCCCACGAAGTGCATATGGTGTGTTAGGAAGATCACTGAACTGGGAATTAGAACCCCTGAGTTCTGGTCCCAGGTCTGCTGCCAGCCAGCTGTGTTAAGGTGGGCAAGATGTTTATCCTCTCTGAGTCTCGTTACCTAAAGTAAGGGAGGTCAATGATTTCATGGAATCTCATATTTGGAAGGGATCTCATAGGCCAAGTCCAACTCATACCTGAACAACAACTCCCCTATAACAAACCTGACAAGTAATTATCCAGACTTAACTTGATGACCTCCACCCCCAGGGAAAGGGAACCCATTACATGCTAAGGGAGCCTATTCTGCTTTGTGATCCTTCCAATTGTTAGAAAGTTTATCCCAACACCACGACTTGCTTTGCCTTTTTTTCAGTTCCCATGTATTGCTTCTAGGTTTTGTTCTCTGGGGCCAAGAAGAACAAGTCTGCCCCTTCACCCACATGACTGCATGACATACTTGAATACAGCAATCATATCCCTCATCACTCAAATCTCTCTTGGCTAAACATCTCTGGTTGCTTTAACTAATCCTTATTTGGCGTGAACTCCAGGCCCATCCTGATTGCCCCTTTCTATATGCTCTTTGGCTTATTAGAGTCCTTCCTAAAATGAGATGCCTAGAAGTGAACAAACTACTGATGTTCCCTGGCCACATTATAACCCTATAAAGTTAAGTATCTAATGAGATTTTCCAGTTATAATAATTGAACTCTAGCATTATCAACCTTATAACTAATCATGGATTCACATGTACAGAGCTCAAACATGACATTTTCCATGACATTTCTCAAATTTTTTTAAAATTAAAAGTTAGAAAATTCAACCAGGGAGAAATTTGTTCATAATATCGACATATAATTCTCATTGGAGACATCAGCTCGTTATATATCTTCTAATCCCATTTTGCCTAAAGATGTTCAGCTGATAGAAATAGAGGTGTGTATAAATTATGTATTTGTCTGGACCTATAGTTTCATCAATGTAGAGAATTTCCAGCAAGGAAACTTCTTCTACCTATGCACATCAGCAACTGTTCTGCAACTTAAAGTCCCAAAGGAATTGCCTGGGTCACTGAAAGGTTAAATGAATTGCCCAGAAACATATGATTATTATATTTCAGAAGTGAAACTTAAATGCAGATCTTCTTGACTCCAACATCCATATCTTCTAGAATAGATTCACCATGCCATTTTGTATCTAGATAGAAATATGTATGTGTATATGTGTTTATATATACATATATACACACATATGTATATGTAGTGTGTGTACATATGCATATGTACATACACTTCTATATGAACATACAAATGTTACACCTAGGGTAGCTGGGTGTCACAGTGGATAGAGCACCAGGTCTGGAGGCAGGAAGATTCCTCTTCTTGAGTTCAAATCTGTCCTTAGACAGTAGCTGTGTGACCCTGGTTAAGTCACTTAACCCTGTTTGCCTCAGTTTCCTCATCTGTAAAATGAACTAGAGAAGGAAATGGCAAACCACTCTAATATCTCTACCAAGAAAACCCCAAATGGGGTCATGAAGAGTTGCATACGACTGAAACGAATGAACAATACACATATATACACATACAAAAGTGTATATTTCAATGATTCCATGGTCTCAATGATGTGGGTATCCCCTACACTGGTGAACATTGCAACTGATCCATGACTTCCTATCCTGTGTAATTTATTCATCTTCTTCCATAAATTTTATTTTTGTTTTTTTTTAGGATAGGCAATAGGGTTAAATGACTTGCCCAGGGTCACACAGCTAGTAAGTGTTATGTGTCTGAGGCTGGATTTGAACTCAGGTCCTCCTGAATCCAAGGCCAGTGCTCTATCCACTGCACCACCTAGCTGCCCCCTTCAATAAATTTTCTGCAAAAGATCTATTCAAAGTGTTGGAGGCTTTTCTCTCACAAGAACACATATATTTTTAAGCACAGATAAGTATATCATTGAGACAAAACGTAGTATAGTGTATATAAGATGATCTACAAGCCAGGATGACCTGGGTTCAAATCCTACCCCTCACAATGACTTCTCTAAATCAGAATTTTGCAGCAGCTAGGTGGCACAATGGATAGATCACCACTGCTGGAGTCAGGAAGACCTGAGTTCAAATGTGGCCTCAAACACTTGACACTTACTAGCTGTGTGACTCTGGTCAAGTCACTTAACCTCAATTGCCTCGCCAAAAGAAAAAAAAAACAGAATTTTGATTCGAATTAAAAGGAAAGGAAGCTTCAGAGAGTAAGTGGCACAATACACATAATACATAGAATATTGGCCTTGGAGCCAGTAAGACATGAGTTCAAGTTCTGACTTGGACACATATTGCCTATGGGTCCCTGGTGAAGTCACTTAGATCTCAGCCTTCTAGGCTACTTTTTAAGGCTATAATTTGCAGAGAAAGTGCTTACCTACAGTGATGGTGTTTCACCAGGAAATTCCTTATACCAGTTAAATCACAGATCTCGTCCCAGACCCTTTGCCTGTATACATATTTTCTCATATATAGTCATATATAGTTCCACATAATCATCCGATCTTGTTTCTCTCAAGTTTGTTCCTATTCGTGGGAATTTTTTTAAAAATGCTAATGATTATAGACTGTGGAAATGTATGTGGGATATTAACTTACTAAATCTCAACAAAACTGTATTCTAGGATTTTTTTAAATAGGGCATTGCAGTGGATTATTGAGAGAATTATTATTGCTGGTAAAATGATGGAATTCTTACCCATCTGGAATTGTTTATATGCAGTCCTGACCCAGAAGCAGAAGAATAGACTGAATGACCTTTTAAGGTCCTTTTCTACCTCAAGGTTCTATGAGTCCTTGGTTTTGAGATCTTAGAGATAGTTGTGTATCATACTTGCTCACTTGCCGGCTATGCAAGGATCACTGAGATTAGGCTTAGTATTACACAACTAGACGTTCTAAATTTCCCACACTTTCCTTTGAGGCCAGACTTTCTGCTTTATTTTATTTTATTTTATTTTTTTTTAAATCAGAAACCACAGGAAACAGCTGGCCCAGATGATTTCTGAAGGCCCTTTGCTCTAAAATGCTATGGCTCTTACTTCAATACTTCCCAGCCCTATGATTTTGTCTGCACGAGCATATCCAACCCCCCTTTCCCACCCCCAACACAGAGTGCCCCCCCATACAACTTTGTGGGCTCTGCCTGAGAGCCATTGAAGCTAAATAATCACCGTATGACCTGCTTGATGATGGCTCTTACTAAATTAAGGTAGGTTGGTCATTGAATGGCAGATATCCCATCTATTGGCCTATACATAAAGTTTCATGTCTTGATAGGATCTGCTATAGTTTATATTCTGCTGGCATAGTCTTCAAGAACCACTGTTATGGCATGAGCTACCAGAGGAGGAATTTAGTAGAGCACAGGCCCTGGAGTCAGGAGGACGTGAATTCAAATCCAGCCTCAGACACTTGACTCTTACTAGCTGTGTGATCCTGGGCAAGTCACTTAAACCCAATTGCCTTGACAAAAAACAACAACAAGAACAACAAAACAAAACAAAAACAAAAAAGGAATTTAGTGACGTTATTTGTTCTAGAGGAGAAAATAATTCTACAGGATTTCTCTCTTAACAGCACTAATATTGCACTTTGTATTTGTATAGTGCTTTAACTTTTAAGAATATATTCCTTCACAGAATCATAGCATCTGAGAGCTTTAAGTGTCCTTAGAGGGGAGCTAATTGGTACAGTGGATCCAGTACTGGGCTTGGAGTCAGAAAGATCTTAGTTCAAATCTGGTCCCAGATACTAGCTGTGTGACCCTGGGCAAGTCACTTAAACCCTATTTGTCTCAGTTTCTCATTTGTAAAATCGGGGCACACTGCAAAAGGAAATGGCAAACCACTCCAATGGCTTTGCCAAGAAAGCCTCATGGAGAAACGTCTATGACATCCCATAGAATTGGACATGACTGAACACCAACAGCTACAAAGGGTCCTCAGAATCCATTCAAGTCCTAGCCATACTTGAAGAAGAAACACCTCTATAATATGCCCAAGTGATCTTCCAGATTTTTCTCAAAGATCTCCAGTGAGGACAAACCCACTGCCTCTCCAGGCAGCCTACTCCACTTTGGGACAGCTCTAATTATTAGAAAGTATTTCCTTGCATCAGGCATAACTCTGTCTCTTGTCAACTTCCACACAGTGCTCCTATTTCTGCCATTAAGATAAAACAGTATAGAGTTAATCTCTCTCTCACATGACAGCCTACATAATTATGACTGTAGGTATCAGAGCTATGCTAAGTTTTCTCAGCTCTAGGCTAGTTCCTTCCATGGCAAGCTCTCCAATCCCCTCACCATCCTAGTTACCCTTCTCTGGAGGTTCTTAAACTTATCTGTGTGCTTCCTGCATTGTGGTACCTAGATCTAAACACCATCCTCCATATGTGGTCTAAAAAGAGGGAAGCAAAGCTCTTACCTCCCTGCTCATGGACACTATGCATTTTTCAAAGGACTAAAATTGTACTTTTCAGCTGTCATTATCACATAGCAAACTTATCTTGAGCCTGCAAACCACTAATACTCTGGGATCTTTCATTTAGCAATGTCCCTCCATCCCACCATCCCCTTCCCTAGCTACCAAGGTAGTGAGATTCTGCAGTGGATATAGTTCTGGGCCTGGCATCAGGAAGATATGAGTTCAAATTAGGACTCAGAATATGCAATACTGCGCAAGTCAATTAACTTTTGTCTGCCTCAATTTCATCAATAGTAAAATGGGAAGAAGAAGAAGAATAATTAATAATAATAATGATAATAGCACCTATTACCCTGGTTATTGTGAGGTTCAAATGAGGGAATACTTATTAAGTGCCCAGCACCTGGTAGGTTCTTAATAAATGTTTGTTTCCTTTTATATCTTGTAATTATGAAAATGATTTGTTGAACCCAAGCATAAAACTTTACACTTACCTCTACTGACTTTTATAAAATATGGCCCAAAGTTCTATAGCCTGTTGAGATCTTTAGGGATCCTGTTATTGAATGTATTAGAGATTAGTTTTGTGTCATTTATAAGTTTGGTAAGAATGCTATCTATACTTTTATCCAGTCACTGATAAAAATGTTAAATAGCACAGGGCCAAGCACAGGTACGTAAGATTTTCTGCTAGAGACTTCTTTTACAAGTTGAAATAAACTGCTAAGTATGACTACTCTTAGGGCCCAGTCATTTTACCATTTCCAAATCTGTATGGTTGTTATCTATTCCACATCTCTCCAACTATTCCACAAAAATAGTTTAAGAGGTTTTGTCAAATGCTTTACAAACAAATCTAGTCAAGTTGCATCTATAGCTCTGCCTCAATCTACTGCTATAGTAATCCCATCAAAAAACAAACTAGGTTAATTTAGCAAGACATATTCTTGATGATGTCATGATAGCTTGAAGAAATTAGGGATGCTTAATGTAGAGAAGAGAAGACCAAGGTGGCTGGGGAGTGAGTAGGTGCAGGGGGGAGGAGAACATGATAGTTCTCTTCAAGTATTTAAAATTCTGTCATATAGAAGCAGAAAAACTATGAGACTGGATAGAAGATGCAAACAGACAAATTTAGGCTTCATATGAAGAGAAATTTTCCATCAGTTGGAGAGCTATCTAAAAGTTGAATGAGCTGCCTTCATAGGTGATGGGCCCCTTTTCACTGGAGGCTGTATGACTACTTGATAAGCATGTTGTATATCTTCTTCACATATATGTTGGACTCAATGACTTCTGTTCCTACTCTCAGATTCTGTCTATCTAAGGGAAAACTAGAGAAGGTAATACACCAACAATTGTATGATCACATGATGGAGAATGCATTATACTTGTGGAGAGAATTCCAAGAAATGTGAAGTTTACCCTGTGATGAAGAGTTTTCTTTTCCTTGAGGAAGTTCTGAAGAATACAGAAGTATATTCTAAGGTAGAAAGAACTTGGTTGTGAGTAATGACTTATCATCAGGAAAATAGAATTTTTTTTCTTTCAAAGCACTCATCTCTGTGACAGTATTTCATTTTCTCTTCACAGTAACTCTGAGGGTAGACAAGGACAAATGATATTATACTCATTTTATAGATGGAGGGAGCACAGACACAAAGAAGTTATGTAATCAACCTACTCCTTAAAAAAGTACTTCTTAAACAAGGATTAGAACCCAGGTCTCTTTTTACATAAGTAAACCATGGCCCAACAGTAGAGAAAGAAAGGATGAGGGAAAAGAGAAGGAACACTGCACCAGTCTTAGAGTTGCATTCTAGACTTGGCTTTGCTACTTATTAATTGGGCCAACTTGAGCAAATCACAACTCCTCTGCACCTCATTTTCCTCAACTAAAAAAAAAAGGTTGATTGAATGTGATCACCCAAATCATTTTGACTCCTGAAAAGGAGAATAGGAATCTATTAAATACAGGGGCATGTGAAAATACAGTTATCCCTTTCACATGGCAAGTTTCCTCATCAAGATTTCAATATGTTGTGGGTCGACATTAAGAAATTAAATGTGAATTTTTTGGGAGTTTTGCAGAAGCTGCAGATGACATGTGAAGAACAGCAAATGACACAGAGCCCATGACTAAATACTTAACTCAAATTTTATAGTAAGGTACCATAAACACCAAATAAAAAAAAAGAAAAAAAATCATACTTCTTTTCTGGTATGAAGGGAGGGCTAAAAAATTTTATGCAGATTTTCCAGCTTGTGGGAGCATCATGTTCCTAACCCCTGCAATGTGGAAGAGTTAACTGTACATGTATTTGCATATGTTATATCCTTTTTAATATATTTAGAATTTTTAAAAAGTATTTTAAAAGAGAATATAATTTTTTAAAATTAAGGTTAAGTATGTGAAAAAAGTACATATTAATACATAACTC
This sequence comes from Phascolarctos cinereus, assembly GCF_003287225.1. Lineage (NCBI taxonomy): Eukaryota > Metazoa > Chordata > Mammalia > Diprotodontia > Phascolarctidae > Phascolarctos > Phascolarctos cinereus. The sequence continues at coordinate 130,359,225 of NW_027555958.1, forward strand.
ATATCCAATTTTGCAAATGTTTGAACTGTCATTTGGTCAGTCTTCACAGAGTAAATTGGTTTCCACGTCTATTATTGTTGAAATTTAATTCTCTTACCCCTTTTATAAATTGGTGTCTTTCCACATGTGACATGTTAGTAATGCAAAAATTCCCAAACAGAAAGGGGTACTGTACCTCTCTTCCTCTGATGAATTATCCAGAGCCCAAAGACATTTAAATAAATGATTATAAAGTGCTTGGTAGACAAAGAAATATTACTTAGATTATTTAACTCAATCAAAAAATAGATTACTTAACTCAAATCTTAAATGCTTATGAACACACAAAATAGACTATATCAGAAATGTTATATTTTGTGATTAAGTAAATTTCAATGATCTGCTTTAATTTATTCCTTCCTAAAGCTCAAAGACAGAAGTGCTGTGTGAATCGCATGTTTCTTTTTTGAATTGTCATCACATCAAGGTGCCAGTACCTCTCAGACATTTGTTTGAGGCTAGGGACCAGTTGCATCACACTTTCAAAATATTATCTGTGAGTTGTAGATTTAGAAAACTAGCCATTGTACTTCAACAAAAGTGTCAGGGGTCACAGGAGGTGAGGTAGAAAGGATTTCATTGGTCATCTAGTCCAATCTGGACCTGAACAAAAATACCCTCAAGAATATATCTAGATAATTGGTGATACAGACATTGCTTTTGATATTCAGTGAGAGGAATCCACTACCTCTTGAGGCAACTTATTCTACTTTGAAAGAGCTCTAAATGTTTGGGGAGTTTTCCTTTACATATGAAAAAAACAAAGCATAGGTTTCATTTAGCTAATTTTAAAAGTGGACTCATGAGTTCCACAGAAATTACTTTCAATCTACAAAATGTGCTTTGATCCATACAATGCCATTTCTATTCCTGCCACATTCCTGTCCTGCTACTAGTATGTTACTGGTCTTAGAGGACAATTTAGAGAGCATCGAGGCAATATATTAGCTTCACAAAATCAGCCCTTCTTTTGTATCTGTATTTTCTTCCCATTTGTATCTGCCTTTTCTACCTACCAGAGAAGGGGGAGGGAATAAGCATTTATCAAGCACTTACTATATGCCAGGCATTGCACTAAGTGGTTTACAAATCTCATCTCATTTGATCCTCACAACAACCCTGTTTGGTATGTATGATTATTATATTCATGTTACAGTTAAGGGAATTGAGGCAACTGGAGTTAAGTAACTTGCACAGGATCACATAGCTAGCAAATACTTGGGGCTGGATTTGAACTCAGATCTTCTGGATCCCAGGCCCAGCGCTCTATTCATAATAGTTATTCCGTATTATTAGCTCATCTTTTATACATTGATTACTTTAAGTTAAGCATGTGAAATAGAAAATATTTCTTAGGTTACCTATGAAGCAGTGAACCGAAATGTGAAGGTTTATAAATATTTCATTGAAAGCAGGTATGTATGTGACAATTACATATCAGTTTGTAAATATCTGATGAGGGAATTACACCTAAATGACACATAATATAGGGATATTTAATTGTAGCCATCGAGTCTTCAAAATGAAGCTCCAAAAATGTTCATGTGCAGTTTACATTTTGTTCTCTAATTAGTTACAGATTAAGTAAAGTAACTAGTTTTGATCTTAGTCATCTTATCATAGCCCAGTTCTATCATAACAGAGGACTCCATTGTTTCAAAGTTGTTGTTGTTGTTGTTGTTGTTTTTAATAAATTAGAGTGGTGTTACAGTAGCTTAAAGTTCAAAAATATTTTCATGGCTCTTCTAGAATGTCTGGCATTGCTCACTTTAAAACTCAAATCTGACACTAAAGGTTTAAGCTACTTTTCAGTCCCCTTCAGGCTCTGTGTCACATATTCAAAATAGTGTTGGAGTATGGAGGTCCTCTTTTTGTGCTTCTGTTTGTTCTGAACTTTTCTAAAAGTTAGGCAACATGTCCAGGTTTCAGAGGCAGAGCTGACTGGTCAGGGCTGTGCAATTAGACAGAAAGAATGTCATAGAGAGTTTGGAACAGTGTAGGTAACCAAACTCATGTCAGAATTTTCTATCAATTGTCAGACTTGTTCATCGCATTGCATCAACTCTTTCAAACCTCCAAGGCACCAGTTCATACCCAAGAAGTATAATTTTCTCAATGCTATCCTAGTCCTGTGGTTCTCAAAGTGTGTTTCAGGGACTACTAGTGGTCAGTGAGGGTTCTCCAGGTGGTCTGTGGGCTAGTTCCTCATAGAATTAATGCTTTTAAGGATGTCCATTCTTTGGGTTTTGGCATATATAAAAATTGACATATGATTTAATAAAAACCAATCGCACCTAATTGGCATCTCACCAAAACACCCTAGCTTCGCAGAGTCTTCGATATCATTATATTCATTTAGGTGAGAGATTTGTGTGTTTGTCATGATTCTGGGGTGGGGTTTGTGTCTGTTGCCTCACTGAAACAGACCAGAAAAGATTTAAGAATTCACTCTCTGGCAGACCTAAGGAGTATTTTATTCCGTGGCTGGTTTGGTAGTCTACCATTATTCTGTGGTAGAACATGTTGTTTTAAATGAGAAAATTTTTTGAGAGCTTGGAACATTTTTTTCTTACTCAATAATAATCTGCTGAAGGGAGTCTAATATTTTTATTCTATCAATACCTTAAAACGAAACCACAGCAGTAAAAGAGAGTTAACATTAACCAGCAATTAGATGGGTAGTCCACTAAAATTAAACTCAGCAGATCATAGTAGCTATAGTATTCTCAAAATCTCAGATATGACAAACATTTGACTGCTAATCTGTTGTTTGATTGCTGGGGTGAGGGGCTGTGCTTTGTCTGGCTCTGGGGCAGAACCAGGCCTAGAAATGAGCAGCCAAATAAGGGATAAGCTTCTTGATACTTAGATGCCCTGTGGAGATCATGCATTTTATTCTACATCAATGACCCTGAGAAGAAAAGAATGGCATAGATACCTTCATTCACTTGTCCAAATGTAAACGTGTGGGTCTTAGAACAGATCAAGCATCTTATGCTTTATGCATATATTCTTTTCTTGATTATCATATTCAAACATTTCAAAGAGCAAACCCACTTGAGGCTCTATTCTTGCAAGAAAACAAAAAAAATTGCAAAATATATTCTGTTAAATGGAGATCATCTCTTTTGGATTTCACCCCCTCTTTCCAGCTGCTACCAATGGTTTAAGGCTGTCTGAGCTGGCAAAGGGAGCAACTATTTTTAAAAGTTTTCATTCGACATTTTGTCAAGGAGGCTGCTTAGGATGTGAGGATTTGCAAGAGCCATGAATGGGAAGAAGAAAGGGGAAAAGTTATATGTCTTGTATATGTGCTTTCTTTATATCTTACTGAATATTTAAATATAAAATAGTCAAGGTTCAAATAATAATTTATTGCTTTATTTGTTTACTTAATTGGAATGAATAAAACACTCAAGTCTTTCAGAAAGTGCTTCTTATTTTTTTCTGGTCTGTTTTAGTGACGCAAGTGATGCAATCCCCATCCTCATGATCATGACATATACACAAATTGTTCACCTAGAAGTGACTATATCAATGATATCGAAGAATCTGTGAGGCTATGGTGTTTTGATGAGACACCAGTTAGATGAGATTTGGTTTTCATTAAATCTATTTTTTATTGCTATTACTTTGAATAGCAACTATGCTTTTCTATTTTCTTGTAATCTTTTCTCTATGTCTAGATTCAGCGTTTTGTTGCTCAAAATGAACTAATTAAAACCTGCCTTTTTTCAATAGAATCAAGATTCATAAATAAGGATTTTTCTGTGATGTGCCAATGCTGATATCATCTCATTGCTTGTACTATTGACACTTTAACAACATGTACTTTTAACAACAAAAAAGCCAGGAGTCGGGGGGCAGCAATTTGGGCCTGTTTGTGATGGGTGACCTATATGAGGTAGGCTAGAATTGCATATGTTAGACTGTTGGTAAGGCAAAATTTCCCCTTTGTCAAGCAGGCATTCTCCCAAGGAGAGATGAAAGGAGGACAGATTGGTTGGGAAAGGGAAAAAAAGCATACCTAGATTTTGTAAAGAGAGTCTGGACTTGTTGAGGACTTAGTGGGTGGCATTAATAGCATTTTGCATGAGACAGCTCTAATGGTGCTCATATAACAGCTGGATTAATTATGAGCATTCACATGACTGAGAAAGTCCCTTTTAAAGGCAGGGATTATTACAAATCACCACAAACAGAAAATGAGCTAGTTTTTTGCCATCATAAAAATATTTATGATTCAAAAGTACTAATGTCACAGACATTTTCTTTCATTGATTGCACTGTTTTTCTTAAACTCTCCATTGTGGCATTACAAGCAAGCACCCATCCTTATGTTACATGAGATTTTAATGTGACATGTCTGACAGCAGAAACCTCAGTGCAAACAGATTGCACTTATATCTATTCCCTAGTTTAAAAAAAAGACAAAACAAAACACCATTTGAGTAAATATAAAGGGGCTTGTAAATATGGAATTATGTGGTTTCTGATATTTTTTGTATTTCTGAAATTCTTTGATTCTGTGAACTTATCTGGGCTGTAGCAGCCTTGAAGATCACTGTTACAGCCCTGGAGGCTGAATCTGACCTTTGGGGTAGAGATGCGCTCTCTTGCTTTAAGAGCAAATAGCCCCCTAAAGTCAATATTGAAGAAAGGCTACTTTAATAGAGGCTGATTCACACCCTAGATTAGGGAAGTAAGAAATCCTTCTGCATTCTTCAATGGCCATATCACATCTGAATATTGTGGTCAGTTCTATGTACCACATTTGAACAAGGACATCGACCAATTTTCTCACTGATTATACCTTCACAGAATCTCTTCTATCAGTCCCCCCTCTTTCTACTCACACCACAACCACTGTAACTCAGGCCTTTTTCATCTCTTTCCTGGATTATCCCAGTAGCCTTTTAATTGGTTTCCCTGAAATTCAATCCGTCTTCTTGCAAGCTGCAAAACTGATATTCCTATAGAACTAGTCTGACAAAGTTACACTTCTTCTCAAGGAGCTTCAGTGGTTCCCTAATGCCTCTAAGATAAAATAGAAACTGTTTTAATTTGAATTTAAAGCCCTTCCCACTGTAGCTCAAGAATACCTTTGTAGGCTGATTACACTTTACGCTCTTCCTCACATATTCAACGTTCCAGATAAACTGGCCTACTTACTGTTCTCTTTACCTGACACTGTATCTCTTGTTATTGTATAGGCTATTATCCCCCATGTCTGATTCTCCTAGTTAGTGACCCCTCAAATATCTTGGTATTTATATTGTATATATTTTGTATTTTCTTATTTTTACACATGTTGTATACAGCTCTCCTTCCCACCCCAGTAGACTTTAACTTCTTGGATAATAGGAACTATTTTTAAAAATATATATTTATATCACCAGGGCCTAGCATGATGCCTGTCACATGTTAGGCACTTAATTAAGGCTCAATGAGTTAAACTATTTAGAGAAGGATAGACTGAATGGTGAAAGACCTCAAGATATTTAGCCTGGTGAGGAGAAGATTTGAGGGAGGACATGTTATCAGTCTCTAAGTATTTAAAGATCTGTCCAGCAAAGGAGAGATTAAATTTGTTCTGCTTAGTTTTAGGGAGCAAAATGAGGAACAATGGTTGGAAGTCTCAGAGAGGCAGATTTAACAATCAGAATCACAATCAATTAACACAATTAGCAATCAGCCTAACAATCTGAAGGGTCTAAAAATGTAATAAGCTGCCTCCTTAGGCAATGGCCAACTCTTACTGAAGGCCTTAAAGCAAAAGCTAGAATGATCATGGACACTGTAGAAGGAGATTCTGTCAGTGAGAGATGTGTCTCTCTTACCTGGGGGTATGCATATCCCAAGATTTTCAGATTTATCCAACTTTAGTGGTAACTCTTGGTGAAATGCTGTCAGATTGCTTGGATTTGGAACGTATGTTCAATTTCTAGCAGCTACTCTATTCAATTACAACTTCCATGCCCTATTCTCGGTTCAGAGATAGCCTTCATTATTAGTGGAGAATTGTTCAATTCAGGGTAGTTATTATTAGGGGGTAGGAAAGATGTGGAGGCTCTGAAGAATGGGCTACTTCCATTTGCTGCCTCCTACTTCCCACTTCCTCATTCTACTGTGATCCCATAAAGAAAGTTTGTCTGTTTCCACAAGTCTCTGTCTTGGTCCATATGTTCAATATTTTCCTCCCTCAAATAAAGTAATGAAGTTGTCATCCTTTCCCTTTTTGGATTTCATCTCCCCTTTTAAAACTAGCATCTAATAGTTCCCTTTCCATCAAGGAGATTGTTCAGTCATTTCAGTCGTGTCTGACTCTTCATGACCCTATTTGGGGTTTTCTTGGCAAAGATACTGTAGTGGTTTGCCATTTCCTTCTTCAGCTCATTTTAAAGATGAGAAACCGAGGCAAACAGGGCTAAGTGACTTGCCTGGGATCACACAGCTAATAAGTATCTGAGGCCAGATTTGAACTCATGAAGATGAGTCTTCCTGGTTACAAGCCTAGTACTCTATCCACTGAGCCACCCAGCCACCCACATCAAGCAGAGGGATCTTAAATTTAGTATCTCCTTTCTTTCACATGTCAAAATTTCAAATATAAATTAGAAAAAAAAGCAAAATGGAAAAGTTTGTTGGGCATGGAAGAAATACTTGTCCACATTCTGGTAGACTCTTTTAAATTATAGAGTCATTTGGGGAGGGGTGTTGGTGGAACTTTATCTTTTGTAATCTAGGAAATTTTTGTTGTTATTGTTGTTTAACGCTTAATATGTTTCCATAGTCCTATAAGGGGCAGCTTTGGAATTGATTTGTGACATGGGAGACACTGGCACAGGACTGCTCAGCATGGTATGCCCACATCAGAGAAAGTGCTGTGCTCTGTGAGCAAAGCAGAATTGAGGTAGCTCAAAAGAAACTCAAGATGTGCCAATTTAGATAATGTACCCCAAATGTTCACATGAACTATTTGTGTCCGACCTGTGGTAGAACATTCCAAGCCACAGTGGGACACACTGTAACTTGACTCCAGCATATTGATGTAATTTTAATCTTCTTCGAGAAGGAAGGACAACCACCACCAACCATAAGAGATAGCTAAGTGGCTCAGTGGATAGAGTACTAGACCTTGAGTAAAGAGGACCTGAGTTCAAATGTGATCTCAGAGACTAACTAGCTGTTTGACACTGGGCAAATCACTTAACTTCTGTTTGCCTTAATCCACTGGAGAAGTAAATGGCAAATCATTTCTATATCTTTGCCAAGAAAACCCTATGGACAGTATTGATGTGCTATGGTCCACAAAATCACAAAGAGTTGGACATGATTGAATGGCTGAAAAACAACATAGCCCTGTAAGTTAGAATGTAGAGAGACATCATGGTGCCTAACAGCAGGATACAGAGCTAGCCTCAAGGCCAGGAAGACATGGATTTAGGTCCTACCTCTCACAATACTGGCTGTGTGACACTAGGCAAATCACTTAACCTCTCTATGCTCTGGCAAGAGGGTGCCTATCTTCATTGGTAGAGGGAGTTGCCTCATTTACAAGGTCACTATATAATGAAATCACAAGTTAAATCCCTATCGGTACATAGAGATATCATGAAGTAGGACAGCATAGAGTTTTAGACATACTGACTGAGTCTTTGATTAATGATCTCACAGGCTATTTCTATAGGAAAGGATTAAGCCAAAATGCTTTTCAAGTCTCTGAATTTGAGGGGGACTACATCCTTTAAAGGACTTAACTATTGCTGAGGAAATCATTATCTTTTTATCTAATTATTGTTATCTAATATTATCTAATTATCTTTTAGGTTATTTGTATAACAAACCCACTTTGAAATGACTTTTTGGCATGTTTGAGAAGATCATATTGGGCTTTTCATAAATCATTGATTTAGAGTCAAGGGAACTTTTATTTTACATAAGAAGAAACTGAGGCCTAGAGAAGAAAGTGACTAGTCTTAGGTCACATAGGTAGTAAGTACCAGCGGTAGGAATGAAACCCAGGTCCTTTGACTCCAAGTCCAAAATTATTTTTCTTCCTTTTTTCCCCCCAACATTCTTTCAATTGTGTGACAGTGCTTCTGATGGAGCAGTCAAGGCTGTTACGATCCAAGGTTTGAGAAATGCTTTGGAGCAATGGCACATTATGTACTATTTGGAAAAAAATACAGTTTTAGGGAATTTCCAAAATGAATATTAACTAACAAACTAATGTTAATATTCTACTGAAGAAATTGCAGTCAGCATGCTGAAGATAGAAATGAATAATAAGAAAAAATATTGCTCCGTTACAAGCTTAACTTAACAATGCTAACTACGTTGATGGTATGTATAGCTTACTTCCTATGATTGTCACAAACCTTGTGCTCAATGATGATTGCAATTCATTCATCATAAATTTTAAGACAGGAAGATACCAGGAGACTTAATAAATGCCAGCCTTTTCTGTTATCTGAAGTTCACATTCCTGTTTTGTCCCCTTAGGCTTTTTCAGTTTTCCAAGGAGAAAATTGGGTATGCATTTAGGTTCAGTTGTCACCTATTCCTTAACTTCCATTACCATTAACATAGGCTTTGTTTTCATACAATTCAGGTGAGAAAATTCTGAGTTGTATTTTATTGATAAATTTATAATATTTTAAGCTCTCTCCAAAATGTAATCTGTTGGTAAATTTACAACTTTAAACTCTCTTCCAAATTACCATAATTAATTTCTTAATCACTGTAAAATATGTTGCTAAAAATATATTTACATTGTTAAGGCTTCATAGTTTATAAAAATAATAATAATAACTAACATTTATATAGCACTTTCTATTTTCTAGGCACTGTATTATGCACTTGATTATCACAAAAACCCTGAGAGGTAGGTGCTATTATGATCTCCATTTTACACATGGAGAAATTGAGGTAAACAGAGGTCAAGGAACTTGCTTGGGGTCACAAAGCTAGTAAGTATTTGAGTCCAGATTTGAACTCAGGTCTTCCTGATTCTAGGCTCAGTGCTCTATCTACTATATACCTAATTCAAAGTTTTGCTATATATCCAGGGTCCAACTTGAATTTTGCATTTGTTGTAATAAACAATAGTTTCCTAAGTGAGCATATTACAAATGAAATTGTCAGGAAAACCAATTGTTTTAGAGGCAGCATGATATAGCGGACAGAATACTGAGCAGGGAATCAGAAAGAGCTGGATGCAAAAGAGGCTGTGTGACTCTGGGTACACCTGGGTGAACTTAATTTCTCTGGGACTCATTTTTTTTTAAATACATAAAATTGGTGTGTGTGTGTGTGTGTGTGTGTGTGTGTGTGTGTGTGTGTAGATAATAATAGCACTTACCTCACAGGGTTGTAGTAAAGATGAAATTAACATATATAAGTATTTTGCAAACTTTAAAGCACTAAAAATGAAGGTTACTATCATTAACATCAATAATAATGATAATAAATCTCTAGACAGCTAGGTAACACAGTATATAGAGCTCTGGACTCATAGTTAGGAAGACCTGAGTTCAAATACAACCTCAGGCACTTACTAAATGTGTGATTCTGGGCAAGTGACTTAACCACTGTCTGCCTCATTTTCCTCAAATGTAAAATGGGGATGATAATACAACTATCTCCCATGTTTATTATGAGGATCAAATGAGTTAATATTTATAATGAATTTTGTAAATCTAAATGGTAGCTATTATTATTAATTATTGCTATTCTTTTGAAAGACTCCTACTTGGCAACAATGTTATCCTAACTCAAGGTTTTATTAGTATAATGAAATTGTATTCTTTCAGATATTCCCAAATTCAACTCATGACTAATTTTGACTATTTTTCCCTAGTAAATTAGAATTTTTTAGTAGTTCAAAATTCAAAATTACTTTTAGCTAACCTTGAAGCAAAATCTACTGAAGATTATTATTTTGCATTATACCTAGCACAGAATATAAAATTTATACTTTATGATAATGATAAATAAATCCTGGGTCTTCTGATCAGTTACTCAAATCTACTACTATCTTTATCAATCCTACTTCATCACACTGAACAGAATGAAAATAGACAAAAATTTGTTACAGAAATGTTGAAGCCCAGTTGGGATTACCTTTGTGCTGTGATCCTCTGATTTCTAGGGCATTGTACTTTCCACTAGGACCAAGTTCAATTTTTTTTCCTTTTTATGTTTTTCCATATTCCAGAACTTATTGCTTAAAGAGGGTAATGGTCTAAGGAACTTGTTCAGAGCTCTGTGGGGAATCATGAAAATTTGGCCTGAAATACCAGCTCTAACATTCTTGATGTTGTTATTCAAAGCAAGAATCTAGTGCTGAGGGTCGTGTCTGAAGGGAGTAAAAATAGGGATCACAGATCTGAAAGGAACTTTAATACATCACTTGCTCCTGTTCCCAATAAATAAAGGCAAATAAAGAAGTATTATTCCCATTTTACAGATAAGTAACTGAGAACCATAGAGATTACAATGATAAAGTAACACCACTAGTAAAGAAATAGAAAGGAGGTTTGGAATGCAATTCTCACTTCCTAGTGTAGGGCTTTTTCTGATTATACCACATTGCCTAATAGTTTCCAGGAAGAGGAAGGTTAGTTCAAAACAAGTCAGAGGTATGATTCTATTCAATTCAATTCTATTCAAGTTTATTTTTTCCCTCCTTCAAAAAGCCCTTCTAGTTTTTGTTTCTGATTCTTAAATTTAAACACACACACACACACACACACACACACACACACACACACGGTGCATTGTTGGAGTAACAATGAATACCACCACCACAACATAAGGAGGTCATCTAAGGTCTATGTAAATCTGTGTGAAGTGAAAATTATGTAGCATTAAAATATGATTGCTGCTATTTTTATGAACAGTACTTGTATAGTCTCTTTCTGTCAGGATTTCACTGCTTGTTATGGAACAACATTGTAGAAATCTCTGTCTTGGGAGATCTCTGTTGTGAAAGCAAAAATGTGGAGCTAGATGAAGAGAGTGATTATGGGCTTTCAAAAGAGAGAATAGATCAAAACTTCTTATTCTACTCCCTAGTGCCCTTATGAACTCACAGTTGTAGCCAAAAGATCTATAGAGAGGGGAAAAGTGCTGCATTTAATTATTTTATAGGATATACTTAAAAATTTTCAGGTACTAGTAGGTGCCACCGAATTTAACAGCTGGAAAGGACCTTGGGGATCATCTAGTACAACCCCTCATTTTACACATGAATTGTACCAACTAGATTTCCATCAGATGTTTATCTGTGGTCTTGAGCTGTGGTTGACTTTACACTTCTAGGAATGTAAAGGGAACTTTCTTGTGTTCTCTAGAATTGTGCTTGTCTCTGCGTTGTTCCTATGCCTGTGAATCCCCCTCCCCTCTTTTAAAAAAATCAATTTGAATTCTAGGTAATGATAACATTGATGCCTTTAATTACATGGTCATGCAATTCCCTGCACAATAAGCACTCAAGAACCCTGCAAACTATACCGAGCTGATTAGAATATTACTTGTGAGCTCCCCTAACCTATGTTAGAGTAATGGGCTTAGGATACTAATACTCTTTGTATATATGATATTTGATACAAGCATTAGCACTCAGCTTTTATTCATTTTATGATTTCATAGATAATAATATAGGAACAAAAGTTTCCATTCAACATGATCCTAGAGCTGTGACTCATTTGGTGAGAACATAGATGAGGGACTGAAAACTGTTTTCTGAATTGGCATGGGGGTAAGAGAGATCATTGGATGGTTCACTTTCTAAATGAGTAGGACACCAATGATAACCTTTGACTGTTTCCAATGGAAATGAATTCATTTGTCCACCATTTTCCAGCCTGTGGGTCTAATGTGAAATGTCTGTAGTGACTCTTTATGCTACCATTCTGCAGTTCAGATCACAGTACACCCGAATGCGCTATTTGATGCTGTCCCTCCTTACTCCTTCCACCAGAACCAAGGCAGGATTCTCTGAGTCAGATAGCACAGGGCCTGCTGGTGCAAACATTAATAAGATCTATCATTTAAGAACAGTTACTTACACTTTGTTTAATCTCTAATGGAAAGGATTTTTCTAAATATTTACATCAGAGCAGTTGTCAGAATGAATCCTGCAAATTACTGGCCTCCTCCCAGGAGGAAGGGGGTTGACTTGGGCTGGAGGTGGAGAAAGACAGGGAGAGGAAAGAGGAAAAGGAGAAGGAAAGGGAGGAGAGAAAAAAAAGGAGAATCAAAGGAGGAGAAGAGAGGGAGAGGAGGAGGAGGGGGGAAAGGGAAGACAGGAAAAAGAGAAGAAGGAGAAGAAGAAAGATGGACGAAGACAAGAAGCAGAGAAGGAAGAGAAGGAGCAGAGGAGAGGGAAAAGAAGAAAACGGTATAGGAAAAAGGAGGAAAAGGCGAGTAAGAAAGAAGTGAAGAAATGGAAGGAATGGAGGAGGAAAGGAAATAAATGAAAAGGGGAGGAGAGGGAGATTCTTAGGGATGTGCTTTTAGGAAGTCTGTGGGCTTGAAGATGAGGGGTTTGCATGAAGAAAAAGATATTCAGTGCTATAGAGCTATCAGTTTAAAATAGTTGAGGAGCCACTTCAATTTTATTGCTCTTGTAAAAATGATTCTCCACTGCTTCAGATTTTGAAAGCAATGGGGATTGTTTGTGTTACTGAGACTCTGTGAAAACAGGGTACACAATGCACCACAAGCATGAGGAGGCTAAGAATTTGATCCGGGCCACTGGCCCCTTTGCTAATGAGGATAAGGAAAGGACTTGTTCCTTCTGGGAGTCTCTGAGAGACCTAGCTTGTGAGAGCTGGAGAGGGAGAGGCAAAATCTTAGCTCCTGAGGCGCCGCTGCCAAGATAAACGCTTCAGTATTTTATAAATTAACTCTGCTGTCTGCATGTTTGTTTTTGCTTTGGGAGCCTCTAAAAGGAGGCTGTTCAGCTCATCTTATTAGCGGCCTCTGGGTTTGGGGGTGGAGTGGGGTGAACAGAGAGCTGAATAGGACAAGGGATGGGGAATAAATATATCACACTGGAAAATATTGACAATTTAAAGTTACAGAATATTCTTTACCACTAACCCTAGGTACTCCTCCAGATCATATGAATTAGGTAGTTAAGCCATAAACCATTATATTAAGCTTTCTGGGGTTGTAAAGTCTCCATTTACAGCATGAAGAATACATTAACTGTAGAGGCAAAAGGTTTATTATGAAGCATTGGAATGTCAATGGGGGTGTATATGTGGGGAGCTGAAGATGGTGGCTGCCTCTGGAAATGGTTAGCGGTTCATTTGATTAGCAATCTCCTTTTGCTATCTGAAATGAAGGGTTTAAGTTCACTATGTTGTCTTCCCCCATTAGAATGTAAGCTACTTGAGGACAAGGATGTGTCTTTCTTTTTATTTGTATTTGTACAATTATTACAGTGCCTGGCACATATATGTATATACATATATGTATATATATATATATGTATATATATACATATATGTATATATATATACACATATATATACATATATTATATATACATATATATATATATACATATATATATATATATATATATATTATATATATAATATATATATATATATATATATATATATATATATATATATATATATATATTGCATTAAGCAAATTGGTGGGCAGGCAACTGGGCATAGGAGGGTCGCATGAAGTTAGCTGTTCAATAAAATACTTGGTTGATTACCATACCTGATCTTTGGCATCATTATGGTGACAGGAACTATGTGCTACCAAAAAGCAACAGGAGAAACAAATATGGAGTCCATTATGTGTTTCCAAAACTTTAAGCTCCCTGTATTCAGAGGTTATCCCATTACCAAATGACTAAATTCATAGTAGAAGAAAGATAAATATGTTGTTCAATGGAATCAGTCATGCAGCATCTACCACATCTTTACTGTAGGTAAGTAGGATTATTAAGTATCCAGTGTGTGTGCACTATGGCAGGGCTTGTTTTTCAGAATGCTATCTGGAGACTGCCAGTAACCAATAAAGATTGGCCAGAGAACAAGATATCTGACTGAAAACATGAAATTATCCACTGAATGGTTATACAGAGCCAATGGTCTGAACATGGGTTTACCTGAATAGAAAGATGTGCTAAATTCACCTTGGAAGCACTCAGGATCTAAACTCTCCAATAAATTGGTACAGCTCTCTGACATTTAAAGGCAAAAAACAGAATGCTCACACCAAGTCTTTTCTGAATATTCACTGTGAACTTTCAGTAGTTTCAACCAAAAAACCTTTGTACCACTAGAAAACAGTTTTAAAGGTATATAACAAACATATGAGAATTGGGTATAGTAATGCTTAAATTACTATGTAAGCCATAGGAAGGTTCTAATCAGGTTTTTTTAAAATTTCTTTTGGATTAAGATTCCATTTGATTTTTGACAACAGGCACCACTTGCACTTTGGAAGACTAATAATGTCCTGTATTTCTAAACAGTGTCTCTTGATTCAAACAAAAGATGCACATTCCTAGTTCAGATTGTCTTTTCAGAATTACTAGTCTATTGTATAACTAGATTCTTATTCCCAAATGTTAGAGATAGTTACCATTGGCTTCATCTAGGATGCTTACATGAGGTTCCTCCCCTCCCTTCTCCTCCCCTGATGCTTCTTTTACAGAGAAGTGAGACTGAATTCCTCAAGTGCTTTTCATTTGTTTAGGAAGAGAGGAAAAGCAAGGGCAACAATGACATCATGGTCACTCTCTATGTGTGTGTGTGTGAGTTTCCACTAATAGACTCAGACAAGGTGGTTTACAAGACAGAAATAAAAGGAACTAAGCACGTATTGGTGGCCTATCTGCATGTGTTACATGCCCTGCTTGAATAAGCCATTGAGGAAAAAAAATTGGTGGAAAAGCCATTGTTTTCTGATGGACTTCCTGTGCTCTGTAGCTTGGATGATTTTATCCAATCCTGAAGGGGAAACAACTAAGTCTGGCAACAGCAGGGCAGTGGCTTCAGCCTGCTGTGACCAGTCTCTCTTCCCAGGAGTTGAGTCTGTGTTTCCCCCAACCTAATTACTTTTTGGCAATTGGGCTCCTGGGATTTTGTCTTATTGTAATTCACTGGGGCCCCGAATCCTAAAGTGGGGCCTTCTCAGCTAGCTGAGCATTAGGTTTGACCTTTATAGGGAGCTTTTCCTTGTTGGTGACAAGGCATTGAAAATCATTCAAGGACTAAATAAAATAAAATAAAAGGCTGGGTCAAAAAGATAAGCATCCAAGGAAGAGTAAATAAAGAAAGAAGGAAAAGAAGATAGAAGCCATGAGAAACAACCTACCCTCAAACTATTGTCTGAAATAACTTTACAGTTAAAATGATGATTTCTACTCATTTTCCTCATTCTCAGTAGTTAGTAAGTTAGAAATTATAGAACATATAAAATGGAATGAATATCCTTTTCTTTGGGAAGTCCTGGCATCTCTTTGAAGGGAATATCTGTAGTATATCACTATTATCTTGGATAAGATAAAATGGAAAATACTGGTTTTCCTTAAGTAAAGATTTAAAGATTTATTCCTTAAATAAAGATTTAATAATAGATATTGTTTATAGTCTTTATAGTAATTGCTGAAATATGTTCATATTTCGTGTCCACAACTGCCCCTTTCCTTCCACTCTCCCTTTGTCTCATTAAATTTCAAACGTTTTCTATCCCATGTCATCCACTCCCCTACCCCAAGCTCATTTTTTTAAATGAAACACACATTCATTAAATCCACTCTCTTGCCCTACTATGTGTATTTTGCTCTTTCTTCCCTTCTCTCTCCTATTTGTTCTCTGTGGCTGAGACTATCTCTATCAGTTTGAGTGTTTGTGCTAGGGAAATGTCATGTGGATAAACAATGCTCTTTTGATGCATAATGGACTCTTATATTATAGCTTTATATTTTAAACTGCTCTTTATCCACATCACATCTCTTACAACAGCAGCCTCTGATTGTCTGATCCTCAGACTATCTGCATGATTGTCAACAATTGTCATTGTACAACAGTTACTCTTAAATTAGAGTTACCATCTTATGGGTCCATTAAGAATTAGCTCTGAGTGAAAGTTACCATCATTAGTGCTTTAGTGAGAAATAGCCCAAGTTACTGACTTGGTCTGGCATCGTAAAGACATAAAGATAGCTCCTCTGGATAAAGACAAAAGCCAGTAGTCTACCATGGCAATAAATTTATATAGAGGAATTTTAGTGTTTAACTAAACAAACAAACCAACAAACCAACAGGCATTTCCCCCATGTCCTAAGTGAGATATTCTCTTTAAGTTTGTGTGATCTTAAAGCCTTATTTAAAATGATGTCATTCTAAAGCAATTCTAAAGTAAGTGTCAACAACTTCATTATTCATAAATGCCACCAATAAAGTGGAATGAGAACTAAAATCTTATAAGAGAAAGGCATAAGTGGGGCAATAGGGCTGCTAAGGTGCCTGCCAACTCTAAAATTTTGATGATTCTGTGAAAAAAGAGTGGAAGAAAGAAAAAGGGGAGTGATAAACAGTAAGAGAAACATGTGTTACAGTATTTTGAATGTAGTGGATGTGCAAAAAACATATACGGAAAAAACATATATTGCTGATTGAGGAAGAAAGGAGAAGGAGGGAAAAAGAGGAAAAGGTATAAGTTAAAATAAGAAGGGAGAGAATGCTCCTCTTATCTGTTTCAGGTGCTACCAGGGGCACTTGGGTAGCACAGGTTCTCATCCGAACTGTAATGCATGGAGTTTTGAAATCATTGAACATAACAATAAATATAATTAGAAACAAATTAATGTAACAGCAGTAGTGTGTGGACCACAATGTCCTGATTTAACAGTGAAACATAAGCCTCTTGAGGGCAGAGAAAGTTAGTTAGCCTTCAAAAATTCTATGACGAATAAGCAGAAGTGGGAGGTGGAAGGCAGGAAAGATGATTTCCTATGTAATGAAGAATGGCATTGATACCAATAAGTTTTACTGAGAAGTAATCTTTTGATTAATCTAATACTAGTTCTTTAAAGTTTTCAAAGTGCTTTACATAAGTTGTCTTATGTGATGGTTGAAACAAATCCATGGAGGAGAGACTCCACTTATTATTTACTTTTACAATGAGGAATCTGAGATTCAGAAAAATAAAGCTAAATACTCATAAGTAACACACACAATGGGCAGAATTCAAACTCAGGTCTTTATGGTTCCAAGGCTAGCACTATATTCATGGTACCATTATGTCTCTCGATATGTATTATGTGGACTTGTAGGACTTAAGAATTGGAAGGGACTTTGGATTAAATGATATCAAAGATCTCTTCTGAAGGTAAATCCTAAAATCCTATACATGCCGTGGGCACTGAACATGGTTATTTTAAAAAATCTACTTCCTGAAATGCCTCCTCTTTCAAACCTTCTGTGATGACTCTAGTCAAAAGTGCTTCCCTCCCCCCTCTAAATTCCTGTATGTCTTAAATAATGAGTGCTATTCACTTCTCATACACTGCCTTATTCTGAAGCTATTTGTGTATATCTTAGCTTTTTTTAATTGCAGTCTCTCAAGGACCTATAATTATTTACATGTCCCAAAACAATGACTGACTGGAAGAGGAAATGGTCGGAACGGGTAGCAATGGCAAGGGGTAATAGATGGATAACCCAGGCATTACATTTATATCCACATAATTCAAAAATATTTAGAGGAAGGCATGTAGGATGCTAGATAGATCTTCTGTTGAGGATTTGTGAGAGGATGGGACAAGAGCCCCACAAGATGATAAAATGCGTAAGGTATCCCAAAAGTCTTAGTGCAGCTTTAAGCTATTAAAGCTATAAAGTTTAAAATGGTACAGACACCTATATATATGGATTTTGATCTATACTGTTGAAGTGAACACACACACTGATGTGATCATTAAGAATGAGCTCTGAACAACAGTTACCATCATCAGTGTTTCAGTTCAAAATAGCTGAAGTTATAGGTTTCAGGCATCATGAAGATGCCTTTATTGTTAGAGAAAGACATAAACATATTAGTTGTATGACCCTGGGCAATTACTTAACCCTTAGTGCTCTGGGGATCTCTCTAAGGCTATAAGTTTCAGAGAAGGTGTTAATTTATATTGGTCAAAGATCTTTTCCTTACCTGGAAATTCCACACATATCAATGAAATTACAGGTCCAGGCTCTCTGTCTTTGTCTCTCTCTCTGTCTCTGTCTCTGTCTCTGTCTGTCTGTCTGTCTCTTTCTCTTTTCTTTCTCTCTTTCATTGATCTTTCTATCTACCAATCATCTATCTCAATGCTTTGATGAACTAAACTTACTACATAAATAATCATTATTGCTTTAGAATATAAATGCCTAAAGGGTAAGGACAGTATCTAACATAATGGTTTATATATAGTATAAGTAATTTATGAATGTTCACTGAATTGGATTGAATTAGAAAAGCAAAATTTAAAAACTAATGTAGGACATCTTTTATTATACATTTAAACCATTTGCTTAAAAGAAATCATTATCCAGGTTCAATATGCTTTTGAATAATTGTGCAACTAATATATAAAGGTGGATGAGAGGACAAGCCACAGTGAGAAACTTGCTGTTCTTTTCCTTACCAATCTATTGAGTATATGTTAAGAAAATAATGTTCTAAAAAAAAGCAGCTTGCAAATTCTGTTATTTTATGTTGTGTGGTAGTGGTTTATATCATGTGGTTATAAAACGGGGCTCCGTGCTACCATTTACTCTGAGGAATGTGCTTTGTATTGGGGTATAATTATAAATATGCTTACCAGCTAGTTTTCTGCAGACTTTTCTGTGTGTGAGAGAGAATTTAGTACATAACTTTAATTTATATTCACTTGTAATAAGATGTTTTAAGGTGATTCTAAATTTGTTCTGTAGTAAGAATCTAAACCCAATCCAAACTCTTAGAAGAACTTAAGCAAAGAAAAAGACAGGTTTTGAAAATCTGGCTTCCTTTAAATAGAAGTCGTAAAATGGTAGGATGTGTTAGACTGGAAGGGGAAAGGTAGACAAAATCAGAAAAGAGGAGGTGAGGTGCAGGTGCTGTAAAAACAGACATTCATTTTCTACAGCTCTACTTTTGGAAATAGAGCCCTCCTGATTTAGAGTCTAAAGACCTGGGTTTAAGTCATAGCTACACTCCTTTCTAGCTGTGTAAACTTGGGCATATAACTTTCTTTCCCCAGGTTTCTTTTCTTATTTGAAAAATGAGGGGATTGGATTTGATAATTTCTAAGGTTCCCTTCCACCTCTAAGCAAATACTACTCTTGAAAGCAGGAAAAGACGGTTTTTCCTATATCCAGGTGATGCAATTTTTGGAAAAATTGCATCAGGTTCTGGAGTTTATGCATGCTTCTGCTTTACTACCTTGTTTTATAAATCTCTTGTGCAAAGTAAATACTGTATAGTATTATATAGTATTATATTGTATTATGTTATGTTGGGTTGGATTATATTATATTATATTATATTATATTACTTTTTGGAGGGAATATATGACATATAGGAAAAAATAAGATAGGGTCTTACTGCCTTATTCATCTTTCTACCTTAGCCCCACCTCAAGCCACTATAATGTTTTTTGCATAAAACATTCTCTTAATAAATGAATTTGTGAACATAATGGTGATCTGGTGACTTTGTCTTCTTAGGACTTGGTAAACAGCATTATAACTTAAAACCCTAGCAAACATTTTGTATGACTGTGCATAATAGGGAAACTGTAGGATGAGTAAAAAATCCCAAAGTTGAAAGTAATATATTGAATAGTTAACAATAGTCAAGATATACAGTACTGCATGCTATGGTTAATTGTGCTTAACAAATATGAAGAGTGGTTCTCTCTAACCATTTTAGAAAGCCTTGCTCATTGCTTAAAAATACAGCCTAAGGTTCAGAAAACAGATGCATTCCTACCTGAATTAGAAGCCCTTTACAGGTTCTTACTGATAACAGGTTAAGTAATTTAACCTCCCTAAGGCTCAGTTTCCTTATTTGCAAAATGTGGCTAATAACACCTAAAATATCCGCCTCACAAAATTATTATGAAGACAGATGTAACAGTTTATATAAAGTGCTTTACAAGTTTTAAAGTACTATCATCATCATTTGTATAGCCTATGACAGATGATTCAGCAGTTCTTTGTTGTTGTTCAGTCTTTTTTCAGTGCTGTCTGACTCTTTGGGGTTTTCTTGATAAAGCTACTGGAGTGATTTGCCATTTCCTTTTCCAGCTCATTTTATAGATGAAGAAACTGAAGGAAACAGAGTTAAGTGACTTGTCCAGGGTCACACAGCTAGTAAGTATCTGAGGCTGAATTTGAACTCAGGAAGATGGATCTTTCTGACTCCAGGTCTGGCATTCTATCCACTGCACCACCTACCTTATTAAATTCAACTGGATTTTACCTTCTTCTTTCTTC
Source organism: Phascolarctos cinereus (assembly GCF_003287225.1). Lineage (NCBI taxonomy): Eukaryota > Metazoa > Chordata > Mammalia > Diprotodontia > Phascolarctidae > Phascolarctos > Phascolarctos cinereus. Next base: position 130,379,768 of record NW_027555958.1, read on the forward strand.
TTCCCCCCATCTTTTTATTTACTGAAGATGACCATATCCTCCACCCTGCCCAGTCAAGAGGCAGCAGGCTGAGGTGTGGGACATCCTACTTCACCAATACCAAACTCATGGATAGCAGGTGTCGAATATCAGGTGTTTCCTGAGGGTTTATAGATAGAGTGATTTATAGCAGAGTGTAAGTGACAGAAATAACCTGAGGATTGCTTTTAGATGCCCTGACTAAAATTAACTGCCACATGCCATTCAGAAAGAACATTAGGAGTCCAGAAACCTGGGCTCTGGTTCTGTCCACGAGCTTCCTGTGAGATCAAGTAACTTATATCACCACTGTGCCTCAGTTTCTTCATCTGCCATGTGAAGAGAGTGGACTAGATGAGCCCCCAAATCTCTGCCTGTTCTTAAAGTCCGAAAATTTTGGCCTTGGAGCTGTCTGGATTGACTCAGGTTATTATAATTAGCTGGTTGAGTTGTGCAGTTCTACAACATAATTAACTATATGAACCAGTAGGAGGCAAGAGTAAGACCAGTCAATCAGAAAACAGTTGCAGTGAAATTACAAAAAAAGCAATTTATGTCTTATATCTCTAGCTGCACATACAGATACAGAACTAGGCCTGGAGTCCAAAAGACCTGAGTTCAAATCCAGATGCATATGTTTACTAATAGTATGACCCTGGACAAATCACTACCCTCTGTCTGCTTCTGTTTTCGCAATTGTGTAACGAGTATAATAAAAGCAGCTACCTCCAAGGGTTGTTGCAAGGACCATTTAGCACAATGCTTGGTGTATGTTAGGTGCCTAATAAATGCCATTTCCTTCCTTTCTTCCTTCAGTCAGTGGTTAGATCTATGGGGCAGTGGTTATAGGAGAAAGATTAATACCTATTGTTTCTGTCTCTAGTGTGTGAGCTTGGACAAGTGTCATAACTTCTCTGGTTTCCTCATCTATAAAACAAGGCCATTGGATTAGACCTTCAAGGTCCCTTCCAATTCTGACATTCCAGGATTTGGTGATTCTACATCTAATTCTATTTCCTCAAGGGTTTGACATAAAAACTCAATGAACAAAGTGGTTAGGATGGAGTCTGACTCATGCTGGACATTTTAATACTTCTTGAGTAGAATTTTATTTCTTGGGAGTTGTATTTCTCAAGGGGAAAAGTCCAAGTGCCTCCACTTCCCTTCCTGGTTGTCTAGAGACAGAGTGCACTACTTGCCATTTAGAAGACCCAAAGCTGGGGAAGCTAGGTGGTGCAGTGAATAGAGCACCAGCCTGAAGTCAGGAGGACCTGAGTTCGGATCCAGCCTCAGATCAAACACTTGACATTTACTAGCTGTGTGATGCTGGGCAAGTCACTTGACCCCAATTGCCTAAAAAAAAAAAAGGACTCAAGGCTGAGGGCAAGTCCTTCTCTCTCTCTCTCTCTCTCTCTCTCTCTCTCTCTCTCTCTCTCTCTCTCTCTCTCTCTCTCTCTCTCTCTCATCTTTCACTAGCTCTGGAACACTTTTAATTCTGCCTTCGTAGAACTAAATCCCAGATTGGGGCTGAGGCAAAATGCCACCACTCTATTGCTTGGGTTGCAGCATTAGTAACTGGACCAGTTGTACTAGCTCACCATAGGGGGTCAGCTAGTGAATAATGAATATGCTTTGTACTTGTACAGGTTTCATAATAATGAAGTGTTGCAAGGTGATCTTCAGTTACATTGTAATAAAATTTCAAATGGGTCTAGGTATGTTGGATAAGGAAATTGGATTTGGGATCATCTAATTCTTCTTTTTATTGCTTATGGCTTACTAAGAAATTAGAATCATTAGCAGTTGGAGCTTGAATCAACCAACCATGGAAATAATATAGACAGACTAACTCTTATTTTATTGATGAGGAAACTTTGCTTAAGGAAATAATTTAATTTGCTCAAGTTTTTACAGCTAGTAGCAGAGCTGAAACCAGAACCCTGTTCTCCTGACTCACAGTTCTGAGTTATTTCCATCACACGAGGCTTCCTACTCTAAATTAACTTCTCTACAGCCTGGTGTCTATAGTAAAGCAGAGACAGACACTTGATCTATAGGCCAGATGAAACTGCACATGAACAAGATGACATTTTATAAGAGCTAGTTACCTCTCATATTAAACCTATGTATTAATTTCAAAGCATTATTTTAATTGGGCATGTGTGCTGTTCAGAACCATTGAAATTTTCTGGAATAATTTTCAGCAGGATTCCTTGTAGTAACAGCAGATGGTGACTAGGTTCAATGCCAAGATTACAAATAAGACAGAAATGCTCTTATCAGATAAGAGGCACCTGCAACCATACTTTAAAAATGGAATTTTTGAAATTATTCAAGCTCTCCTTATGTTAAAAGAATTCAGGTATTTTGCTTGAAAGTCTCAAGTAGTTGAAACCTTTGAAGCAGAAAATAGGATTTCCTAGCACTCAATGGCAATCAGAGGTTAACATTCTGAACACCCCCGCTATGTCCCAAAATGGAACATTCCATTCTTCTCAGTATGACTGGATGATGGTTAGAGAGTAAGAATGCCTGAAATATTCCTGAATGGAAAGATCCCATAGGCTGAATACATTAAATAGGGAAAGAAGTAGCACCTTTCCTTTTAGATGTATATTTTACATATTCTCCATTTCCTCAAGGTATATTTGCAAGACCATAAAATAAGGCATTTCAAAACATCTATCACCAAACATACAGTACATTTTAAAATAATGTAATTATTTGAAATTTTGCAAACTAGCCATTGGAAAAGATCACATTCTTTCTCAAGTATAACTAGTAAAAGCAATTTCTTTTATGCAATTTACAATGTTCCCCTAAAAGTTAATCTTTGGCAAATTTTAGAAAACTGAAGTGGTGTTACACAAAGAATGTCAGTGTAGAATTCGATGTTAATCAAGGAAACCATCCTAACCAAGAGGAATATGTAATTTCAACACACTGTCCTGCATGATCCTTACCATGCTCTCAAAATTGAATGATGTTTTCCTAATGGTAACTAAAGTTGACTCTTGCATTTCATGAAACTCAATACCCACACTGATGGTATTTCAAGAATTCACTATTTGGGAAAGGATATTTGATGGATTTTTTTGGTGTGTGTGTGTGGGGAGGTGAGTGGGAAGGGAGGTGGGGAAATAGAATGAGTGGTGAAGTGGGGGAGGGAGAATTCAGTTCATTGTCCAATATACAACATTTGGATGGAAGAAACTTGCAAAGGTGGAAAGAGCTTCTTAGTAATGCACTGTATCCAAAGTAGTTTGATTTTGACAAACAGATTATCCTTACACTGTAATTAATCACAAGTTTGGAGATGGTGGAGTCTTTTACTCTTTCAAAGACTCCTGTTGCTTCTACATAGGGTCAAAAATAACTCTGGTACTTTTTGTAAGATTAAACATTTGTCTAAATATACCAGATTAGATTTTAGGAATGTCGAAACAAGCTAGAGCTCTCTCTTTCTCTCTGGGCTCAAATCGTCTAAAGCGATTAGCTGCCCAATAAATTCATTTTTATGGAAGCAATGTAGCTAGAATTTCCCTATAATAATCTTAAAGTTAAATTTTACTATATAGTGAGATTTCTTTGCCATGTTTTCTGGGGGCCAAATTTGTCGAATGTTATGTATGGGGCAAACTTTCGATGGAAGAATGTTGTAACAAAGTTTTACCACATGCTAATGGAAATACTGTTCATATTTCATCCTTAAAGAAATGTTGAAATGTTAATAGCAAATCTGTTTCACATTCTTTCCTATATTCCCCATTGGTTTACTTACAGTAACTTAGCACTAAAATGGCAACACATCACCATTTCTGATATTTTAAGTAGGATGTTTATATGGAAGTAATAAACAAAAGATGAAAAAGATGAAATAAAGGGATAACTCACAAGTGATCCTAATATTGGAATGGTGATTAAGATAGGATTCAAACAATTAAATTTCTTTTGTCTATTGTTTTTATATCTATTACTACATATAAGTTTGGTTTTGTGAGCTTGATTTACAATATTATTGTGCAATTATTATTATGTATACCAGAACGTACTTTTCCCAGAACATTTTACACTTGTCTCTGTCAGTAAATCCAATTCCCTCCCCAATGAATGACTGAGGGCAGAAACATTGAGTAACAGAATTGCATTATCAAGCAACATTCAAACTCCAATTTCAGAAAAAGAAAAGCAACAATGAATAAAAATGCATGGTGGGTTCGTTTATGATTCATATGGATTGTTAAAACAACCTTTTAGCAACCTAGTCACCAAGAAATATGTTAAGCATATAGAAGCAGTTCAATACCTAAAAAACAATGGCAGAGCATTTTCTTATAAGCTTGTGTGGGTTTAACAATTAGTTAAAATTATTTTCCCAGTATTAAATTTAATTGGCTTTCTACACAGATTTTCTTTTTTAAATATGCTTTCCTTCTAAGAATTGTTTTGGAAAAGAGAGAAACATTAAAATGATTATGTTCCATTTAATCTCTATATAGAGTAATTGGGTTTTTATGGTCTATGGTTAATTTCTGTTTATCTGGAATCTAGGTAACTGACCCTCAAGTAATCAGTTTTCCCCCCATACTACCTTGAAACACAGCAAGCTCCTAAAATGCTATCTGAATCATGCTGATAAGACCACTATGTTTATTACTTTTTAAAAATGTTAATGTCTTAACATTTGATCCAGTTCTTTAAAAGTTGATAATTTATCTATTAATTATTCTATTTAACTGACTAGTTAGTAATGCAGAACAATCTTACTCCCTGACCATTCAGGATAAATGAGAGTTTGTAACTTTTATCTTTCTCCTTCCAGAGAGACCATCAAATTTCTTTCTTAATGATCCTCACAACTTACATCTTATGGTACCAACAGAAAGACTGAAATACAGAGAAGCTAAGGGATTTGCCCAAACCGAAATAGTGGGATTATTGTGTTGGTCTTAATAATGTAAACCAAGGTTTTGGATTTTGCATCAAGTGCCTAAAATCATTTCATGAATCAATAATAATTGCTTTGCTGGGACTTAGTTAAATCCAGGTGTTGTCATTTCTTCCTGGTGTGTCAATCCAAACAGATGAAAGGCAGAAACCACATATTTGTTCACTATAGCTCCTTGCTCTTTTACAAAACTGCTTGTTAAAATGTTAGCATTTTCATAGGAGGAAATCAGGTTACTCTTTCGTATTAGGTGGGAGTAGGGAGTAAGATAGGTGTTTTCCAAGAGAGCTCACATTGACTGAATCTCATATTTTTTATAATGACCCTTGTTAAAGTTACTTGGAAATATTTAATATTTATAAGAAGACATTTTAGGAATGTGTAGACTGAAAAAGCACTAGACAATTAGAAGATAGATAAAATGATAAATTAGATAAAAAGAGCAATTATCTTTACTCCATTTTTCTATTCACAACTTCTTATCTGATAGTGACTTAGGCTGAATGCTAACAATCTTATCGAAAGAGTAACTGTTTATCTCCAAGCTGGAGAAAACAGACCTGAATGTTATATGCTGGCTGTCTTTAGGAGGACTGTCTGGTCAACCTGTGTCTCTTCTTTGTCCACTTCCTCAGAGCCCATTGTTTAAAATAGCAAATCTTTTCCAAGACCCTAACTAGGGGAAAGACAGACACCAATTTGTTTCCAAATAACCCGCCTGTCGTTAAGATGTCACCACTTAAATTTGTCTAAAGGGGTTGGCCTTGAGTTTCTTTCTTCCCAAATCTTCCTTCATTTTCTTCTCTCACCCCTTCTTTGCTCATCCTCCAGAGTTCTGTACTGCACCTGCATACAGCATCTTGTCTGTCTCCGCAGAGAACACAAGGGGTCGCACCTTCCACAGTATTGGAGCTCAGCAAACAAGTCACCGCAAAAGCAGAATAAGGTGCGGAGAGAGAATGGGAAGCAGCAGAGTATGGAAGTTTTCTAAGCGAGTTTTTCTCTCTGTTTTTCCCATTCGCACTTCCCACTTTCCAAAGACCACATTACACATCAAAAATTCGTCTTTTCTACTCTGGCATGGCCTGGTCAACAGACCATGAACCCTACCTTAAGCGGAAGATGCTAGACAGGTGAAACTATTTTGTGGAAAAGCAATCGTGGTTTGTAATGCATGGAGAAGTGAGGAAGTGGTCGCCTCCACCCAATTTCTGAAGCAGGTGTGGACGTCGTGTTGTCCCCAAGGATTCCCCCCAGTTTCCTATCTAAGGCTAATTCCTAATTCTACTGGCTGGTCCCCTCCAAGAATCCTCTTTCGAGATTGGAGCTCATAGTTTAGGATGAAAGTTAGGACTCTAGACTCCTGCTCAAAGTTAACTCGTACCTACTTTCAGTGGGTTGGGTTGCGTTGTTTGGGTGGTGGTGGGTGTTTGATGGCAGCACAAGTAGCCCTGTCCCCGCTTTCCTTTCCTCATCAAGCTCAGACTAAACTCGACTTTGCTTGCTTTCTTTGGGGGAAGGGAGGGTGGTGATTGACAGCGGTGAGAGGGCACTGCTGGAGCCCTGAGCCGCCGCCTCTCCTGTTCGTCTGCCGCCGGGCCAGGGGTTAAAAGGAGTGGGTGGGAAGCTATGAAGAATACAAACCATTCAGTGGCCAACGATAATAAATCGGATGCCCTGACATGTTTAACTTAGTCCCTCCTGCCCCCTGCTAAGTGAGCCGAGAGCCTAGAAGGCAGGGCCCGAGCCTCTGGCGTTCTTGCTGAGCTATGTTTCTTAAAAGGCAATTTCGAGGTGAATCAAACCTTGTGTACCCGAGGCAAACGATACAAAGGGAGCTTTCAGGGGGACCGTTAGGCACTGGGAAAGGTGCAGAGACAAACATCGGTCCATGAAGCGATTTCCAAATCCGAACTAAAAAAGTCAGTATTTTCTCTTCCACGTTGACATCCCCCAGCCTTCTCTTAGAGCTTCTCTGAGCAAGAGGACTGGAGGAGAACTGTTCCTGAAGGGAGACAGGAATTCAGGAAAGGAGGAGGAGGGGGGTGAGAAGAAGGAGGAGGGGAAGTTGGTAACTAATTCTTATTGGCTCTACCCTCCCGGGAAAACAGATTCAATGAGCATGGGGAAGTTGGGGGAAAAGGCTAGATTTTGGGTTCTTGGACAAAAGTTCCCATCTCTCTAAACTACGGCTGAAAATACTTAGTAGATTTCTTTTTTCTCCCTTATCTCTTCTTTCTCCTCTCTTCGTTCCTCCTAACTCCTAGTCCGGGGGAAAGAAGTACAGAGGGTCCGAGACCATGGACCATTTGCAGAAATGCTATTAACCTTGGTAGGGGGTGGGGGAAGGAAGAATCAAAGGAAGACAGAGCCGTTCTCTCTCATCTTCTTTCTGACTCTGGGCAGGCGTCACCTTTCAGACTCGGGACAGACTGACTCATGGAATGGTTCTGGTCACAGTGAGCTTGGCTCTCAGTGTTGGAGCCTCCGAGGAGATGGGGATTTAAAACAATCCAGGTCTAGGACTGCTCAGCAAAGTGGTCAGCCTAGGGAGTCTTTAAAGACAAAAGGAGTAGGATAAGAACGAGAGGTGGAGATAAGGTATTGGGATTGCTTTTGGGTTAAAAATCGTCTGTCAGTTGTCCTGTTCCTGGCTGGGCTGGAGACAACTAAGGAAGACTTCATTCGCTTCTGGATCAGAAATAATAAAAGAGAACAGTTTGAAGGAATAGTTCTGAGTAAGAAGGTGCCTATGTGTTTACTCCAAACCTCTCTGGACTGTCCCAAGCCTGTTCTTAAGGTATTTCTATTCACCCAGAAGGACGCTTGGATTTAGTGGAAACTGTTACCAATATTTTCAATGACCTTTCTCTTCGGATTTTTCTCACTCCCAGCTACCATTCAGAGAGCCCCGGGAAGTGCTTCCATCCTCACGATTAATCGAAGGCAAAGAACTTCATTGCACAGAGCCTTTTTATTCCTGGCCCTGCTTCGTTCTAGCATCCTCCCAAGGCAGCAGTAGGCGGTATCAGTTGTAAATGATCAGTACAAGATGAAGTTCAAGGGCAATCGGGATATTGGAGAGAGAGGCATTTCAGAGGGCTCTAAGATATTTTACTCACCCGTCTAGGAGAGTGGCAAGATGGACCAAGTTGCCTGCTGTTGAAGGATCCAATAAAAATGATTCTCTCAGAGAAAGGCCAAAGACCCTCTGTCCAAGAGGGGGCGAACAAATGTATAGGATCCCCAGCTTTAAAGAATGGCGAGTTTTATGAGGAGGTGAAACTTGTCGGGGAAGTGAATGTTAAGATGGAGGTGGGGGAAAAAAACCCACAGTAGGAACCTGTCTCTCCCCCAGCTCTGGGGTATGAGTGAATCCCACAAAAGGGAAAGGACGGGAAGGGGAGAGGAGGGGGAAAGCGGGTCACAGTTACTCAATAAAACGCTGTTACCTCTTCAAGCCGGGGTGGAGTGGGCGGGAGCGGGGGCGGTTGGGGGTGGGTGGGTGGGTGGAAAGAGACACTTCAGAGCAGCCCGACAGGTGAACAGCCAGGCTTAGCACAAGTACACATATACAATAAAGCCACACTTACTTCTTCGCTGTCGCCTTCCCCTGGAGGCGTTTTGACTGCCGATGTATTCCATAAAGTTCAAAATGATAAAAAACCAAGAAATCACTCGCAAGTGCATAGTAACCCGGTAATGGTGTCTCTTCCTTTCCCCCCTTGTCTTTTTGGTTGTTAATTTTGTTGGTGGTTATTAAATATGGATATAGATGTATAGATAATTACGCATATAACCAAAACAACTGAGCAACTTCTCGGCTCAGATCCGACAGTAGCTATGAGGAGGAGAAGGGAGATGAAGAAAATGAAGCGAAGTGGGTGGGAAGGACAGAAATCAATTATTGCACTTTCAAATTGTCCGAGCAATTCAGTCCAGCGGATCTTAGAGGAGAGCTGTCATCAGGGTGGGAGAGGGATCTAGAAGAGGCGAGCCGCCACGCCGAGGCTGCTTCAGGTAGCATGTTGCGAGGAGGCGGCGATCCCGAGGGCTAAGGTCTGGGGGCTGAGGGCTGGGGGCAGGACGAGGCGGCGGCTTCGGCGGCTGCGGCGGAGCTTCAGACTCTGTAGCCACGGCTGCTGAGACTGCTTTGCCTGCCGCGGTGGCTGTTGCTGCTGCTGCTGCAGGGAGCGCTTGCCTTCAGCACCTCGGTCACAGCCCTGGTTGCCATAGGGCGCTCTTGGCGTGCGAATCTGGAGCTCCTACTGCTGCTTGCATGCAGGAGCCGCACCAGTCTTCTGCAGGGCTCCCGGGAGTACCCCATAGGGGAGGGGGGAGTGGAGGGGGGAGGGGGGAGCTAGGGGGGCGGGGAAGGAAACTGCTGGAGCAACAACCCTGAGCGACCTCAAGAACTTTCAATTTCAGAGGGAAAGAGGGATCTGGAAAAGTACAGGCGATATTACTTGGCAGAAGGAAGGGAAGAGGCGCCTTTGGGGCTCTGGGGCTCCGGGCTCCGGCGGAGCATCCCTGGATTGACTAAGGCGCGCTGCAAATTAAATAACAGTTAAAATTCAAAGGAGAGGGTGGGAGTGGATGCGAAGCAAAGTCCCACCCCAGCTGGAGGGCAGCCTCAGCCAGTGGGGTGAGAGGTGGGCGAATCTGGGGGCCAAGACCGCCTAGGTTACTGGCCGCAGCTGACTGAGGCTTCTACGCTAGAGTGAGATAACGCATCTCATCTCATCCTCTCATCGCATCAGCCTGGAGTTGGGCTCCTTTCCACACTTAACCCACGCCCATCCCACTCCGCCCCCGCCTAATGCCCAGGGCAGCCACGGAACTGTGAGGGGAGCTCAGCCCTTAATAACTTCTCTCCGGGAAGTCAACGCTGAGGCCAGGGTTCCTTCTGCTTGCGGTCTCTCCTCTCTCTTCCTGCTCCCCCCCGCCCCCGTCTCCTCTCCTCTCCTCTCCTGTCCTGTCCTGTCCTGTCCTGTCCTGTCCTGCCCTGTCCTGTCCTGTCCTCTCCTCTCCTCTCCTCTCCTCTCCTCTCCTCTCCTCTCCTCTCCTCTCCTCTCCTCTCCTCTCCTCTCCTCTCCTCTCCTCTCCTCTCATTCGTCTCCTCTCCTCTCCTCTCCATTCGTCTCCTCTCCTCTCTCACTGAAGTAGAAGGCTGCAAAGGGACTTAAGGCAGGTCCTCCTGAGGTGACTTGCCTTCTCTACCGAGAATTATTAGAAAGGAGGCGGGGGGGGGGGAAGCTGGACACAGATGTGTGTGTGTGTGTGCTTAACACATTTCTTTTGGAATTACTATCATGCCACATGCCCCCCCCCAAAAGGAGACACCCAAACTTTGCCCTTTTCCATTCTGGCAGATTTCTCCTACCCTCTCACTCCCACCCCAAGTAATTCCCTCCACAACCTTCGAATCTTGGTCTCTGTCCCTTTCTCTGTCTCTATCTCTATCGCCATCTCTTTGTCTCTGGCTCACTCTTTCTGTTTTTCCTCTCTCTATTTACTAGTCTGCTTGCTAGTTTGTCTGCCTGTCTTTCCCTGCCCTCAACTACTATTCAGAGATTCTTTAGGGGGGATTTTTGCCAGCGCGTGAGCAGGGATGAAAGTTTGGAAAGCTGCTCCCAGTATGTGGAGACCTCAGATCCTTTCTTCTTGTCACTCAGGAAAGTCTACGGGAGGAGATGGGGGTGGGGAAGGAAAGGAGGGTTGAGGAGTCCTGCAGCGACTGAGAATAAGGTTTCCTCACCCTTGGCTGGGGTGAGGGGAATGGAGGACTTGCACATCTAATATTCTAAGATCTGCCTATGTAGTTAGTCGTGGGTGATCTTCCCACCTCTTTTCTCAGAAGCACAGATCTGTTAGCTTTCCAATGTTAATTGATGAGGTCTGGAGGTGCAGGTCAAGAACCCTATAGCCTCTTTAGAATAATTCACAGAATCATATAATTTTATCTGTGTTTTGTAATTAAAGTAGGGGGATATCTGTTGGACGATTTCTTTACCATTCAGGAAGATTCCAATTGATTTCAAAGGGACCATGCTTTTTTGGAGATTGTCCAAATTATTTGGGTTTAGAAGACATGCCAGAGCCAGAGTTTCCCAGGAAAACAATGTGAGGGTCATATTTTTTCTCTCCTCCCTTTGTGTATAATCTTTCCTATTCTTAGGTTTTATTAGGTTTGCTTCAAAAAGGCTAGTGATAAAGCAGAGGAGAAGAAAGGACACCTCCCCATCTACTCCATTTTGCAAACTTGCAATACTAGAAATTACCACAAGTCTCAGGAGTCCATTTAATGGAGTCCGAAGTGAAGACACTCCAAAATGGCTAGGGTGTAACAGGGAGCACACACGGAATATGAATTCTTGTCAGGCTGACAAAAGATAGAACTTGAGAGAAGAGTAGGTCTCGGCTATTTACTTAATACAATATTATTTGTGATTGCATACACCTGGCACCGTCTTATGAACTAAAGTAGGCATCATATTTGCTTTCAGTTAGTTATTTGAAGAGCCTTTACCAAAGGTGTCATAATAAGTTTGGTTTTTTTTGAGGGGGGAGGGATTTCCAAGAACTCCCATTCCTGTTTGGCAAAATTTATCTTCTCACAGTTGGAATATTTTCCCCTTTCTTCACAAAGAAATGATAGCAATGCACCACTTTGAAAAAATCTTTGAAAATTGGCCATTTGTACATCCATGAGTATATGAGTTTTGGAACAGGAATAGTAATAAACAACAGATGATTTCAGTTGAGCTATCCAATTAAGAAGCCAATCTACCTTTCTGTGTCTGATTTTCTCAGTCTCCTCTTCTTATTTAACAGATCTGATCTTGAATATCTGTACCATAAAACTTGGGGGATTTAAAGGACTGTGGGAGGCTCCCTTTGAAAAGGACTCTAGGGAGAGCCTTTCTAATCCAGGATACTTGAGCCAGATGGGATGAGATTGCAAGAGGGACATAAAAAAGCAATTCAGTGAACAACTTTAGAGATCTAAATGACTGCAAAGATATTTACTTCTCCATATTTGTTGTGCAGACACTTGTAGATTTCAATGTGACCAGAATGGCAAAGTGAATAAAGGGGGAAAAGGGGTGGGGAGGAACTGTAGCTACTGAAGCAGTTTAGGGGAAGGAATTCTAAGACTAGGGTATGAAATAAATGCTATTTAGAGGAAACATCAGGAAAGTATTAAATAAACTGTGGGTATATTCTTACTTTCCTGACGATGTGCTTTAGAGTAGTTTTTTCATGATCAGTGGTGCCACACTACTACTAATGTTTATTTGCGTGACTGAGCCTTACACTTCCTCATCTGTCTATGCAGCATGTGAAAACATTACTTGGTGTACTTTGTGCAGCATAATGCATATTATTTCTGTAGGATACAATGCTCACATAAGCATTAGAAGCTTCAATTAACTCCATAATACAAATCCAAATATGTTTAGTATAAGAGCCCTGCCTTCAAAAGTGCAATTTGTGTTCATTTTTTCATTAGAAATCACTACGTTCCCTGGAGCTGTTTTATAGGAGAGAAGTGGCAGATGGTAGATAGATGGAGAGGTAGGGACCATCATACTCATAGCTTGTTATCTCATTCTCCTTCCCTCTTTTCCTCTTCTCTCTTCACCCCCCACCCTCAATCCCAGGCAGTAACAAACTATTTTTGTCCTTTGCAACAGTGACATTGTAAAAAAAGAAAATGACTGTCATATTGTTGAATCTATACTGCAAATATGTGGAGGGGGGAGGGGTTGGGTGGGTTTGCTCTCGAAAGAGCTTGAGCCCAATAGTTTGGAAGGGGATGTAACTAGTTGTGATGTGAGATTGTTGGCAAGGTTCAGGCTGACATCAGTTATTATACCACAAAGCTAACATGCATTGCCTGAAAAAGTTGAACTCTTTTTCTTGTTTCCCAATGCTTGCAGGGGCATAGTAGGAGTTAGAAGATTTGGAGGCATCTGGCTGAATCAGTTGAATAGAGTACTAGTGTAGGGGTCCTATGAAACAGATGCAGCTAGAATTTATACATATAAAAGAGCAGACAACAATATTTTGTCACTGAAAAGTGACACTGAAACCAGTGCATCAAGTACAAACAATGTTTTTGGAGGGGAAATTATCATTGATTGCTATTTAAAAAAAAAAGCACACAGCTTTGGAAAAATAGATTATGTGGGATATTAATCTTCATTAAGAAAGATTTCTGTTTTCTCATGAACAAATGATAAGCCACATACAATTATAGCAGGCATAGCTCAGTATGCTTCACTTTAAGACAATCCAATACTTAACCCTTAGTTTCTAAGCCATGAAAAGATGGTCTCTGAAGTCTTTTCAGATTTAAATCGATGATACTGGTATTGGAAAGTTTGTAAAGGGAACTTATAAAAAGTTCCCTTTACAAAGCAATTCTCAGCAAGTTTCATCTAAAAGAGACTTTGCATATTATCTAGTACATTGAACATTTTCTCAATATTTGCTTTAGATATAACTTTTCAGGAATGTCCAAAAAGAGGAAGCATGGTGGAAAGAGCATTGGACTAGATAATAAGGGAAAGTCTTGTATTACTCTAAGTTCCTCACTTAGGAGCTGTGTGACATTGGTCAAATCATTTAATTTCTCTAGCCATTAGCTTCCTACTTTGATTCTCTCATTATAGCATCAGTATAATTCTGACTTCTTAAAGCATATGTCAGGGAAGTATAAACTCTGGGGAGTTCAGCCAAGTTGGAAGTGTTTTAGTTATGGGGAAAATCTTTTTCTTTAAGCTACACAGTCTTCTTTTCAGTATATCATCCTGTCCAGCCTCTATTTATTCCCTGTCTCCCTTGTCCCCACTGAACATATCTTCCTCTAAATGAAGTATAGAAGAAAGAATACTAGACCCTACTGGAGTCAGGAAACCAGAGTTCAGATCTTAGTTTTGCCACTCGCCACCTGTGTGAACTTAGGCATATCATTTAATTTCTCTTGACCTTAGTTTTCTCCTCTGCAAAATGAAAGGGCTGGACTTAATGTCCTCTGTATCTTTTGACTCTAAGCCTTTGATTTTATTAGATGGTTTCATAAGTCACAATGGCTGAAAAAAAAATTAACCACTTGGTGGCCAACTTTCTGATGCTGTCTAAATTTACCTAGGTTGATCCTTATATCATAGACTTTAGAGCTTGTTACCAGATCTGTATGAGCTTTGTAGAACCTGTTAGAGTTTGCATTCCCCTAGCATAGCCTTGGTAGATAGTAGATGGTAGATAGATGAAGAGGTAGGGACCATCATACACATAGCTTGTTATCTCATTTTCCTTCCCTCTTTGATAGCCAGTAGAGACAATTAGCTCAATAACTATAAAACAATTCCTCTATAAACTGGAGAAATATTTTTCCATAAATATACATGATGTCTGTGAGAAGAGTGGACACTAACTTAAAGGATGCTGGTAGTGAGGCACAAATGTGGACAAGAAACTCATGTGCTTGGTACTTCCAGGCCCCCTCCCCACCCCGCCCTAACACTTTCTCCTGAGACAGAGTCCTCATGAGTCCTTACACATACAGCTTCTCTCTAGTGTACAAGTCACTCATCTGGCCTCTCTGTGTTTGTTCTTCTCTACAGTTTAACTCCCTACTGTCAGCTTCCAGGAGCTGCTTCTTCACTCAAATGCTACCTCTCCATGTTTGTATCTCTTCAGTCTTATGAGCTCTCATTCAATTGGTCCTCTTCCTTCCCCCACATAGAAGATCATGGCCGAATCATGCTGTTTCCTCTCACATATTACTCCTTTTCTTTACTCATACAGCTATCACATTAGTTCAGGCCCTCATTACCTCTCAAATAGATTAGTATAACAATCTCCTATTTGGTCTCTAGGCTGGGCATCTAGGTGAGACAGTGGATAGAGTGCTGGGCCTGGAATCAGGAACACTCATCTTTGTGGGTTAAAATCTGGCCTTAGACACTCACTAGCTATGTGACCCTGGGAAAATCACTTAACCCTGTTTGTCTCAGTTTCCTCATCTGTAAAATGAGCTGGAGAAGGAAGTAGCAAACTCCACCAGTATCTTTGCCAAGGAAACCCCAAATGGAATCAAGAAGAATCAGACAAGACCGAAATGACTGAACAAAAAAATTGGTCTTCATGCCTCAAATCTCTTTCCATTGGTTTTCTCTCCACGGAGTCCTGCCTCTGAAACCCAGTGGTTGTGTGAGCCTGGGCAATTCATTTAATTTTTTAAGATCATGTCCTGCAGAGAAGGTGCTGGCCTGCCTTGGTAGAGGGCATCTCTTCACCTAGTGTTCCCTATATCAGTACGGGCAAACTACAGCTAGTGAGTTAGATTTGGTTCTCAGGCTGTAGTTTACTGACCCCTGCCTTATGCTAACAAAATCACAAATTGAATCCCTATCCCTAACCTATATGTGAGAGTAGGAGAATTTTGTTTTGTTTTGTTTGCTAGTAGCATTTTCACTCCCTAAGAGGTCAGCAGCCATCCATGACCATAGATTGATTGACTAAATGCCTAGAGATACACTACATACAAAGGGTTACTTTATCAATGATATGAATGAATTCTAGCACCTACCTTTAGTAGGTTCCCCTCACCCCCTGCCTCAGTTTCCCATACCCCTTTCTAAGGGAAAGCAAAGCATTTAATAATCTATAGAAACTTACAGTTTTTGACTGTTAGCTCCTCAAAGGGAAGAAGGGATTCCTTCCCTTGCTTTCTGTGTACTAATGCAGAGGTAAGGAGATGCACCTATTACCCCATAGAGAGCGATGGTCATGGATGGCTGCTTGTTTCTTAGGGAGTGATGCTGCAGTTGGCTAGCAGTGCCCATCCTCCCAACCCTCCTATCCTCCCAATTCTTCTTGGTGAAGTTTTGACTGTATGGGGCTGTTGCTAATGGGCAATACTTGTATGTGTAGGTTAATGATTCAACAAGTTTACTATTCTAACACTGAGGGGAGCTTTCTTTTATGTGGGAACTATGCTGTTTTATCATGCTTCCTATGAGTGACAGGGTAGGGTTAGAACCAGATATATTTAGAGTGGTGAAAAGTTAAGGTAGAGTAGTTTATGAGAAGCAAGAGTAATCATAGGTATGGGCTGGATTTGGAGTCTAGTGACCAGAGTTCAAATCTTGACTATCACTGTGATTTTGGATAAGGCACTTAGCCTCTTGGGGTCTCAGTTTCCTCATCTGTCAAAATAAGAGTCTAGAGTACATAATCTCTAAGGACTGTTCCAGCTCTATATCTATGATCTTATGATCTGAGGCCTCAGTCATGGTACCCTACTAGATATCTTTTCCTAGACTGCACACCACGATCTCAACCTCACAGGAGAAATGGCTGCCTTCTGTCTCTTTCTTTCACAACCTGACTCTCTGCTTTCAGAGATATTAACTAGGTAATCTGATATGCTAAATCTTGCTAGTATATCAATGTGAAAGGTCTAGTTTCACCATTGCAAACCACTCCCTTTAGTTAACATGTTTATTTTCATAGTGGTATATGTGGTCTTACCCAAAGGGGGTCCCATCCAGAGATACGAGTTTTCAGTCTTTTAAGAAGAGAAGCAACACCATATTTATTTGGTGAGCAGAGGTATGATCAAAGATATGCAAGGTAGGTAGCAGTGAGGAGGAGGGCAGGGTTGCTTAAAATCATTGCCTTACATAAACACACAGTTTCAGTATCAGAAAACTATTATCAATAGCACACATATATGTATGTATTGTATATATATATATATATATGTATATATATATATACATATATATGTAAAATGATGTATTACAATGAAGTCATAAAGCCTTGATTAGATAATAAGAGAGAAATATATAGATGGCAGAGGGAGTATATTGTGTGTTTGTGTGTGAAACACAATTTTTAAACTTTGCCTAGTGCACATAAATGCTACATCCTATTCTGCTAGACTGATGAGAGATTTAGAGGCCATTGGAGTTTGCAGTGCTTTCCACATATCCCTATTTAGGCAATTGAATAAGGCTGACCTCAGTGTTGAGAATTGGCCTAGAATAGCTCATCTTTACATGACACTTTAAAAGTTCACAAAGCACTTTCCTTGCAACAACTTGTAGGTAGTCCAAGAACCGTTACCTTTATTTTGCATATGAGGAAATGAAGCCCAGAGATATGACATGTTTCACCTAAGGTCTCATATTTGTAAGTGGCAGATATCTCCTGACTCCAAGTTTGGTGCTCTTTTATGTCGATGTGGCCTCTGTAAAAGTGACAAGTGAATTTCTCATTCCAGTTCTTTCACCTTCTCTTAAATCTTGACCCTCTCCCAAAGTTAAACACCTTCCCTCATTTAAGATAAAATAGAGCTCTGATAAAATGGACCACCACTTTGAGCATTATTGACTGGTTTAATTCTCCTATACAAATTTCAAAGTCTGCCAAAAGTAGCTGAAATGAAGTTGGAGGAGTCTTTGATTCCAGTTTCCATTATACCAGATTAGTTCTTGTACTTGTTACAGGAGAGACTAGATTTACAGAGGGGATTCAAATGTTGTACACAAAAAAGGGAACTCCTCATAGAGAGGATACACCAGGCAAATGACTCTGGTTCTTCTTAGCTTCCAGGTACTTTTTCTTTTAGAAGCTAGCAATTACTTTAGTTTTTTTGACATAGTATGACCACCATCTTTCCCAGTTCCATGATTTTATAGTTCATGATTTTAATGATGAGGGTAAAATTTTTTTAACCTGAAAAGTAGACTTAATTTAATTAAAGAAGGCTTAAATGCTGGTGAAAAGTTTGTGGATGTGAAGATATTTAGTTTCAATGATAATTCCATTGAGAACCAATAGGGTGATACTGATTTGGCATTGATTATTTTGTGTGGATTATGAAGCATCAACAATATTGTTGTTAATATTGTGCTATAAATAGTACAAAAAGTTTTGTATTGTAGGAATTTAGCAGTGGGATTTTTTTGTGTGCAATGAATGGAAATTTAGCACTAGGATTATACATAAGAAAGAGTATGATGTATGGGTTTGGGGAAGGTTCCCAGCTTTTACCCTACCAGTTGAAATTCATCATCTGTTACACTGTAGGGATTTTTACCAATTAAGGGATTCATTTGGAATAACAAGCTCCTCCTTTAAAATGCAAAAGAAAAGAAAAGAAAGCCACTCTAGGAGGATTAAGAGGCATTGGTCAATCACATCTTCACGTGAATTCATTTAATTAGATTATTTTTTAGATACACCTTGCTGAGGCATGACTAGGAGAAAGGTAGAAGTGTATTTTTGTTACAAGGATGAGTATGGAGGCTAAAAAGAGTTATATGAGTTTCAATAATTTATCAAGCAGTTATTAAGTGCTAAGCATTGTTAGGTGGGAGTTGGGAGGGGAAGACAAAAAAATGAAACTCTCTCTGACTTTAAGAAGTTTACCTTCTTTGGGGGAAACAACCTATATATATATATGTGTGTGTGCAAAGTTTGTACAAGTATTAAATTTAAGGTAATTTCTGAGGGAAAGCTCTAGCAGTTAGGTGCGGGTGGGAGAATTAAAAAAACCCTTTAAATTGATATTTGAAGGAAACAGGGATTTTAGGGGATGGGAGAGTAGTAGTGTGAACTTCGGGAATGGGCTTAAGACTGTGCATATTTGAACCACTCAGTATGGTGAAGGAGAATAAAGTATAATAAGACTAGAAAAGATAAGTTAGAGCTACATTGTGAAGGGCTTTAAATGCCAAACAGAGAAATTTGTATTTGATCCTAGAGGCAATAGGGACCTTACTAAGAAAGGGAAATCAGAGCTGTACTTTAGGAAACTATTGGAGAAGAATAGATTTGAGGCTGGAGGATGAATTAGAAAGCTATTGCAGTACTTCACTTGGTGATCCCATTAGCTCCTATAGATTTAATTATCATCTTTATGCTGATGATTCACAAATCTACCTATCCTGTCCTAAACTCTGTTGTCCTTCAAACTCACATTTCCAAGTACCTTTTAGACATCTTGAATTGGATGTTCAGTAGACCTCTTAAACTCCATATGTTCAAAACTAAACTCATTAACTTTTCCCCTCAATCTTTTCTCCCTCCTTCTACCTTCCTGATTACTGTAGAGGGCTACATCATCCTCCCAATCCCTCAGGCTCACAACCTAGGAGTCATCCTGATTCTTCATTCTCTCTCCCCTTCTATATCCAATCCATTTCCAAGTCCTGTCCATTTCATCTTTGCTACATCTATTCAATACATCCTCTTCTCTCCTCTGACACTGCCACCACTCTAGCTCAGGCCTTTACCACCTTACACCTAGATTATTGAAATAATCTCCCAGTGGGGCTGCCTGCCTCACATTTCTCTCCACTCCAATCCTTCCTCCATTCAGCCACTAAAGTAGTTTTCCTAAAGTTCAGGTCCAGTTATGTCACACACACACACACACACACACACACACACACACACACACACACACACACCACATACCTACTCAAAAAATTTCAGTGGCTCCCAGTGACCTCCAGGATCAAATACAAAATGGTCTGTTTGGCATTCAAAGCTTTTCACAATCTAGCCCTCTCGTACATTTTTAGTCTTCTTATATCTTGTTCCCTGACAATCCTCTTCAGTCCAGTGATGTTGGTCTCTTGGCTCCACAAACAAAATACACTCAATCTCTTGGCTGCCCCCTCAGCATTCTCTCTGGCTGTTCCCCATGCTAGATCTCCTTCCCTCCTCTGCTCCAACTATTGACCTCCCTGGCTTTCTTTAAGTCCCAACTAAAATCACACGTTCTGCAAGAAGCCTTCCCCAAACTGGCTTAATTCTAACTCATTTTCCTCTGTAAGGTATTTCTATTTATTTTGTATATAGTTTACTTTGTATATATTTGTTTGCATGTTGTCTCCTCTATTAAATTGAAAGCTCCTTGAGGGCAAGGACAATATTTTGTCTCTTTTTGTATCCCCGGAATTTAGCATAACACCTGGAACTTAGTAGATATTTAACAAAGGTTTATTGGTTGATTGATTGATAATCCAGGCCAGGGATGAGAGCTGCTGAGAGACTGAACTAGGGCAACTGTGTAAATAACAAGAAAGAGACAAATGTGACACATGTTGTGGAGGTAGGATGAACTTGATTTGATAACTGATTGGATGTGTAGGAATGAGTAAAGGATGAGTCTGTGGCTGTAAATCTGGGTGACTAGAAGAATGATGGTGCCCTTGATGTACATAGGAAAAGTCAGGAGATGAGTAGATTTTTTTGGAGGAAAAAAAGAATGAATTTTCTTTTGGAAATGTTTTGAGATGACTTTGGGATATCCATTTTGAAATGTGTAATAGAGAGTTGGTGATGTAGTACTAGAGCTCAGAGAAGAGAGCAAGGATGCATATAAAGATCTGGGAAATATTTGCAAAAAGATGATAGTTGAGCACCTGGAAGTCAGTTGGTATGTACAAGATGGTTGTTAAATGTAGAGAGTGTGTAGAGAGAGAAGAGGGATCAAAACAAAGCTTTTGGACACACTCATAGTTAGGGGATAAGACAGAGATGATGATCCAACAAAGGAGACTGAAGAGAAATGGTTAGACAGGTAGGAGGAGAACCATAAGAGATCAGTTTTCATGGAAACCCTGAGAGGAGTGAGCATTTAGGAGAAGACAGAAGTCAACAGTGTCAAGTGATTTAAGTAGATCAAGAAGGATAAATATTGAGAAAATCCTCATCAGAGTTGGCAACTGCATGCTTATTGGCAATTTTATAGCAGTTTTAGTTGTGATTAGGTAAGAAGCCCTATTGCAAGAAGATGAGAAGTGAGTGAGAGAAAAGGAAATGGAGGAAGTGAATGTAGACAGCTGTATCCTCGGCATTTTATTATGAAAGGGGGGAGAAATATAAAATATTTACTTGGAAGGATAGTAGGGTCAACTAAAGGTTATGGTTTTTTTTTTTTGGATATGGGATACCTGGTATGTTTTTAGGCAGCAGAAGGCCCAGTAGATAGGGAAAGACTGAAGATTAGAGAGAGGAGGATAATTGCTACGACTGTCTTCTGAAGGAGACAGAAGGGGATGAGTTCAAGGGTACCAGGGAGGGATTGGGGGAAAGGTAAATAGTCTAGTATGCCAAGAAAGTAGAGCGCTTGCATGAGTGTAGTATGAGTCTTTAGAATCAGAAGCCCATAATGAATATAGTCCCAGGAAGTGTTGGACCGATGATGAGTAGTATGCAGGGTGTCCCAAGAGTCTTAGTGGAATTTTAAGCTTTAATAACTTAAAACTGCACTGCGATTTTTGGCATACTCTCTGTGTAATAAGATTTCTAGTTAATTCTACATGAGATATTTCTCCTCATTCCTTCCATGATTCTTTTTTGACTGCAGCTCTAAGTTTCTAAATGATCACCTGAGTACTTGTCCTGTCCTTACTTACATTCAAACCTTTGTTCAAGCCTCTTTCTACACCTGAAATACCTTTCTTATAATCACAATTCCAATCTTCTAGTCAACCTCCATGCAGTCTTCTCTGGTTATGCCAAGCTAAAGTGATCTCTCTCTTCTTCGAAATGTGAAGTGATTTTATTTATTAATACCCTTGCGATGCCCCATTCTGTTTCATATTATAGACATTTGCATCCTTGTCATTTCCTCTACTCCTGAAGGGCATGGATTCTCTCTTACTCATTTTTATATTTACTCTCATGGACTAGCACAAGCACCTTGTCCTTGCTAAGTATTCAATAAAATTTTATTGAATGAACACTTGTGCAGAGCAAAATTTCAACAATTGAAGTTAATTCAGTACAAAATGAGTAAATTGGCAGAGAAGGGGTACTGTTTATCATATTGAGAGATAATAACATAAATAAAGTAAAATAATAACCCACCCTTGTATTGCACTTGATGGTATTCTAAACTTTCCTCAGGAAAGCCTGTAAGTTGATCATACAGATATGATTATCTTCACGTTACAAATGAGGAAATTGGCACCCAGAAAGTATAAGTGCCTTTTTCAGGGTCACACATAGAAAGGGTCAAAGCCTGAATTAGAAACCAGGTCTTTTGAGTCTAATCCAGAGGTGTTTCCTCAGATGAGTGTAAATTGCTAAAAGTGTTTGAAATTAAAGAAATCTTGTAGGTATAATTTTAAGAAAGATTTTGTAGGCAGTCAGGTACCTGAGGGTTGGAAGAGATAACAGGGATAAATATTCTAGGAGGAAAATGGTATTTCTGGTGGAGGTAAAGGGACTAGAAACAGGAATTTTCTCTTCAATCCTTTAGGATGAATCCATAAGTACTCTCTGAATATGAGAATTTTATGCTGTATAATAGAAAAGATATCTAGATTTAGAGTCACTAGACCTGGTTTTGAGCTCGGGCTCTGACATTAGATATATTACCACAGGTAAATCACTTCACCTTAGAACTTCAGTTTCATCATCTGTAAAATGGGAATGATAATACCCTAAGTACCTACCTCACTGTATTGTTGGGAAGAAAAGTCTTTGTAAACAAGCTTAAAAGTGCTATGGAAATGTACTATGTACTATTAACCTAACTTTCCCTTTCATCTGGAATCCTGGGAGAACTAATGCTGTTCTTACTCTCCCAAAACTTACCAGAAAAAAAGAAAAGAAAAGAAATAACACAGGCATCAGGCCCATGGCACTGGCATAAGAGGAGGAAAAGGGTATATATACTTCCTGAGGTCCACAGATCCAGGGAGTTCTGTCCTGAGTTGCAACCCCATTACGTTGGCTGAGGAAGCCTACGGTATCCATTTGTGCTAGTCCTAGGGCAGTGAGGCTTGGGTACCACACACACCATTATGGTTAGGATGATGGCCAATTTAGAGAGACAACCTAGTAGGGTCAGCCACAGCCTTTCTGGGAAAGAAAGAGACCAAACTAGAATCATTAAGCTGAATACAACTCTTATGGGGCAAGAGGGGAAGGAATGATGTGGCAACATTTAGGAGTCAATGATTTCTCCATGTGATCATCTCTACCTTTCTGGAAGCCTCAGATTGAGAAATGCTCATTTCAGCCATATCTATTCATCTCATTAGGGAGGGTATTGTGTTGGGCAGAATCAAGACCCTTTCTAAAATTAAGATAGATTATATCTATTGTTTCCTCTTAATTTATCAGGTCTGCCTTGCTGACCTAGAAGGGGATTAGATTAGTTTCACAAGACTCCTTCTTCATGAAACAATGTTGATGGTTACTTAGTACCTTATTCTCTTAAAGGTATTTGCAAACTGATTTTTTGATATTTTTAATGATTTCTCAGGCACTAGGTTTATGGGTCTCTAAAGGTCATCTCATTTCTTTTTTTTTTTAAGTTTAGAGTCTGCATTATTTCTTTTCTAATCTTTAGGCACCATGAGGTCTCAAAAATGGTATCTAATGGATATGCAGTGCCTTTAGATAATTTTTTCATTTGCTGGGATGCAAATTAGATTTCATCTAACTTAATAGGTACCAAATTAAAAAATTTTTTTTCTTAATCTCTAGAGCAAGAGTGTGAGGCATTATGTACTTTCTCCTCCTTGATTTCTGACTATTATCCATCCGAAAACACATTACCCACCCTCCCCCAAGTTTTAACATCAATGTTATTTGTGGGTATTTGTCCCCCTCCCACCACTCCTGCAAATGAATCCTCCTTTGTTTTTTTTTTTTTAGGCAATTGGGGTTAAGTGACTTGCCCAGGGTCACACAGCTAGTAAATGTCAAGTGTTTGGTCTGAGGCCAGATTTGAATTCAGGTCCTCCTGACTTCAGGGCTGGTGCTCTATCCACTTTGCCACCTAGCTGCCCCTTGAATCCTCCTTTGTAATGAAGAAAAATGGTTAAGAAAAAAATCAACACAATATTTTCATCTGACAGTGTATACAATAGTTTGCCTGTATACAATAGTACCCCTGCAATAGTATCTATAGCCCTGCTGCAACTTAGAGTTTTAGCAGGTAGACTTGAGTACTGAGAGATTTAGTTACTTCACCCTTGGTCACACAGATAGTATGTTTGAGATGGGATTTGGACCTAGGTCTTCCCCGATTCCAAGGTCATCCTTTTATCCATTATTGACTCTCTAATATTAACAAACATATGGGTTATAAATTTAATATATTCTATACTATATAATTCATACCATACATATATACTGTACAACATTCTACATACATAGTATAAAACATATTGTAAACTGAAATATGTGTAGTTCAGTTTAGCTGGAGTATAGGGGTCATATGTAGTAGTAGTAGATAAGGCTAGAAAGCTAGATTGGGGTCTAGTTATAGATGACCCTGAAAAATAAACTAAGGAGTGTGGATTTTATCTTGGAAACATTGGGAAACCATTGAAGATTTTTGTGTGATGGAGTGACTTGATTTGAGCTGTGGTGTGTAGGAAGGCTGGATAGGAGGACCAGCCTAGAAATGGTAAAAATGGAAAGGAGGGAAGTGATGAGAGAAATATTTCAGTGATTTAGTTATATGATTACTTCAGTTACATTCACTGATATATTTTTATCCCAAGAGAACATTTCCTCCTCCTCCTCACCTAATTAACTTCATCATAATCAGTTTACTACTAAATAAAAGACATTGCAAACTTTAAAGTATTCTATAAACACGAGTCATGTCAACAAGCATATATTAAGCACTTACTATATGCCAGGCACTGTGCTAAGTGATTTTTAAATATTATCTCATTTGATCCTCACAACAACCCTGGGGTGGGGGGACTATTATTATCCCTGTTTTATAGTTGGGGAAACTTGGGCAGAGAGAGGTTATCCAGGGTGTGGAATCTGTAGCCTTCTAGGTCCTTTGGTGCAGCCTTTTGACAGAGTCCAAGTTTTATAGAACAATCCTTTTATTAAGGGGATCTGTTCTGTGAAGTTCACAAAACTTTCTTGAATTCAGCATTCAGAATTCACAGAATTTCTGATATGTTCTGTGAAGTTCACAGAGCTTTCTTGAATTCAGTATTCAGAATTCACAGAATTTCTGTTTCCTAGAACAGATCCCCTTAATAAAAGGATTTGTTCTGTAAAACTTGGACTCGGTCAATAGGCCATACCCAGGGACCTAGAAGGCCACATGTGGCCTCAAAGGCCACAGGTTCCCCACCCTGGGTGATTTGCCCAGGGGCTGACATAAGTCTCTGAGGACAGATTTGAACTTAGGTCTTTATGAAGCCAAGCCTAGTACTCTACTGCACCACCTAGCTGCCACTAAGAATATATCCTTGAGAGTAAATGAAGACATGCGTGGCCAGGGTGTCTTCCTTAAAATAGAAGTTCTAATATGAACTATTATTATCATCACCTGTTAATCATCATTATGATCACCTTAATTGTAATCATTATTATCAACATTTTCTCACTATAAATAACAACAAACACCAAGATTTACAAGGGTAGGACACGGGATTATGTGCTGGAAATACAGAACTCACGTCAAGTGCTCCACTGGAGAAGATAAGTCATATGCACAAAAATGATAAGTGACAAGAAGCAGCACATGTCTATGCCTGACCCACAATTAAGTGCTACAAGAGTTCAGAATGTATCATGTTTATGTAATCACATGGCCAAATGTTTAGAGTTTCATCATCTCCTCAACCCCTACCACAACACATAAGGCATCCTTAAAAAAAAAATGAATTGGACCTGTGAACCAGGAGTCAGATAAATTTCTAGATCTCACTGACTACAAATAACTCACAGTGATATAATGCGTTAAGATGGGCAAAGTCCTTTCATTACAACAAAATTGTGCTGTAGGTAGTGCAAATGCAGGGTGAGGAAAAAGCCTTTGTGCACTAAGACTTTTGAAACAACCTAATTATCTCTATTTTACAGATGAGAACACTGAGGCAAAGTGAAACTGAGTCACTTTCCTAAGTGTGAGGGCCATGACTGAAATGGGAGTTTCTATTAATTTTGAGTGCAGGTCTCTTTCTGCAGCACCACATTGCTAGAATAATTTCCTATATGACAACAGTGATTATTATCCTCTGGAGGACCATTTCTCCAAAGAAGAAATGAGATGGAAAATAGTTCTTGATTGCCTTAACCTAAAGTTAAATGTAAAGGTCCTGCAGAGGCCCAATTACTTGTTTTTTTCTGTCTTGAGATTTGCAGGAACTGTAAGACTAGTGCTAAGGTAATTAGCCTTTTAAAAGATGCAGTCAAATGGAGGCATTTGGCAGATAAGGATTGTTCCACTTACACATTCTAGCATAGTATTGTGATTTCTCAGCAAAGACACCGAAGTTGCAAAACAGCCGGACTTTGCTACAGTTGGTAATTAATGAGGTGCTAAAAGTGACTTAGCAGAGGATCCCAGACTAGAATGTGTGACTCAAAGGGAGAAGAAGCCCCCAGCATTTCAAACCAGAGTGTCATTTAAATAAACAGAAAGACAAGTAAACACCAGCAGCAGGCAGGATGGGAAATGATCCACTGACCTTAGCAGACTTTCACACAACTATCCAATACAATAGTATAAGGCTCAGTCACCGAATTTTGCAACTTGTTAAAAGCTTGTTGTATTTTCCCAGAAAACCTGGGGAAAGTGACCATTAACCTGCTTTGCTTTACCCACAGCAAAGTCAAACAGGAGATGAAACACTTCATACTTGGCCCATACTGTTATATAAACAGATCTAAATGGTGAGAGTTTCCCCACCAGGAGGGCTTTCTTCCATCCCTCTCTAAAGGCAATTGATTAATAGCCTTTAATAATTGAGCTGATTGTTGATATTATAGCAGGGTCCTAATGGTTTTAAAAAAAAAAGACTTAACAATCACATAATGAAGACCCCAAGAAGACATTAATAAAATCTCCTAGCATTGGCTGAGGAGAGAAAAGCTCTAACATAGTAGGCAATTTTGAACAATTAGAGGTATTCTCCCAGCCCTCAGCTCCCCATCGCCAAGCAATAGGCTACTTTTGAAAACAACTAGAAGTGACCAGGTAACCTCAGAGTTGCAGAAGAGATTGCTGCATTGCCTCCAAAGAAGAGCTTGGTCAGTAAGACATCTTTGGTTCCTAAATGAGATTTGGAAATGATGTTCCCTTAATCTAAGTATCCCCAGGACTGTGAAGCTGTATGAAATTTGACTTGTCACGTAATAAATACCTATGTACTATTCATTTTGGGAGAAGTGGGTGCTCTTGGAAGAGGCAGGATTTGAGTTCAATTACTGTCTGTGCCACATATTTGCTGTGTGACCACGAGAAAGTTTTCTAACCTTTCAATATCCAAGGCCACTTTCTAAGACTATAAATTGCAGCATTGCCCATTATCGAGTTACCACTAAGGGCACCCCAAGTGAGTAAAATCACAAATGTAGGCAATGTCTTGTCCATGAAAATAGCAATTTCCCTCCTCCCCTAGTCCTGGTTCTGGTGGGAGGTTAGTTATGATTTCTAATTTCTCTTCCAAGCTCCTCATTCTCTCCATTAGGGCATCTTGGCTGGCCCCTTCATTTTACAAATGAGATAACTGACACTTTGAGAAGTTAAATGACTTACTAAAGGTTGCATAGGTAATGAGATTCAAACCCAAATCCATTAACTCTAACACTGCTTTGGTGGAAAGATCGTTGGATTTAGATGCAGGAGATGGGTTCAAATCCTAACTCAGTTACTAGCCATGTGACTGTGAGCAAGTAACTGAATTTCTCTGAACCTCATTCCCTTACCTGTGCAACAAAGAAAAGAAAACCTGATGCTTTACTTTGTTGTGAGCAATATGCTTAAACTGCTTTGGAAATGTGGGTTATTTAAGGATTCCCCTTCTTCTGTAATTCTATTGGATGTATGTAACTTGTTTGAAAACAGCAATAGCAAGGGGCATCTAGGTGGTGCAGTGAATAGAGCACTTTATCTGGAGTCAGGAGGACCTGAGCTCAAATCCGACCTCAGATATGTAACACCTACTAGCTGTGTGACCCTGGAAAGTCACTTAACCCAATTGCCTAACCAAAAAACACCCAAACCAACCGAAAATAGCAATAGCACAAAAGCAATAATCTAAATAATATAAAACAAGAAGCAAGTAGGGATTTTAAGTGAATTTAAAATGTGCTGCTTAAAAATAAATTTTCCTCTCTTTGCAATAGGGAACTGATAATGAAAATAATAGCATAAATTTATATATAACATATGTTGACATAGT
Source organism: Phascolarctos cinereus (assembly GCF_003287225.1). NCBI lineage: Eukaryota > Metazoa > Chordata > Mammalia > Diprotodontia > Phascolarctidae > Phascolarctos > Phascolarctos cinereus. The sequence goes on from NW_027555958.1 coordinate 130,407,944, forward strand.
ATTTATGAATTTATACATGAAAGTGTATTCTATTAAACATACTTTAAAAGTACATACTGGCATATATGTAAAGTACTTCATATATACTACAAAAAATTAGAATTTAGTTTTCCATTTCTAGTACTTAAATAATTTGAGTCTTAGAGGTATCATGGCCTTTAGCATGGGTGAATATGTTGGGGACCCAGAGAGCATATGCTCAGCAGTTATATTTTAATCCTAACCATCATGAGAAACTAAAACTTTAAAACATTTTAAGCTAGATTTTTTAAAATAGAAAAGTGAATTTAAAATGTTTTTAATGGAATAGCAAAGACATTTCTGGATTAAGTCTTTTCCTCCAATATACTCTAGAGGGAGTCAAATCTAAGAAAGTTTATCTTAAAAGCAGTTCAGCCACAGTTTCTTCTTTTAAAACTTTCTTTTTCCATTCTGATGATATATTTTGATGCTAGTAGTTACTTAGAGCCTTGGGCTAATGAGGCAAGGTTAAGAATGTCTTCTTGTATGATCCAGTTAGCTTTTTAGAGAAGAAAAAAAATGTTTTTTTCTTCCTTGGCCATGGCTTGCCCTGGGTAAATAATCACTGCAAATTTTAAAAGAAGACTGAAATAAAGTCACTGCTATGTCACCATTACTACTAGAAAAATAATTAACAAATAAAAAACACAAGTCCTATTGACCCTGGTCTGTAGTATCATCTTCATAGTGTGAAGAAGAGCATTAACAAAACCAATCCAAACAGTTTACTTTCATTCCCTTCCTGCCCCACCCCCTTCTCACAGCTATGCTCTTCATCATAAGGGGCATAAGGACAGGTTAAGAATGACTCAGCACAGCACAACTTGTCACAACTTAGAGCACATATCCTACTGCTGATGGGCATCTGTACATTAAAAATGGCAAGCCATTGTAACACTCTGCCTAAGACTTAGATGAAACTTTGATTCTATGCTTTATGGTTGAGGATGAGAGGAAAGAATAGGAGGACCTAGAGAGACTTTTGTGCTTAACCTTTTGGTATTGTGGACTCCTTTGGCAGACTGGTGAATGGATACCTTTTCAGAATAATATGTTTAAATGTGTAAAATAAAATACGCAGGGTTGCAAAGGAGACCGGTTATATTGAAACAGTAATTTTCATCCCATCCAAGTTTGTGGATCCCTTGAAAACTATCCATGAAATGCTAGAGTGTCTGTGAGTCAGTTGACAACCCTTCAGCTAGAAAAAAAATTCTATGGTTAAAAAAAAAAGCTGTTTTCTTTCTTTTCCTACATGGAGGGAAGTTACATTGAATATAGAAAGGACATAGCACAGGAATTTCATAAGGATAGAACAAATCTTATGAGTCTTAGGAGTAAATTAAGAGAAAGTCGAGTCAAGTCACTTTTCATGATAGGAAGCATAAGTGCAAATTCAAACATCTTAGCGTGCCAATTTGGTAAAGCACTCATGAATGGGAACATTTAGGTTTGAAAAGAGAAGGCTTGTGCATAAAGGGATAGGGATGGAATCTGCATGCAGTGAAGGGCTGTCACATGGAAGAGGGAATAGAATTGTTTTTTGCTTTGCCTTAGAGCCCTGAAACTAGTTGCAAAGAGGTAAAATTTAGTCTAGATGCAAGCAAAAAACTTGCTAATGATTAGAACTATCCAAGACTGGTATGAGTTGCTTTGGAAGGTAGTAAGTTTCTGTTTCCTAGAGGTCTCCAAGTAAATGCTAGACAGCTACTATTTGGGAATGATGTTTTGATGATCCTTGTTCAGGTATAGGTTAGGATAAACAACAATTGCTTCTAAGATAGGTGTGTAGAAAAGAACACTTGCCAGGAGACATGAATTCTAGTTAGAGGACTATCACTATTTGGTTGTGTGATCTTAATGAAATCACTTAATGTCTTTGGGCCACAGTTCCCTCACCTATAAAATTAAGAATTGGATTAGGTCACCTTATCCAAAGCCCCAACCAGGTCCAAGATTCTATGATCACTATAAAAAAAGAGAGTACAGAGTTTGCACAAACTCTATTCTGATTGGCTGTCCCAGTAGCTCACAATAAAATACTATCTTCTTGACAAAAATATCTTTTGAAAACTGCTAAGCTCATTGATGAAAGAGGAAAGTAACATTTAAGTTCATTTACAAAATAAAATAAGTGGGGTGGTGTCTGTTTCAGAGTTAGATCCCTTACTTCCTTGGGTGCTTCAGGCTGTAAGCTTAAAAAGCCTGTCTCTGAGATTTTCCATGTGTCTGTGAGGAATTTTTTTTAAAGGATTTTCTTTTTAGGAATGTTCTTTTGGGTGGGTGGGAGGAAAGCAGATTCTGTTTGTTCTCTTTCGCTGGTTTATAATAACAGCTGACATTTATATTTAATGGTTACAAAGCACTTTAAATACATTGCTTCATTTGATCCTCACAATAATTCTGTGCGGTAGGTACTTCAGGTATTATTATTCCCATTTATAGATGAGGAAACGCAAGTTTAGGGAAGTTAAATGACTTGCTTATGGTCATATAGCTAGTAAGTGTCTGAGACAGGATTTGAACCCAGGCCCTTCTTCACTCTAAGTCTGTCATGCTTTGGACAACATTATTCTGCCTTTATATATATATACATATATATCCAACATTTATGGCATTTTAAAGACTACAAAGTCTTTTTTTTTTGCCAAGTCTTTACATATTTACATGTAAATACAAAGTATTTATATTACATTTATCTGCATGCTTAAAATGTTGAATAATTACAATCTTTGGTATTTTGGCTATATAAATGTCACTAGATTTTAAGCAAGTGTTTTAAAGATGTAAAAAAATTTTTAACACAAGACAAATGTGCTGCTGGATTTGACTCCAATTCCACCTGGCAGCTAGGTAGCACAATGGATAGAGTGCCAGGCTGGAATTGGGAAGGTCTGAGTTCGAATCTGGTCTTTGACACTTAACAGCTGTGTAATCCTGGGCAAATCATATAACCTCTGCCTTAATTTCCTCATCTGTAAAATAGAGATAATAATATCTACCTCCCAGGGTTATTGTGAAAATCAAATAAGATATGAATTGTAAAGTGCTTGGTACAGTGCCTGGTACATAGTAAGCACTGTGTAAATGTTAGCTATTATTATTATTCTTTTTCTCTCAATACTGTAATTTTTTTTATGAACCTGACATCAGCAAACATTTCATTATTCCAAGAATAGAAAAAGAGGATTGTATATATGAAATTGTGAGTTTCTGCTACCGTTTTTTAATGTACATTAAATTTAATGAAATTGTAACAAAACTTCCTTTTGTAACCCTTTCAGAACTTCTGTTTTCCCTATGTATTTAAAAAAAAATTTCATTGATACTTTTTTCTTTCTTTTTTTCAGCATTGCTATCAATGTCCTCACACAACTCCTTCCTTCCTCCTCTCATAAGTATAGTAAAGCAAAAAAAAATTCAAAACTGCCTCCTGGCTTCCCTATCTTTCTCCAGATCATAATCATAGATAAATTCCTACCTTCTGCAAAAAAGTCTTTCCCACTGCCTTTTCTTTGAGACTATCCCCATTTAATCCTACATATATCTTTTTTTTGTGCAGAGTTATTTACACATTATCTCACCTTTTAGAATGGGAGTTTCTAGAAAGTACGGATTTTTTTTTTGCTTTTTTTTTGTATCCCTAGCACCTAAATGCTTGTTGATTGACTGACTGACACACTGGTCACATCTGACAAAATGTTTTTCTCTTCCCATTTTCGTTGGTTGAAAGCTCTTACTTCTTTCAAGGTCTAGCTCAGATGTTACTTTTCCTTAAATCCTCTTTGATGACCTTTAAAACTATAAACAAGCTTTTTCTAGAATTTCTCAAGCTAGTCAGCTAAATTATCTCCTTTGCATTTATATGCTAATTTGTCTAATTGTAATTTGTGCATTTGTTTTAACTGGATTGTAAACTCCAGCAGCCTTCATGGAAGGGTGTAACCCATTAGAGAAGGGGCCCACCATTCTTCCATTACAATCTCCAATGCTGACCAATTGACACTAACAATTGGCAACTAAACCTAGGAGCACTGGGAGTTGCATCTCTCCCCAGACTACCACCCCAGTTTCCAATCCAACCCACCAGTCATCTATCCAGGGGAGCAAACCTTTTGGAGGTGAGACTTGGCAACTACTTCCACAGATGCTGCAACCCCACCTTCTCAGGAGCCACAACTACTGAAACTTCAGAAAGATAGTTGTCACTACCAAAACCCCTGTCAAGTAGATTAATGGAAATGGTTATGGCTTTTTTAATTGGAAAATAACACTAGAGAAGATTCATTACCATCTGTTTTGCCACTAAACTGGAAACTGCCTTATTTCTCTATTTGTATCTCCAGGGCTTAACACAATGCTTTGCACATAGTAAGCACTTGATAAAAGTTTTTTCATTTCTTCAGTACTTCGTTCATTTATTCATTCATCTATTTTTATATCTTCTGTCCTTATTAGGCATTTTGAAAATGGTTGCAGTGGTGATCACAAAAATGATAGATTATTTTAGGGATGAGAGATGATATAAGGACTAGAGGTCATCTAGTCCAACACCTCATTTTACAGTTAACAATAACACAGATAAGGTCCATGGAAGTTAAATGACTTTCCCAAGGTCACATAGATTATAAGGAGCAGAGGGAGGATTTGAACCCAGGTCCACTGACTCTATAACCAGTGCTCTTCCTTCATCAGTGTTCAATATTATTTATAGAATAGAAATAGTGAAGAGTTTCTCTCAAGATCTAATGCCCACATCACCAAAACCAGGAGACTTCAAAGGATATGTAGTCCAAACCTCTCATTTTGCAGATAAGGAAACCTGAAATTCAGATGGGGAAATTGAATTGCCCAAGATCTCACCAATATTAAAGAGCAGAGTTCATTATTTGAACCAAAGATGAAGACCTATCAAACCTCTGTCCTTCATCCAAAATGGTTTATTATAGTTTATAGTCTGAATGGCCAAGCTTTGTTGGCACTTCTAAAAAGAATAACAGATATTCCCAGTGGTTTGCTTCTCTTGGAATAAAGAAGTGCTCAGTGTCAGAAACTAGAGCTGAATATACTAGCTATTTAGGATTTACATGTAATGATGTTCAAAAACAATGTCAATTGCATTTTTTGGAGATCTTCAGAGATAGAATGATTTACTAATTATTATAACAGCTTGGGAGAGATTTCTGAGGATCCTCATTGTTCCTTTTATCTCCAGGCTCATATGCTTTTGTTGGCTTTGATAGAATCATAGAAAGACAGAGATTTTTGAGCTGACAGGGACTGCAATCCAACTTTTTCATTTTACAGATGAGAAAACTTTTTTTTGACATACACTATTTTTAATAACTTTGTTCAATAAAAGGAATAAACCAGAAGGAAAGAAGAGAGAAATCAAGAAATGATAGCTTTCCATTGTAACTAGAATATGTAGTGAGGATAGACCATATGGCCTCTGTTGGTATTCAAATAATTTTCAGTGTCGGGGAGTCTCATGATGCAGAGAAAAGAGCTAAATTTGGAATAAAAGATCTGGTGTAAAATCTGACCTCTGACATTGTTACCTGTATGACCCTGGGGCAATCACTTAACCTCTTTGGGTCTCAGTTTCCTTATTTGTAAAATGAGAGCATTAGACTAAGTGTCCTATGAAGTCTGTCCCATCTCCAAATCTTTAATCTTGTGATTCTCCATAAGCATGCTAGATTCTTTCCTACCTACTCTTTCCTTTCCCTTAAATCTCTTCAAAATCATTGTAGATATTTATGATTCTGCAGCAAACATTGAAATGACAAAGGATAAGTAGAAAAGCTCAAATGATCATTTCCATAATTTATTTGGATTCCATTAAAATACATTTCATTTAATGATACCCTTAGAGCCAAACTTCCATGATATTCATTTTGGGTAAGAGTTTAGGCACAGGTTATAGAATAAGATTTTGTGGTGAACATTTGGCCCCTTATCTTTTGCTAATCAGAAGTACTTTGAGTCAGATTCAAACAATGGCGTAGTTGTACGTACTGGCGATCTCAAAAATGCTTAGGGATATTTCATGATTACATGATTTGAGTATGGAAACAGCCCAAGAGATATTGAGTTGTGTCATCAGGGCAGGGGCTAGCAATGGGGATTGGGTTGGGTTCTTTGCCCTCTATTAAACAATGTAACAGAAATATTATATGTGAGATAAAGGTAAGTTTGAATGAGTTTGAACCTAACAGGATACCTCTAGACCATGGGATGCTTAGGTGGGGTTCCAGGATCATACTGCTTGGCCCCAAAAAGCAAAGCTAAGATCAATGGGTGGAAATGACAAAGAGGCTGATTTCTTCTTAGCATAAGGAGAGACTTCCTTACAATTAGAGCTGCCCAAAAATGGAATAAGCTGTCTTGGGGGTAGTGAATTTCCCATCATTGCAAATCTTTATCTTGACAGTGTATGACCTCTTGTGTGTATGCATGTGTTATGTTTGGGTGACACAGATTAGATTCTTAATTCTGACACAGGTTGAAATAGGTAAACTTTGAGGTTACTTCCAATTCTATGATTTTAAGAGCAGGGTTGTGTGTTTTCCTTGATGTAGATAATCTCTGTGTGAAGAAAACAATGCATTAAGAGTGACTTGAATATAAAATCCATTTGGTATTTAACATGTATTTTAAGAATGTCAAGAATCAATGCTTTTATCAATTTTTGTTATCAATTTTTGTTTATCTTCTCCCCCTGTATGCCCACTTTCCCCAACCTTATTCCCTTTTTTTCCCCTTAAGTACTTAGCAACACAGGACAGAGTCATCATAACAAATTTAACAGGATATTCAGTTTTTTTGGGTTATGGTCAAGTAATTTAATGTCTGGCTAAATAATAATAATAATAATAATAATGATAATAATAATGATAATAATAATAAAAAATAGCTGTTTACATAGTACCTATTATGTACCAGGCCTAATGTTAAATGCTTTAGAAAAATTATCTCATTCCTTTTGCTTCCAACCAGTACCTTCCCCTTTCCACAAAGACTGTCTCTCATCATGAGGCCTTGCTCTCTTCTACTAAAAATACAAAAAATGATTTTGTTAGATAAAGCCAAGAAAAATTAAATGATGATAGAGCTTAAGCTCTGGTCTCTCCACTTTATTTCACATAGCCTTGGACTACTCAAAATTAATCCTTTACCTGATTTTGTCACTTAGCAGCAGAAGAAATTATCATCAGTGCCAACCTTAACCATGAGCGGAATAGGTCATTACCAGTTTGGTGTGAAATGATGACCTGGGAATACCCTCCCTCCTACCATCTACCTCTTCCTTTGTCAGAGTGATTGAAAATTTCACCATTACCATGAGAAATATACATTAAACTACCTCATGTTATAGTATTAGTGACTTTTATAGATCTTCTTAGGAAACTAGTAAGAATACTGATATGGGGAAAAGAAGAGGAAAATAGAGATGTAAGACCCAGGAAATGGATTTGAGAGGACACACCAATTTCAGTAACTTATTAGCTTGTCATAGTAATAAATAGAAATTGAAAAAAAAATGAGAATGAGCAAAGCAATTCTTTTAAAGGCACTTTACATTTAGCTTCCTAATAGTTACAAGAAGATACTAATTACTGGCCACCATCTTTGTTCTACGAGGTGTCTTTCATCCTGAGAGATTGAAGTATATGTAAATGTGCTAGGAGAGTAGGGTCTTAAAGATTCCCTTTTTGTTTCAGCTTCAAGTATCTGCTTAGAAGCAGAACATCCTAGTGATATCCTTAGTAAGCTCCCTGAAGGTACTGAATCTTACTTATTTTTTTGCATAGGCCATCTTCCATACTTGGAATGTACTACTTCCTCACTGCCACCTGTGGGCTTCCTACCTTCCTTCGAAGCACTGCTCCAATACCACCTCATCCTGCTTGTTGTCCTTCCTGAAACCCCTCCTCCCTTTTTAAGTCATGTTTCCCTCTTGAAATTACTTTGATTTATGTTGTATATGCTTTGTACTTAATTAATTGGGTATATATTATATGTATCCAAATCTTACATTAGAATGTAAGGCCCTTGAGAGCAGGGGCTATTTCTCTTTGTCTTGTATTCTGAATGATTTGCACACAGGTACTTAATAGACGTTTGTTGGTTGGAACAGCATTTTTTATACCCCACTGTGTCAAGTACAGGGTATAAATATTTGTGGAATGAATGAATGAATGTCAGTATAGAGCTTGGTGAGTGGGGTGGAGGGTGGAATGTTAAACTGAGGGGAAAAAATAAAGAAAAACAGTGAGTCAATGAGTTGTTCTGGATTTCTTAAGTTCTAGGAGAAAACTTGCTTTGACATTAATGAGAAGTTGTTCAGCCTAGGGCTTCATCTTACAGTCCTTAAAACAGCAACATCATGGTGTTTGCAGTGTGTAGTTTTTTGTGATAAACAATTTTACTTTTGTGTGACACTGAGTAGAGTTGAGTGCACAGACCTGGTCCCAGGCCAGTTTGGTGTGGCCAGAAAAAGATTTGAGTCATAACATAGCTCAATTTTATAGGGTGGCGCTATTTTCATTGTCTCTGAAAGCGTCTTGGGATTTTCCTTCCTCCCTTATTTATTTCTTTTCACACAGCCGGTTCAGCAGCCATCCTCTGGCTTTGAGTGGGAGGACTTGTTAGACCACAAACTTCCAGGCTTACTTTTTGTATATCCTGATGAAAAATCTCAAATTTCTGTGCGGAACATAAACATCTGGGTGATGTGTTTAAAATTCAAACTGAGCAAAGAGTTTGCAAAGATTAACTGATGGGAGTGAGGTGGTGGTTTTGCATCAAATGGATTGTTTAAAAGATAGCCTGACTCATCATTGTCACCCAGAGTATGGTAGGGAATGTGTGTGCCTGGGGCAAAATGACCTCATCTGTTTCAAGGCCCCCACTGTGTTGTCACCTTATCTGCTGCTACTTCACTATTGCCTCTGCTCACTATGGCCTGGTTCTTTCTGATTGCTGCCCTATACTTTCACCCTTATGCAACCATAAAACCGTGACACATTGCTTATCTTTTGTATTAACCTCACCCTAATTTCTGAAAGTTCTCCCGTTACTTGTGACAGTGAATAAAGCGGAGAAAAGTGGCTCAGCAAAACTTGACAGCATATGTAATTTTCCATGTCTATAAGATATGCTCAATTTTGCAAAGAAGGGAGGGAAGTGCATTTTCAAATCTCTCTAAACTGGTAGTGGGAATTTCCTACTACTACCTTGGCCCTTCATGTTATCAAAGTCTATGATACAAAGGTTATGTAATCTAATGACCAACGGCACTAAAAAATAAGTCACCAATATAAACAGCACAAAGTAAAAGTGATAGACCAACAGGTCTAACAGTCAAGTATTAACATCGAAGATCAGTGTGAATTGGAATGAAAGGTGCATTGCCATTACTCTACCCTTATTGAAAGAGGGGATATCCTGTTATTTGTTTTGTTTAAGGTGTTCCTCAATTTTGTGAACTGGATTCCAGTTAGTTTCTTCCCTGGGGAGGGAACCCACCTGAATCTTGACTTAAAAGGGTGTAGTGGAAAGAATCCTGGATTTGGAGTTCAGGGACTTGGGTTCTCTGAGTCCAAATACAGGATTCTTTCAACTAGAATGCTGAACGAGCTTGTACAATAGAATTGGGTTAAAATCATGACTTCGCTACTTATTAGTTATGATATTGGTCAAGTCATCTAATTTTTCTGAGTCTTACCTTCCTCATTTGTGGAAAGAAGGGTTTGACTAAATAAACTCTAAGTTCCCTTTAAACTCTAAATATTGTGATCCTATGATTCCTCAAATTGAACACAAGGGAGATGAACAGAGCAAGCAGTTAAGCTAGAGAAAATTGTCAATTATTCACTGGGCCCAGAATATGTCTTATCTCAGCTCTGCCTCCAAATTAGGAACTGAGGGAAAGTCTAGGGATTGGTGGGGAGCTGGTTTGAAGAGAAAAGTTAATCTGGAGCCATATGAGAATTCAAGGAAAGGGATATTGGAGGTCTAATCTTGGTGTCTTGGTCCATGTGGCTACTGCAGAACAGGGGGCCCAGATACCAATTTAGGGAAATGTAGAGGTAAGGCAAAATTCTCCTCGAAGGGTAGTGTTAGGCAGTACATCTGAATAGTGAATATTATTTTTAGTGAGTTCACCAACACAGAGTGGGTAGGTGCGAGAGGAAAATATTTCCAGGTAGATGAAGAAGATGATGACCAGAGAGCATGCACCTCTAGTTATAAATCTTTTGAGATGTGATGGTAAAATATCTTTCTCCTCCAGGTAGCCAGAAGTCAGAAACAAAATTTCAATGAACATCAACTAATTTGATATTGAGGGAGGCAACTAATTCTTGGAGCATAAAAGCCAGGGAAGGATTTATTTAACAGGGGCAGAGAGGTGGAGGAACAGAGAAGGAAGCATTCGTAAGTCAACAGCTTTTATAGGAGCTATGTTTGCAAAGCAGATTTTAAAGCACCAAGACACCTACTATCCTTACTGTATGGATTCATAGAATGTTAGTAGCAAAAAGGAAGCTAAGAAATCATCCAGTTTGGGGCAGCTAGGTGGCACAGTGAGTAGAGCCCTGGCCTTGGAGTCAGGAAGACCTGAGTTCAAATCCAGCCTCAGACACTTAACACTTGCTAACTGTGTGACCTTGGGCAAGTCACTTAACCCCAGTTGCCTCACCAAAAAGAAAAGAAATCATCCAGTTCATCATGTTCATTTTAGAGAAGTATCTGACACTATGTGCTATGTTCTACCCCCATGTTCTTCCACGTCTGCAAAAAAAAAGGAAGGCATATTCTCATAGCTTTTCTTGTGGGCCAGACTTTATAATTCCATACCATTCAGTTTCAGTGTTTATTACTGAGTTTTTCCATTAACATTGTTGTAGTTATTTAGTGTATTCTTTTCTTGGTTGGGCATACTTCATTTTGTATCAGTTCAAAAAAGTCTTCTCATAGCACCTGTATTCTGTTTTCATAATTTCTTATGGTGCAGTAATATTTCATTATTTTTATGTACCACATATTGTTAAGTTATCTTCCAGTCTATAAATACCTATTTTGTTTCTAGTTCTTTGCTACTACAGAAAAGTGCAACTATATACATGTGTGTGCATATAGATATGTACACATATATCTATACATATAAACACAAAAACATATATGTAAATATATATATACATATATGTATATTTGTATATATTGGACTTTTCTTTCTATCCTTGACCTCATTGTGTCATATGCTTAGTAGTGGGATATCTGAGTTAAAGGCCGTGGACTTTTTAGTCACTTTGTTAGTGTAAATCCAGATTGCTTTCCAAAACAGTTGAAACAATTCACAACCCCATCAACAGTGCATTAGTGTGTTTGTCGTTCCATATCTCCTCCATTGTTGACTTTGCTTCTTCATAATCTTTGAAAATATGCTAGATGTCTCAGAGTTATTTTGATTTGCATTTCTTTTATTACTGGTGATTTGGGCAGTCTTTCATATAGCACTAATAGTTTATAATTCTTCCTTTGAGCAGCAGATTAGATAACAGCAATGATAGATAGGAGTAGTCAATGATGATTTTAGGTTTAGAATTTGTCTGAATAGCAAAGTCTGTGGTGCAGTAGAATAAGTACTAGACTTGGAATCAGTGGGCATGGGTTTAAATTCCAGCTATACCACTTACTACGTGTATGACATTGGGCAAGTCATTTCACTTCTGAGCCTCAGTTTCCTTATCTGTAAACTGAGGATATTGGGCTACATAACATTTAAGTTCCCTTCCAGCTCTAAATACGTGATCCTATGACAAGGAAAACAGTGATGTGACTAACAGAAATAAGGAAGTCAAGAAGATGAGTAACAAGAAGAGACGTTACCTTCAGTTTTGATCATGTTTAATTTGGGGTATGGCTAAGACATTCAAACAAAGAAAAATTGAGATGCTAAGATATTTTGGTATTTAAAAGATTTGTGATTTAATCAATAGATGATCTTGTAGATAGCTCATTATTTAGTCATAGAGATAGCTATCGAAGTTTTGGGAAACTCATTCCATGTATTGACATTGTCATGACTTGCCATTAGCTAAGTAAAAAGGATAAGAGGTGAATTCCTCTTCAAGAAGACCAGACTTTTAAACTAATTAACTAGACTTTCCTGCTAGTTATGAGAATTCTTTTTAAATTTAGTATCATAGAATTATAAAATCTCCAAGTTGGTAGAGGCCTTAAAGATTATCTTATTTAATGTTCTGCCCAAGCATGAAATTTCTATGATGGGCCTCTACTTCATTTAAATGATCAGAGTTGTCAATATGGTGGTAAGGCATATATACTAATACTCACATGGGACATATTTTTAAAGCTGTTTAACACAAGATGTAGGGTCTGGTTCACACGTATGTGTGTCACAGAAGTATGGACATTTTCCATAGCAATTTGTAGCTTTGCGTAATCCTGAGGGCTACAAATGTGGCCTGGGACCAAGGAAACACCCAGGAGTGGTGATAGGATTTTACTTTAGAAGCAGAAATGTTCAGCAGGAAAATATCTGACCCTTATTTTACCTGCCATTATTTCAGTGATCCTCATAACAGATTTCTTTGTTGGGGGAGGAGGTATTGGTTGGGTGTAGCTGAATACAAATCATCATAGACTTAGGAATTCTCCTTTTGCATATGATTGCTTGGTAAGTACCAGTTGATAATTCAAAAGGTTAGCTTTTTCTGCCATCTTGTAGGAAGTCATTCTCTGCATGGGGAAAAAATCCAGATCTCATAATTCCCAGATTATAGTCTTGTCCATATGAATTGATTATAGGCCTGTATTTTTAGTGGACTGAAAATGGACAGTTCCAGACAGCAATTAAGCATTTGCCCAGTAACCTGTGGGTGTGATCTGTTCTTCTTTCAATCTTTTAGCATAAGGGGATGCTTTGTCATCTTCGACAATTATTTCTAATGGCCTGGCCTTATGTGAATTTTTTCTGGCTCCTTGGTGAGTTCAGGGTAGATCCTCTTTCTATGCCTCTTTAAATTTATTGAAGGAAGGGCTCTCCTCGCAGTCTTCCTTAGAGACAAGCTTCTAACTTAGAAGGTGAAGAAATTGACTCTGGGAGAAGTTATGTCTTTCCCAAGTTCACATAAAGTCAGCACTTGAATTCAGAGCTTCTAACCGCTTTTACCACACCAAAGCTTGCTGCTTCTCAGAATGAAGACTAATTATTTTTTTTTGGTTTGGTGTGAAATTTTGAATTAAAATGCAGGGTAAGAAATGAAAGAACTGTTTTCTTCTATTTTTAAAAATTAAAGACTAGGTTCTTCTTTTAAATAATCTGAAGAGCATAATTCCATCGAGGGTTCTTACCTGTAGGGTTGGGTGGTGGTGAGGGGATAGGGAATTGGATGTTGTGTGTTAATATGTGGAAATGAGAGTCATGCGAGATTTTCCTACTTAAATGCAGAGGAATCTCAAAGGTGAAGAGCAATTTTATAACAAGATTTGAAGCAATAAGAACTTAGATAAGGATAATCAAATTTGATACTCCAGCACAGAAATTGATTGCCCCTGAGATCAAGATTCTCTTTCTCTCTCCCTCCCTCTCCCTTGATGAAGTCATTTCTTGGCCTCTCAACCTGTTATTCACAATTTATATACACTGTTGCTGCCAGAGTCCCTTCCCATTTGGCAAAAAGAAGGCCATAAGGTCCCCAATAACTCCATTGCTTATTGCAGTAGAGTTGGCTCCTACTGCCTTTTCAATTCTTGGCTTTGTGCTTTGACAGCTCTCAGTATCAGATGTTGCACAGAAGTCCCAGCAACAACAACTTAGAATAATGGCCATCTTTTTCTCCCTCTGGCAGGTTCTTTTATTGGAAAGCTTTCCATATGAGTCTTGCTTTCTGGAAAAAAAAAGGTACTTAGAGTTATCCTTACAGATGTCTACATTAGCAGAAATCCAACTACTGAATTTCCAAGACTAGACTAATATTTTTGTAGGTACATTACTGTGTACTCTCTCATTGAGTACTGGGCCTTGTCAGTTCCCCTTAGAAGCCAATTAACTAGTTGGTGAACAAATTGAAGATGAAAGTTACCTCTGGAAATATTGGGGAATAAGCCTATATTTATATGAACATATGACTAAACATCTAAAGAAGTGGGATGACTGATAAAAAAGTTATGCGTCAGAAAGGATGAAGCTAGGTCTTTCTGGCTTTGAAGGCAGCTTTTTATCCACTAGATCATATAGTTAGTGATACAGAATCAGAGAATCATAGATTTAGAGCAGAAGGGATCTTAGAGACCATTGAGTAGGACTCCCTCATTTTAAAGATGAGGAACTTCAACCTTTAAGGAGATGTTAAATGCCATGCTCAGAATTGTGCAGAAAGTGTCTGAGGTAGGATCTGAATCCTGGTCTTCTTGACTCAGCAAACTGTCCAGTTTATCATACATATGATGCCTTTCACTGGTGGTATATAATATAAAGTACCTCAAAAGTTAAAATGAACTACAAAAGCCACAATGCAAATCTTCATGAAGCAGCTAGGAAATAACTGTGACAAGTACCTAGTCCTTCTTAGGAGTAAGAACTTAGCACTGTCAATCAAATTCTCATCCTCACTTGTCTTTGCACAACACTGAGTATCAGAAGGATACTCTGGGGATAAATCCAAAGCTCTCAGAAAACTGGCTACTTTTTCTTCTTAGCTTGATTCATTTGTGAATGCTACCAATTTCTTTTCTTGATCTGGAAAAAAGCTTACCAAAAACATGGGACACCATTGCCTCCTCTCTTGTCCCCCTTACCTCCCACCATGGAGAAATTGCCAAAATTATTGGATATTTTCCAATACAATCTCCACATAAATCCATTCACTTTAAAAAATGGAAACAGGGTTCAGATCAGTCAACAAGAATAAGGCCAACCCAAGAAATTCCTTTCAACTGATGATGAACAGAGAGTGCAGTGATTTTTTTAAATGCAGTATGTGCAAATGAGGTTACATTTGAGTCAGTAAGTGTCAAAGCTTGATATGAATGTGATCTACAACCATCACTGTAGGCCTAGCCAGGATTTTTCCAACAAGTCAGATATCAATTCAGGATCCAACAACCCCTGTCTGTTTTCCCAGAAAGTTTTGTGAGCCTTATGTCAGTCCACAATTCAATCTTTATCCAAGGGTATTCTCCATTTCCAGAGGCCATTATTGAGCATGAAGATACCTCTAACTGCTACCTTCTAGCTCTGGCCTGGATTCCTTTAGGCTTACTATAAGGTGGGCCTTCTGGAATTCAGAAGACCAATCTCTGTCATGAGGTTGGATCTCAAGGAAGGATTTTGAATGGTCTAATCATCTGCTTCCCTCTATGAACCCCCTTCCAACTAAATACTCTACCTAGACTCATTCTTCATGGTTAGCATACTAATTTTGCCTCATACTTGCCCCATTCCAATGGTTTACAACCCCCAGCTACCAATATACAAACTGCATTCCCCTTCCTGCTGCTTTCTTTTTCCCATCCCACTCATCACTATCCTGCCAATAACCCTCTCTGGAGCTACCCATGTGTATGACATTACCTTTTTTTCTGCCGCTCAATAAATTCTTTCTATTCCTACAAGGATCAAATCTGAAAATTTTGATTTGGCATTTAAAGCCCTTCACAGCTTGGCACCTTCCTATTTTTTTCAGTTTTCTTATACTTCACTCACCACCCTGTAGGCCACACTGGCCTACATGCTATTCCTTGCCTGGGATAATTCGTCTCCTGACTCCATGCATTTGCACTGGCCATTTCCCTGGAATTCCTTCTCTCCTCACCTCCACATGTGATTTCTCTGCTGTCCTTCAAGCCTCAGCTCAAATCCCACCTGGTGTAAGAGTTCTTGCTCTATCCTTTTACCTCTACTGCTATTGCTTTGCCTCTGAGATTATTTTGGTTTATATTTTGTATATGAAAATATTTGTTTGCATATTGTCTTTCTCACAAGAATGTAAGCTTGTTGAGATCAGGGATTGTGCCTTTTGCCTTTATTTGTATCCCTAGCTTTTAACAGTCTAGTAATATAGTAAACACTTAATGAATGTGTTGGCTGACTGACCCATTACTCAGATGCCTTCTTGTTGAGATGAACATGAAGTATGCGTAATTAAAGGCAATCACTCTGAGTGAAAACATAGAAGGTGTATAATATCAATCGTATTTCTTGACATCATTCATTTTGGTAAGTATATTGAAATGTCAATTTTCAATAAAACTAATGACTTTTAAGTTTGCTACAATTCTAGAATGGTTAGGTATCATTTGAATTTTTTATAATTCAATTTAAATTTAATTGAAACAATTTTATTGTCTCTAATTTTTATAAAATGAAGTAATATCTTTTTGTGATGGATGAATATATGAATGGTTTGAAGGAAAATGCACAAGACCATATGAAAGTTTTATAAGCAAAGACAATAGAGACAATTTAAATAGCAGAAATACAGAAACAGAATTAAAAAGCCAAAAATTCTTAAAAAAAACAACAACAAAATTGGCTCTACTTATCATGGCAATTCACAAATAATTTTATTATGGAGAGGAAAGACTGCTTTGTGTGAATGCTTTAGAAGCAGAAAGCATGACATTTACGAAATTTCAATGACATTTTGAATATGTATATGCAGAATACATTGTCAAGATGATAACTTTTTCCAGAGAAAATGAAAGACTTCCAATAAGCAAAAACATACTAAAAAAATCCTGGTCTAATGTAATACATTATGTACATACTTGTATCAACTCTGACATGTGTAGATTGTATAATCCTAGGCAAGTCACTTAACTTCTC
The DNA here is from genome assembly GCF_003287225.1 of Phascolarctos cinereus. Lineage (NCBI taxonomy): Eukaryota > Metazoa > Chordata > Mammalia > Diprotodontia > Phascolarctidae > Phascolarctos > Phascolarctos cinereus. Next base: position 130,424,826 of record NW_027555958.1, read on the forward strand.
AGCTTTCAAAGACTGTGTTGCAGAATACATTCTGATCTGCATTGGTAGAAGAAATGTTTCACCTCGAGTTCTCTATATTGATAAAATCACAGGTCCTGTAAAAATAATAGCTGTCCACAGAATTTTTAAATGAAAAAAGCTTACTCAGTAAGAGAAATAGTACTACCTATAACTATTAATATGATAAAAAAAATCAGGGAAGCATATGCAAAGCAGCTCCATATGTTTTCATTTACAAATAATTTAGTGAAAAGAAAATTTCCCATATGTCTGAAAACCTTTGTAACTAATTAATTGAGAAATGAAAATCTTCCTATTTTATATCACAAGAGCATGAAACAACAGATGTAGTAAAAGATGCTCACTTAATTACATATGTATGATATATTGCTGAAATTTATGCTGGGAAAGGTTTCTTTGAAAATCTGTAGATGTGGATGCCACAACAAGAGACAATTTCAATTTATTTGATAGCTTTTGTTTTTTTAATAATTTTTTTACAATGAAAATGACACAATGTGTGAGAATTGTCTTGGGCTCTGAACTGCTCTGCAGATGATCTACTAATCATTTATTTTTTATCATTAATAGCTAAAAGTAGCATCGTTTCTCCTACTAAATAAGGCTTTTTCATTTAGAAATTCTGTGGGCAGCTTTTTTTTTACAGGATCTGTGATTTAATCAATATAGAGAACTCTTAGTGAAGAAATCCTTCTACTGATGCAGATCAGCATTTACTCTGCAACTCAGTCTTAGAAATGAATCAGCAGAGTTCATTCAATGTCAGGATGAAACATAGATCTACTTAAGTATGTGTCCTTTTATACAATTGGGACAAATTATATACTTCGCAATCACCTCTTTTGTGAAATATGAATGAGGAGGTAATGCAGTTTGTCCTATTGTTAAAAGAGCAGTCAACTGTATTTTTAAAAGCCTAATAAAATGAAAGTTCTCTCAAAATTATGATGGTGTAGGGGCAAAACAGGTCTAGACCATTCATTATAGGGGCAGAGTATAAGGCTCATCAAAATTATTGTGAAACATAATGGATTTCTTGTGCCAATATACTTTGAAGACTATTTAAATGAAAATTATTGCCCTTTTTCCTCATAAGCAATGTAATGGAGATGAACTTATTTATAACAAAAATAAATCTTCTTTCTGATATTTGTATTTTGAAAAAAAACCTGAGTACTCATCAATGGAAATTCCTTAAATTTATACTCTCATCTGGAAAGATAAAGCAACTGAACTTATGGAATAAGAAAATTCAAGTATGGCTAACAAATGTGCTAAATAATGTTTTGTATATATTTTCCAATTAAAAATTCCTTATCTTCAAAATAAGAGAAAGAAATAGAAGAAAATGAAGATCTGCTTATTTATCTCTTGACTCTATTATAAAAACAATTCTCACTTTATTTTGGACCTAGATATTTAAAAATATGAATAGATAAGGAACTTTTTTCAAGAACAAATATGACACATTTGATCTTACTCCATCTAAACAAGAACAATTCATAGATTTGAAATGGTATATTGAAACAAGCATTCAAATTGAATATCATTCTATTTTGATTATGCCTAAATAAAGACTTCCCTATTTTATCAAGCAAAGTTGTACAAATTTTAATATTATACTATTTGTAAATAAATACTATATTTAGTATTATACTATTTATAGCATAATTTAGATATATGAAATTAGGTTTTCTGTTTTAGCTATGAAACATATATTAAGTCAGAATATGGCTGCCTACTAGTGGTTGAAAAAGACTAACAAATAGAAACATCTTCATTAATATAATTTTCTGAGGAACTTTGGGCTGTAAAACAAGCCCACTCATAACATTAGTGATATTCAAATAATAATTATTATTTGTAATTTATAAATATGTAAACTATGAGGAATTTTTAACTAATCAATTGTTTAAGATTAAATCAACAAATATTTGTGTAGGGGATGTTATTCATTTACTCATTTATCTATCCATACATCCACTTTCCAGTTATTCATTCATTCATTTATTTATTTTTGTTGGACCTGTGATCTGTGAAAAAAAGCTCCTGATGAGAAACTTAATTTGCAAGTGCAGATCAACGCTTCTGTGATTTATAGTCAGAGACTTTCTAGGGGGCACTGAGAACTTGAATGATTTCCCCAAGATCATATAGTTAATATGTGTAAAAGGCAATACTTGAACCCAGGTCTTTGAGACCAGTTCCTTATCTGCTATGCCATTCTTCCTCATATTATTTTTATTATGTGTTTAAGATCTTTTGAGGGTTGTTATAGAATTATAATAAACTTTTAATTTCATTAAAATAAATGACAGCTAAGAAAGTTATCTGGAGAGACAGTTTTATGAAAAATGATTCTTTTTGCACAAAACGGGAATGATGTTACACAAATTTTGGAAATCTCTGGTAGAGGATTGCTTGAACCTAATCATATTTTAGGAAAATTCCTTATATTTTGTCCTAGTCCTTATGTTCTCCAATTACTCAAACCCTAATTTTTGGTTTTAGAATAAATGTTTATTCAAAGTTTTAAAAATCCCCACTAAAGTGGAAGTATCAATGAGGGTCAACATCAACTCTCACAAGTTTATACAACCACAAACTTTAATTTCCCATCTTAAGCCACTTCATTCTGCCCAGTCCCCATGGATGGGAGAGGATGAGCATAGCTGGGGCTTTGATTATCCACTTGTTCCAACACCACAGAAAGCATAGCATCTCTACAATCTGGGAATCATTTTGCCTTATTACAGGAAATTACAAGAAGTAGCTTCTGGTCCAGATCTTCTTATGGTGGTTCCCACCATTGATCGGCTCTACTGTGATATCCTTTCTGCTCACTCTTTCAGCTTGCAGTCATCTACTTGGAGCTTGTCTCATGCATTTGCCAGCTGCACCTGAATCTGGCTCATGCTCCAATCCCCAGCTTTGCTATTAAAATTTTAGCAAACGTAAGTTGACTGGAGGGTAAGGACAGGCTGGCTTAATGCCAATTGCCTTGTTTGTCTCTCCTATTCACCCCAGGGCTCTTCTCTGACATCTCATATTCCTCCCTGCCTGGGGCCCATCTCTGGCTCAGAACCAGGTAAATTAAATTTACATTAGCACTTCATGATCCCTGGAAGGGCTGTTATGCTTAAATTGCCTAACTCTTACCCATTAAGATCTAGTTTATTCTATGTTACTAGGCACCTAGCAGCCTGCAAAGATTAGCCCGTGATTCCAACTCCAAAGTAGTTTTTCTAATCTTTACTGAATTATAAATTAGCAAGACAAAATTTTAAAAAATCATCAAAGCAAATAGGATGTATAAAAATAATAATTCATATTTATATAGATCATTAAGTAACAAAATCTTTTCATTATAACAATCCTAGATAGTAGAAATACAATTATCCTTATTTTATTGATTAAAAAACAACTACCAGGTAACAGGCACTCTTCGTGCAGATCCTTAATGGCTCTTATGCCTGGCTACCCCAGCTTTCCACCAACATGGGGAAACCACAGAGGATTGAGCATTTGAAAGACATGTTTTAGGGAATGGAGAGTTGAGGTAAGAGATGGTTTGGCTTCTTTTAGTTTCTTCCTTTTTTGGATCAACAAGGAATATAGATCCTGGGAGGATGGATTAGGGAAATAGATGCCAAGTAATGGGATCACTTGAAGGAGTCGGGGATGTTTATCATATTTGATTTATGTAGGACATGATACCTGTTCAAGTCTTCGAAACATTGTCCTATGACCTATTCTGCTTGGTTTCAGGAGGCAAAAGGTTTCAACAATGGACTGAAAATCCAGAGAAGCTTATTTTTTTTTATCTCTTCCTTTCCTGTCCTTTGCCCCACTCCCCCCAAGCCAGCCACAATTTCTTTCTTTCTTTTTTTTTTAACTGAACCTAAGATTCCAGCGAAAAAAGTCTCTTTACTAATGCAAATGTACATGTATTCTGCAAATTATACTCTTGGAGAGTTGCCTTGGGCATTGGGAGATTAAATAACTTACCCAGAGTCAGTTAATAAGTGTCTGAGGCTAGATTTCAACTCAGTTTCCTGATTGTAGGTGCTTAATAAGTGCTTATCTACTTTCTTCTTTCCAACACGGAAGTCTTTTAAGGGGATGCTGGATGACTAATTGTTGGGTCAATTGTAGCAAAGATTGATGTCAAATACAGGTTGAGTTGGCCTTTTAGGTCTCTTCTAACTGTAATGTTATTTTCCACAATCGCATAGCTAGTAAAAGTCAGAGCCAGGATTCAAATTCACAAAGACTCCTGACTCCAAATATAATGGTATAGAAAAACAAAAGTAAAATTAGGGAATAAGAATTGGGGAATAACAGAGTCATATTATAAGAAATATGACCCAGCAAGCAATACAATGGGGACAGTTTCCCTACTTTTTCTTATGCAAGTTGGGCCAAGTGCTTCACCTCTCTTTTTCTCATATGTAAAATGAAGGATTTATTGAACTACATATTCTCCAAAGTGTCTCTGTGTGTTTTAAGTTTTTCTTTAACATTAGATGTCTATGTATGTTTCATCTATTTTGAGTATGAGCAGTTTTATCTTGTAACAATAACAACTGTTTCTTTGATAGGATGCTGAGAGTTATCATGTGAAACATGATGATAAGGTCCCATTTTAATAGACTTGTAATCTAAATAAAACCAATGAAAAATATAACCAGAGGAAAAGAAAGGTGACTTTTCCTAGGAAACAGTTCTTACCTGGCTTCATTTAGCTTTATGTCGTCACTAGATCATGTCATTTTGGAACTGGAATGGACCTTGGAGGCTATCTACTTATGTGCATTCCTGAGCAAGAATCTTTTCTGTTTACAATATAACCAATAATTGGTCATCCACCCTTTGCTTGAAGACCTAATAGGAGGGAATCCAGTGGCTCCAACTTCATTTCTGAGTAATTCTACTTATTACATATATACATATTTGTGTCTAATGGTAGCCATCTCTAGGGTGGAAGGTGGGGGGAGGAAAAAAAGGGAAAAAAGAAAGTTACACAATAACTTTTTATTACATAATTAAAAGGAATAGCAAATTGTACATAATAGACTTGCAGTTTCGTATGCAATCATCTTCTTAAAAATTCTTCTGCATTGTGGAAATGCTTGTTTTATTTCACAAATTAAAAAATTTAAATAAAAAAAATTTAAAAAAGACATGATGAATATAAAAATTAAAACTTGTAAAAAAGACAATCTGTCAAACATTTTAAAGACATAATTCTGATTTTACTTTCTTATATCATCTTCAAAGTTTAATAAAGAATGTTTAAATAAAAAAGCTACTAAAAAAAGTCAGTACTAAACCTACAACTGCCTCTTTAACTCCCACCCAGTACTCCTAGTTCTACCTCTCCAGCAGAACAAAATGAGTCTGATCCCTATTCTAAAGACTTCTTGTTTCCATCAATAGGCATGGTCCATATATTTATTAGGGTGTGTACCCAGGGAATTTCATGTTAATGAAATTCAAAAAGGGTATCTTCCAAAGTGTACCCTCATTTTGAGGACTATATCTTTATCTTAGATTTCTTCAGCTCTCTACTGTCTGGCCATCTATTCCATGGCATCCACAATTGCTTTGCTGGGGAATACCATATTATGAAGCTAGTTCTTATGAAAAGAGTCTCTGGGTTATACATTAGCCACAAAATGAGTACTATAGCTAAGTCCACCTTTTAAGTATGAGGCAAGATTAATTCAGAAGCAACTAATTTAATGTAGATTTTAAAAATGGGCTTCAGTAGTCAGTAAAATATTTTCTGATTTGGTATTTCTTCTGAAATTCTATAACGACAAAAAGACCAGGCACTAGTTATAAAATATTTTTGTTGGTGCTATGTGTTCTTGGCACACCATTTATAATTGTGTCATATGAAAAGGAGCATGCCAAAAGCAGATAAATTTGCAATATAAAAGCAGCATGACAATTGAAAAAGATTGCTTGTGGTCACACACAGCAGTCAATTGGATTATTTTTGTTAATCTAAGAATTTATCATAATAGAATCTCCTTGACTTTCACTTAGCTAACCCAAAGTTCCTAAATTCTCAGAGAAAACTCAGCAGCCACACCCAGTATTCAGAAAAAGATTTAATGTCTGAGAGCTGAAACAAGATCGAAATGTCAAGGACAATCTCTCACGTAATTAAAAACAATGGACAAGGGCTAAAAAAAATGAAGACTGAGTCAATAAACTTCAGTTATTGTCCTAGCTCAACTACTGAAGTGCTCAGTAGCAGAAATTAAGCTACTTATCTTGCCTCACTTAAAGCCACATTATCTTTTAAGAAAACAATGCACAATAAAAGAAAGAAGGGTAAATCTTTGCTTTGAAGGTCCTACAGATATGGAACTGTGTCTTATAAAGATAGTGCCAAATGAAAGAATCAATCAACAAGTATTTATTGGGTACCTCATGTGTTTGCCATTATGGACTGGAAAAAAATGTATAAAGAGCTTCCAGTCTAGTTGAGGACAAAAGATGTACATGAAGTAATTGCTGAACAAGACAGTACTACCTTAGAAGAGCAGTAATTTTCTTGGAGGTGAGGGGCTGGGAACTTGGAAGAATTCTTACTTGTCATTGGTCACACAACCAGTTTAGGTCAGAAGCTGTACTTGAACACTTCTTGACTCCCAGACTGACCTAACATCCTCTTTTTTAGGTTGCCTCTTTAAAATAGCATATACTGATATAACAAAGTTAATAAAAGACCTGGGTTCAAATTCTACTTTCCGGTGCTTATTAACTGTGTAACTATTCCCAACTGTATCCCCTAACTGTGTAACTACTGCTTAATCTTTGTAAGCCTTAGCTTCCTTATAGGTAAAATGGGAATTATAATGCCTGTAATACTTATACTGCAAGTTTCTTATGAGGCTCAAAGGAGATATTCTATGTATAGTATTTCACAAAGCCTAAAGCAGTATGTATCATTATCATCATCGTCATCATCATCATCATCATCACCACTGTCACCACCACCACCATTCATTATTATGAGACTAAAGCCATAGGGCTTGTTATGCAGAAGGGCTACCAAGGCTAAAAACTACTATTTGCCTCTGGATGGCAGAGTTAGGGCCCCATTTTGTACTTACACTTTTGCTTTTGTAAGCCTATCTGCTAGTCAAATGAGAAAATATACATAGAGTACTTTTTACAACTTAAAACATTATACAAATGTTAGTTATTATCTTTAATGATTATTACTTACTTTTCTTATTATATTTATCCTTACTAAATTTAATCTGATTCAATTTGGCCTATTCATTCTAGCCTGCTTATATCTCCTTTGCTTCCACTTTCATATTTAGCATGTTAACCATGATTCCTAATTTCATGTTATCCATAAATATAATGAGCAAATGACAGAGCCGGGCTTCAAACTCTATTCTACTGAATCCAAGGTTAATGGTATAGAAAAATTAAAGACTGAGAAATAATAGGTGAAAGTGACAACTGACAGAGTAGTGATGAAATAATGAAGTATTATAATATGATGTTAATTAAGTGGGGACAGCTCTCCTATCTTTTCATGTGTAACCTGGGGCCATGCATGTTATTTTTCTTTTTCTTTTTTCAGAGACTTGAGCTATAGTTTCTCTAAGATCCCATCTAGGTGTATTCCCAGCTATTCATGCATGCATGGTCTTCCCCTACCTTGAACATCACCAATACTAGTTTCTAGCAGTCATGAGTTCCACCTTGGCTGTATGATCCTAGGCATGTCATTTTCCTCTCAGTGACCCATCTGATCTAACATTATGTATTGCTATTAAATTGCCTATTTTTGTCAATGGTAGAATTTTCCAGAATTTCCTAAAGCTAATTAGATCACAATCCTGGACAAAAATAATGACAATTATTGTGCAGTAAAAAAAAAGTAGGATAATTAAACTAAATTACTGATTATGTGGTACAAACAATAAATAAAGCAGGAGGGAGAGACCAATGTAGGTTATATTCAAGAAATATATTAAATGGGAGAGATAGGATTTGAATGAGTCCTTGAAAGATGGATAAAATACAGATAAATGGAGATGAGAACAAGGAATCCTAGATAAAGGGAAACAGGCTAGGTAACAACATAGAGGGGAGAGTAAACCTAGTATGGGGAAACATTAAAGAGACTGGTTCATGGAAGGGGGAAATGAAAAATAAGTTTAGATCTGTAGGGTGAGATCACATTATAGAGAGTCTTAGGCCACATGTTACCATTATAGCTTCTTAAACAGAGGAATAGCATTGTCATTGAATAGACATAGACATTGTCATAGATCCAGAGGTGAAAAGAACTTCTTTCTGCCTGACTAAAGAGCTATTGACTCAATCTTTTAGGGCTCCTGGTGATGTGTCTGGCTTTCAGTCCATCTATTGCTTCTCCTGACTCAAAGAAGTGTCACACTTCATAAAGGGATCACAGGATGTTGACACCTACATAATACACTAAAACCTCATCATCTTTAACTATGACTACATAAACATCAACTAAGTTGGAGAGCAGAAAATCAAATCATCGTCAACATCTGTTTATATTTGGCCCATAATTCTAGTCTATTTATATCTTATTAAATACCAGTTCTACCACCAATGATTTAACCAACCCTTCCAATTTCATCTCATCCATAAATTTAGCATGAATGAAATCTGTCTTTTCATCTGAGTCACTGATAAAAATGTTGAACAGAATAGAACCCTGATACATCCCACTAGAGTTCTTCCAGTTTAACATTGCTATATCAATATATAGTTTTTTGGATAGGTCATCTAGCCAGTTATAAATCCACTGACTGTATTCCCATTCAGTTCACATCTTTCCATCTTGTCCATCAGTTATAATGAGAGACTTTATCAAATGCCTAGCTGAAATCTAGATACACCGTGTTGATGGTATCACTCTCATCTACCAATCTAATAACTCTGTCAATAAAGAAAACAGAGTTAGCCTATAGTGAATTCTTCTTCTTTTTTGTTTGAGTGAAGAATAATTTATTCTATGGTTCTTGGGAGAACTGGGCAAACCTCTTGGAAGAGATTGTACCTATTACAGAATCGAGAAAAAGTTTTATACTGTTAGAACGCCTTGACTCCTCCCTTCTGGGCCCTGATTGGTCCGTTCCTTTCCAGGTTACAATCTTACAAGTCCACCAATCTCATGTCCCCTCGACATGCCTCCTCTCATCCCTTGTCATCCAAAAGCCCCTTTGTCCTACTTAGGGCTGGCTAAAACCAGTTCTGCCCTCTAGAACTTTGGGGTCTATTAAAAGATTAGGGTCCTTCTCATTGGCTTGCCCTTCCAAGGTTTTGCAAGCTTGTCAAAACAATGTAATTTCTTTGCTGATGTTGTAAGATGTCAAAGGTTATCTTAAATTGTGAGAGCATGATACCTTGTCCCTTACAATCCCACCTCTTTTTCTTTACAAATATAGTGAATTATTCTTAATGAAATCTTGTTGATTCACAGTGATCAAATTTCCCCTAAGTGCTCATATAGCATCACTTTTCCAGCTTGTTTTAGAATTACTCAAGAAATAGAAATGAAACTTACCTACCTATATAGACAGACATTCCTCTTTTTGAAAAGTGTGATATTTGCCTAGCTCCCACTCTAAGACACCTTTCTTTTTCTCCATAGTTCTTCAAAGAGCACCAACAGTGGCTTATTAACCACATTTCAATATTCTTTTGTTACATTTGGAAATACAGTAGTTTGACTGAGCCAGGTGCCTTGAATTCCTTGAGCAGAAGTAGGTGTTATCCTACTATCCTTTCAATTATCTTAGGTTTCTATTTCTTACTAACCATTAGATTCTGTTCCCAGTAAGATCATTATTTTCTTTATTCAGGAAAAAGAATCAAATAGGCATTGAATTTTACTTTATTTTTATTTTCTATTGTCCATTATCCCTTTTCCCATCTTTCCCAAAGCCACAAAGATAACACTTATATAACCCCTTTGCCTCTACTTGCATTATGTAGTTATATATAATACATTACATGTTATTTATGCAATATGTATCTTTATATATTATGGCCAACAGCCCAGAACCCTTACAAAGCTGTGAACTCATGTGGTCTAAGTTTGATCCTGGGGATGTGATAACCAAGTAGGTCAGGTTTTCTCTTTGGCTTATTCCCTCTTAAAATTTTTCTCTGGGAAAACCTCCAAAACAAAAACTTAGGTATTACTTGTGTCCAGGTTTTTCCAAATATGGGGAACAGGATTCTCATTCCAAGATAGGTTGTCAATATACAATATAAGTACTGAGTATGGGAAAATGCACAAAACCAAAAAGACTTACAACAATCCATGAACAAATATAAAAACATAAAACAGTCAAATAGCCTGCTAGAACCTCCCCAGAAGGTAGAGACATTTTAGAGAGTCTCTTAGCAAACTCTCCATTCACTTCAGACCTTGACCATCTGAGAGACATTAAAGCAGAGTTGTTGGCAAAGTTTAGATTTCTTGTGTCTCCTTCCTCCCTTCCTCCTCCATAGCTTTAGTCTTCCAGTATCATTATTTTTCTATTATTGGTCTTTTTCCTTCTCCAAGAAGCACACTGCTAAGGAAGACTTCTTCCTCTAGGAAATCTGGTGCCCAAGCACTTCAACTCAAGAACTCCTAAGTTCTTGGGGACTATCTAACTTTCATGGAAAGTACATTCTCAGGAATACTAGTGACTGACCTATGCTCAGAACAAGAAAACAAAAAAGCAGACGGTATCCAAGAGATAGAGGTCTTGGCACTCTCCCTCTCAGACTTACCTGGGTAACCACAGGCTGCTAATGTCATGCTTCTCTTGAAAAACACCATTTTCTCCTTTGTAGGGAGGAGTATTTTTCTGCAGTCCAGTGTAGAAGTTTAAGAAAGAAAAAACATAGGAAAAGAAAGGAGGCCAAGACATTTCTCAGCTCACTTTTATAGGCCATGGGAAAAGACAACTTTTGAGAAAAGACTCCATCTGTTGAGTCTCAGTTGCCAATCATTTTGTAGGCATTTCCATTCATTGGCAATCAATTAGAGGAGTGCCCTGTGTCTTCTCATCAAGGGGCTAGGGCAGGGATTTGTTCTGTGAAGTTTGGATTCAGTCAAAGGGCCACATTTGAGGACCTAGAAGGCCACAGGTTCCCCACCCCTGAGTTAGGGCATATGTATATCTCCATGAGAGGTACCCTTTCAGCAAGATGCCTTGTCTTGTAACCCCATTAAGTTGATTGACATATTTATTGATTAGATCCTCCCCTTATCACCTTTCTTCCATTACAATACTATATCTATATATTTTTTCAAATAGAGTTGCCATTTTTGTTTGATGAGGTAGGTGTTTTCCACTCTATATACATATTATATATATATTACTAGGTCCCATTCCTTCCTTAATTTTCATCTTTTTTCTAGTATAATGAAAAAAAAACCCTTTTTTGTCCTTAACATTTATTGCAAACCTTACCTCATTATAGTTTTCAGCATCCATCTCCCTACCTTCCCCAGTATTCTCTGCTGACTTCCAATTTTGTATCTCCAACTGCCTTTCAGATATCTTAAACTGAATGTCCAATATACATTTAAACTCAGCTTGTCCAAAACTGAACTCATTATCTTCCCACCTCCCCAAACTTTCCTCATTACTGTAGAAGGCAATACTATCCTCCCAGTCACTCATACTCCCAACCCAGGAGTCATCTTCAACTCCTCAAAATCTCTCACCTTCCTTGCCCAATCTGTTGCCAAGGTCTGTTTCAGGTGATGGGATACTGTGCATACCAATATGTTGACTTTTTGAAATCTTGCATAGTCAGTCATAGAATTCAGATTTATATTTAGAGTTGGAAGTGACCTTTGTAGACCACTAAATCCAACTTCCAAATTTTACACATGAGGAAATAGGCGCAAAGAGGTTCAGTGACTAGTCCAGAATAGCATAGTCTGAGGCAGGATTTGAACCTAGCTCTTCCTGATGCTAAATGCAGTGTCCTATACACCATGATATTATGCTCCTCTCAAAGAGTATGGTCTATTAGACTCTACCAAACATTTCTCTTCTTATCCATCATGAATTCTAAGCTGGCATAGTCCCTTCCTCCCAAATGTCTATGCCATTTCTACTTTACCAACAAGCTCTTTCTTGTTTGTCAGAATGAGGTCCAGAAGAGTCCTGTCTCTTAAAAGATGTAATTATGAGGAAGGCAAGTAGAGAAGTTTATAAAAGCAGTGGTCTAGAAAGATTAGCCTGGCAGTCTATAAAAAATAGATGAAAGGAAAGCATAGCAAAAGGCTAGATATTCAGCTAGGTAGCAGTTTTGATAGCTATGAAGTGACTAAAGTCTCAACCATAGTCTGGGGGAATATTTCAAAATATAAATGGGCAAGGTTTGCTAATTGAGATCTTGGTTATGAGGGATGAAGGATAGGGAAATTAGAGATGACTTTAAGGTTTAAAGCCTGGAAGACCAGAAGATAGTGGTGTCTTTAACAGAACTATGGAAACTGAGAATAAGATTCAGTTACAACAGGGCAGGGGATAGGGTGAAGGTCAAATAGGAGTAGGATGACAGAGCTGATGAGTTTAGCTTTTCTTTTGAAGTGAAGCTTCAAGTACTTTAGTTTGAAATAGCCACTTAGAAATATGACTGGATTCTGGAGAGCAATTTGAAACTATGCTCAAATGGCTATAAAACTGTGCATACCCTTGATCCAACAATACCACTACTAGATCTATATCCCAAGGATATCCCAAAAAAGGGAACAGGGCCTATTTGTACAAACATTTTATAGCAGCTTATTTTTGTGGTGGCTAAGAATTGGAAATCAAAGCGATGCTCATCAATTGGGGATTGGCTAAATGAGCTGTGGTATATGGTTGTAATGGGATATTATTGAGCTATAAGAAATGACAAGCAAGATGATTTCAGAAAAAAAAACCTGGAAAGACTTCCATGAAGTGATGCAAAGTGAAGTGAACAGAACCAGGAGAACACTGTACACAGTAACAATATTGTTCGATGAAGAACTGTGAATGACTTAGCTATTCTCCGCAATTCAATGATCCAAGACAATCCCAAAGGACTAATGATGAAGAATACCATCTGCTTCCAGAGGAAGAACTAACATTGTTTGAATACAGACTGAAGCAAGCTATTTGTCTTTTTCTCTCATTTTTTTCTTTTATTTGAGTCTGTATAAAATAACTAATATGGAAATATATGATTGTACATATATAACCTATATCTGATTGCTTGCCATCTCAGGGATGGGAAGGGGAGGAAGAGAAGGAGGAAGGTATAGAATTTGGAACTCAAAACTTTAAATAAAATGTTTTTATAATTAAAAAAATATGACTGGAACTAGGATAAAATTTGGGCCTAGAGATAAAAATTTGGGAGCATAGAGGTGGTAGATTAAGCCATATGAAAGTAAAATATCATTTCTGTGCCATGCATAGTGACATATGTTTGTAATTCTTGCTACTGGGGAGGCTAAAGCTCACATGTCATGACCTTAAAAGTTCTGAGATGCAGTAGGATGTCAATTGGGTGCCTGTACTAAGTTTGGTATTAATATGGTAAGTCTCTGGGGTCAGGATCAGGGGATCATCAGGTCACCCAAAGAGGGGCAAACCAAATCTGGTTGGAAAAAGATAAGTTAAAGTTCCTAGTTCATCTGATAAGAATAAACCAATGAATAGCTCCTGCACTCTTAGCATAGGATATATAGGGAGACCCAGTACACATATATACACACACATGTATGTATGTACACACACATATAAATATGTTACACAGCATGTAATACAAAATATACAGTTCATATTCATATTTATACATATTTCAAAGTATATGTATATATGTATACATAATATGCATATATAATTTTTCCATTGAAGAAAGTATATATTGAAAGAGTTGCGGAAGGCCAAGGACTCAGTATGGGTGCATGCTTACAGTTACCGGATGGGAAAAATAGTACAGGCCAGTGACTAAACAAAGAAGAAACAGAGAGAGATAGACAGGAAGACAGACAGAGACAGAGATAGGGAGAATGAGTCAGAGACAAAAAGCCAGAGCCAGGGATACAGTCAGATAGACAGAGAGAGAGAGAGAGAGAGAGAGAGAGAGAGAGAGAGAGAGAGAGAGAGAGAGAGAGAGAATCAGGAGAAATCAGAAGCATGGATAACATGATTTTCAAGAAAGGATAATCATTTGTGTCAGATATTGCTGAAAGCTCAAGAAGAAAAAATACAAATGAACCAAAGTGTTGTGCAGTGTAATGAATTTTGGATTCAGAGGACCTTGATTCAAGTTCCAGCTCACCCTCTAAGCCTTGCATGACCTTGACAAGTTTACTTGGCTTTCTTTTGGAGAGCATCAGTTTCTTTATCTGCAAAATAAGGAGTTTGGACTGGATGACCCTAAGTCCCCTTTGGCTCTAAATGCATGACCATACAACTCCAAGTGGAAATACTACATGGTTGTTTTAAACAGGGTGTATGTTACTAAAAGCTTAAAAGCTTTTGGATTTGGTTCAAAAGTCATGATTTTTCTGAGTGTAAATGCTACGCTAAGCAATAAGGAGACCTGCCAAATCCCAGCTATTCCAGAATATCTAGTATTTACAGAAAAGAAAAAATTCATGGAATAAATACTATCAGTGGCAAAAAATTATGTGCTTAATTCAATTAAATACTTAAGTGCCTACTGTGCACAACTGAGGCAGCTAGGTGGCACAGAGGATACAGTGCTGGGCCTGGAATTAGGAAGACCTGAATTCAAATCCAGTCTCAGGTACTTATTAGCTGTGTGACCCTGGGCAAGTCACTTAACCCTGTTTGCCTCAGGTTCCTCATCTGGAGAAGGAAATGGCAAATCACTGCAGTATCTTTGTCAAGAAAACCCCAAATAGGTTCACAAAGAGTTGGATACAATTGAAATGACTGAACAACAAATGTATAATTAACTATACTAGGTTCTAAGAGATCTAGAGCTAAGCTTAGCTATAGTCCCTGTCCAAATGGAACTTATAGCCTAAATATATACTTACATGTCTATATATACATATATGCAAGTAAGCATATTTACATATATATTTTTAAATTTAGTTATAACTTTTATTTGCAATGATCTTGGCAAACAATAATTCAAACTCTATTGGAAAAATACGTATATAGAGAGTCCAAAGGGAGCAGAGGAGGGATTTGGAACCTGGGGGTCTATGAAATTATGTTTTAAAAAATATTGCGAGAACTTTTTTAAATAATTGGTTTCTTTCATGATTAATCTATTATGTTTTATGTATTTAGAAACATTATTCTGAGAAGGATCTATAAGTCTCACCAGATGGTCAAAGAAGTCCATGATATCAAAAATGTTTAAACCCCTGGAGTATAGGTAGAGGACGGGGCAGGGGTTGGGGGGACAACACTGTCTTTGATGCTTTAGGAAGTACAGAAACATTTACATGTTTTATATAATCTTTGTCATGGGCAGATAGCCAACTGCAGTTGCTTGGTTCCTGGTATGTACGTTGTATGCAATATCTTACAAGAATTTTAGAACACATCCATGAAATATTTATTAGACATATTTTAAGGTCTTAGAGATCTCGGGTCAGAGCTCTAGTATAAAGCAGGTATTAGCAATTTGAACAAATGAAAAGAAAACACCCATCCTTTCACAGAGGGAGGCAGAGATAATAATCAGTTTAGGGGATTGAGCTCCCAAATAGGCTGGGTTTCTGGAAATTACATTTCAAGTTTCTGGAATATTTTTTTTCTATTTGTGAAGGAACTTCAACCTGTTTCTGGGCTCAGTTTCCTTCCTTCTTTCCCTTCCCTCCTCCCACCCCTTCCCATGTTGTTTACTTGCTTCAAGATTGCCAAGACTGAGCTGATGACTGCTAAGGCTGTGATGTAATGGATAGAAATTCCTGGGGACTTAATTGGCAATCACTGAGTAGTACACGCACAGTATAGTGCCATGGGCTTAATAAGAGCCTGATCCATAAATACATTAGCTTGTCAGCCTTCATAGAGGGTAAATAAAAGAAATATTTATTTGAATACTTCGAATTCAATATAAACATGAAATGTTTATATTGAACAATTTATTTGAACATTGAATCTTTGGTAAAATGTCGTTGACGGATATTGCCTACTGTGTTATCCAATATTCTTTATACAAGGCCTCATAATAATAGCAATAGCAATGATATGATAATAAAAGGGAGCATAGCGTAGTGGAGAGAAAGCAATCCTCAAAATCAGAAAGCATGGGTTCAAATCCTGCCTAAGAAAGTCACTCGTGTCCCAGGCAACTCTCTAAGACTATAAGTTGCAGAGAAATTGCTGATCTGCATTGGTAGAGAGAATTTTTTCACTACGAGTTTTCTATACCAATGATATCACAAGTCTAGACCTTCTCCCTCTCCCCTCAAATGACTAACATTTATATAGACAGTACTTGAAAGCACTACAAAGTGCTTTTCATAGCATGATCTAATTTGACCTAATCAACAGTCCTATGAGGTAGATGGTAATATCCTTGATGAGGAAACTGAGGCCAGAGGTTAGGACAATATGATCTTCCCTGTGTCACACATTCCTGATTTTCAAGCCCATCTTTTTATTTCCAGGAAATACTTTTTCTTTGCAAATGACTTTTCACATTTTCATTTGTCAAAGAAGGAAGGGAGAAAGGAAGGAAAGAAAGAAGGCAGGGAAGGAAGGAGGGAAGAAAAGAAAGAAGAAAGGAATGGAGGGAAGGAAATGAGAAAGGAAGGGAGAAAGAGAGGAAAGAAAGAAGAAATAAAAAAACTATATAAATTTATATGTTTCTCTTTTGGACTTAATGCCCCAGAAACCCAGAGACCAAAAATATTTTGAACTGCTAGTTGTCAGCTTATCTGAGTGAACTACTCGGTAGCATCTCTTCCTCCTTCTTTTGTGTGTGCTCTCTCTCTCTAGCCCTAATTCTTCTATTTTGTGCTGTTTGACTTAGAAACTGGTGTTAGCACTTTATCTAGTCCCACCCCCTACCCTCAAATAAAAATAACAAATATCGGTTGTTGCTGACACCAGTTCAGCGATTATGGTAATAACACTTAGAATCTTTTTTTTTTTTTAATGCATCACAGGCCCAAAGACATACTCATCCAGTGGTCATTTGACTTTTCTGAAGTGAGCTAAAAGGTCTCCTTTCAATCTGGGTGCATGGTTTGCACAGGGGAAAAAAGAACAGTTCTATAGTCCTGGGACTGTTCTTTAGCCACTGCTAAATAGGGATAACTATTAAATAAGGCTCCACATTACATCGACAATCTCCCTTTGAATTGCATCTTGTTGCTTGTCTCTTCTTATACATGGTCTAATAGAGTTGCTTTGATTTCCTTATCCTATTACCTAGTGTTAGTTTGTGCTTAACATTTAAGCCATGCATGCATGTATATATACATACATGCATATATGCATACACATATGTATATACACATTTCCTTAGTCTTTTTTTATAGATAGTCTATCAGAGTTGCTTTGATTTCTTCATCCTATTACCTAGTGATAGTCTGTGCTTAATATATCTGTATGTTGTACATGTATGCATGAATACATATACACATACATGCACATGTACATATATAATATATATATATGTTTGCTTAAATAGTTTTTTTAAAAAAATCTCTTCTGGGGCAGCTGGGTGGTACAGTGGTTAGAGCACCAGCCCTGGACTCAGGAGGACCTGAGTTCAAATCCAGCCTCAGACACATAACACTTACTAGCTGTGTGACCCTGAACAAGTCACTTAACCCCATTGCCTAGCCAAAACAAATATCTTTTTACAAATGATCTAATAGAGTTACTTTGAGTTCCTCATCCTATTGCCTAGTGTTTGTGCTTAATATATATGCCATATATACATGCATGCATGTGTATATGCATACATATACACATATAATACGGATTTGTCTAAACTGTTTTTACAGAGGGTTTAATATTTGCTTTGATTTCTTCATCTAATACTTAGAGATCATATGTACTTAATATATACATATGGTAAATGTGTATGTATATCTGCCCACATATATATGCACATATACACATTTATGTATATACCCACACTTACATATATGTATACACAGATTTTCCTAAATATTGGCAGGGGAAAGGCAGCCTTATCCTAATGAAACTTCTGATAGGTCAAAATTTTTCATTTCTTCTATCCAAAGCCTACATAAGAAAGCCCTGAAAATTCCAACTGCACAGGGCCCAAATGTACTGATTAGAGGATCGAAATGTCGCCAAGAATGACCCACGGAGTGAATCATTTGTTTCCCTAGGAACATATGGAATCCACTGACTTCAGGAAATATTTTCAGTGCGCACACATATTTCTTCAAGACGTTAGCATCCCGGGGGAGGAGGAAGAATAAAAACATGACAGGGAGTAATTTAAAATGGCAGGTACTGCAGTTTTCTTTTCCTGGGCTGGAAACCTGATATTTGATACAAATGTAGATGATTTTCTTATGATTGCTATAAAAAGTTGATACTGTTCTTTCCAAATTTCTCTGAGATTTATTTTTTCCTTCTCCTTTGTG
The DNA here is from genome assembly GCF_003287225.1 of Phascolarctos cinereus. NCBI lineage: Eukaryota > Metazoa > Chordata > Mammalia > Diprotodontia > Phascolarctidae > Phascolarctos > Phascolarctos cinereus. The sequence goes on from NW_027555958.1 coordinate 130,443,472, forward strand.
GAATTTTGTTATTTTTAAGAGGCTTAGATTGTGGGGACTAAGAAATCAAAACAATTCACATTATTTCTTATAATGTAACCACAAGATAAAGTCAGTACTGAAGCTCTGATTCACCAAAGAATACCACTTATTAGTTCTGGTGAGGCTCAGTGGGAAAATGGAGGCCCAAATTAAGTTATATTTCATAAGACTGTAACATCATCAGATCTTGATTTTTCTATGTGTCGGTCATGTTATTTTCCCTTTGAATTATAATCTTTTGTGAATATTTTTGATAAGATTATAACACCCAGGGACCAAGCTTACAGGCCCCAAAATGAATATTATTTTATCTGACTGTCCTTTCGGGGGCAGGATATTATATGTGTTCTAAGTTTATTGGATTGAGCCTCCACAGGGGTCTAGAAAACATAAGAAAACCGATTGGTATCTAATGAAGGCATGACCTTTCACTTAACATTTTATAGAAAAATAATAAGAGTGATACAGTGGGCAGAGTGCTAGACTTGGAATGTGGTTTGAATCCTGCTTCTGGCAATCACTAATGTGACTCTCAGCAAGTCACAATATCTCTCTCAGCCTCATTCCCTCTTCTGTAAAATGGGGATAATATTGGTACTTATCTCACAGGATTGTTTTGAGGATTAGATGATATATTTGAAGTACTTTGCAAATTTAAAGCATGATATAAATGTCAATTATTTATTACTACTCTTATCGTTACTATCATTACTATTATTATTATCATTATCATTACTAGTATTACCCTAGGTCTGTGTCCATCCTTTCCCGAAGTTCATCCACTCCAGCTCCTGAGACTGCAGACTATACCTTCATTGGAAGATAAGTATGTCTGTCACAATCCTAAGTGTAAATATCACATCAATCACCACACGAAACACCCATATAACTCTTCGTATTTGCGATATCCTTAGGAATCTTTGACAGTCCTCTGTGAAGAGGATATCTGGAGCTTGGCCCATTCCAGGGCATGATGCATCTTGTGTTCCTTCTGGTTGCACGTGTTCTATCCTTGGCGCTGAGCCCCTATAGGGCAGCATGTGCCATGGCTCCCTTCTGGTAACACATGTGCTACTCCTGGAGCTAGGCCCCTTTCAGTAATACATATGCCCTGGCTCCTTCCTGTGAGCCCCTTCTGTTTGATCCCTAAGTGTACATCCTCCCTCCTTGGAGCTGGGGACTCTGTCAAAAAGGACTGAGCAAGAAGAGCTGTATGTGCTCTGTCACCTTAAAAGGGGAAATCGTTTTTGCTAGCTTTCCTCTGTCTTTTGAGTGTTCAGGACTCTCTCCCTCAGACTTCCACTAAGTAGTGGGAGAGGACCATATTGCCAGCTCAGAAAGGACTAAGACCTAACCTCAAGTGCTTTGTGTTTTAGCCCTGAGCACAGGTAACTGATTGGCAACCCTTGGCAGCAAACCTGGAACTTGAGAGGTCCATTTGCTTGGCAGCGGGAGAAGACATCTAAAACAACTTATTGGATGAGAAGATGACTATCACTGAAAGGGTGAGCCTAAATCATGAAATGGCTTGGCAGATATAGACTGTGAGTTGCTAGGGCAGTGAAGAGCTAAAATGAAAACGAAATACTTGTTTAGAAGTCCTAGAAAATGTTTCAAAGTGTTTAATGTTTTAAATATCAACAAAGAATTTGGGGAGAAATAGGTTAATTATTTATTAAGAAATACCATATATTGTCTTTCCCTAATAGAATGTGAGCTCCTTGAGAGCAGGGACTGTCTTACTTTTTAATTTGTACCAACAGTGCTTTGCATAAAGTACTTAATAAATGCTTTCTCTCATGTATTCATTTGTTCATTTAATTATTTCTTTTTAGTAAATAGCTATCCTAAACTTTATCTACTTTGTGCATTGAGTGCATTTATAGAACGGATCTCTTTCAAAAGGGTGAACCTAGACATAAGCCAATATAAGTTTTGAGATTTTCCCTCAGTTTCTGTAAAGTGAGGATGATATTTCCTATAGCACTTAACTCATAGTGTTGTTGTGAATATCAAATTAGATCATGTATATTAAACATTGAAAGTTCTATATAAATGTCAGCTATTATTATTGTTCTTGCTATCATCCTAGTTAAGTTATCACTTCTTCCCTTAAATATTTTTCTAACCTATTCACTGATCTCTTTGTCCCTTTCAATGCAAATTTTATTCTGCTACCAGAGATAATTGCTTTTGTTACATCTCTGGTTACATAATTTCTCTTTTAATAAACATTCAGTGAAGCATAGTAGATAAAGCTCTGGGCCTGGAGTCAGGAAGACCTGAGTTCAAATATGACCTGATCCTTATGGGGATAACACCTCTTACCTTGCAGTGTTGACGTTAGGATCAAATGAGATCATCATTGTAAAGCACTTTGTAAACCTTAAAGTGCCATATAAATGCTAGCTGTTATTATTACTTAACCTCCCTGAGTTTCTTTTGCCACATTTGTAAAATGGGGCCAATAGTACTTGTACTACTCGCTTCTCAGCATGGTAGGAAAGTGTTTCATAAACTTTAAAGCACTATAAAGAGGGTCCCCAAAGTCTTAATAGCTTAAAAGCTTAAAGCTCACTAAGGCTTTTGGGACACCCTGCATAACAGTGATCTATTGTTATTATTATTACTGTTATTGCCATACCTGGAAGAGACTCTCCTATCATTTCTGCCTGTTGATAGGTGCCACTTTTCCACATAACCTTGCTTGCTTTTCCCCAGTGAGAAATGTACTCTCCTTCTTTGAAATTTTCATAGAATATTGTTTGGAGCTCTTTTATGCATCAGACATGGTCAATTTTACATTAGAATTATCTGCAGACATAACATTTGTATTTTAAGCATGTTGACAAAAGGGGCCATGTTTTATTTATTTGTATTTGCAGTGCCCAGGTCAGTTTCCTGCACATAGTAAGTATTCAATACATTTTTACTGAATGAGGAGATGAATGAATAGATTTAACAAACATTTTTTGAATTACTGGGAATTGATGGATTCAAAGAGCTTCATGAGCATTATAAGATAGCTATATTGACTTGTAATTTTCAACAGCATTGACTAGTCTTGGAGAGACTTGAGAAGCTATTATTTTATGTAAGGAGGATGGTGAAAGACAAAGCAGCTAGGCACAAACATTTATTAAAAACTTAATATATTCCAGGCACTTGGCATTGGGAGTACAAATGGAAGGAAAAAGAAATACAATTAATTTTAGTTAATTTTGAATCTTGGAGGCTCCATGATTTTCCACCACCTGAATAACCCTTTATTTAGCTCCAGAATTGGAAGCCATTACTTTCTAAAAGGATGTGTACTAGACTTACTGAGCTGGGGCTAGTTCATCTGAGGCTCCAGCTGGTATGGCTGAGGTAACCTTCTGAGGCAAGGATTTCTCTAGGGACTACCAGTGTCTTTCATGTTAACTCCATACTGGCTTTTTGTCAGGTCTTTGTATGTCTTGGTCATCCACATTCATAACTTCTTTTGGAACAAGGTCATACGTGACCTCAATGAATTTATATTCAAATGAAGGAAAAAATTACATAAAGTAGAGTTGAAAATCAGGGGTAAGGGAAAAGTAGGGGGGCATGATGGCAAAGTCCAGAGAATCAGAAATACACCTAGATGGAGAAAGAAACATGGCCATCATGGACCTGTCCCCAAAATGGAAGTCCCTGTAAAGAACTCATCAGTGGAAAAGAGAGCTGGTATAGCTGAAGGAAGTTCCAGAGTGTGAAGGTACCATGCATTGAGAGGAGTTCAAAGGTGAGAAGGCATCTGAATTGTGAGCAGTTAGTTGGCATAGTAGATAGAGTGCTGGGCCTGGAATCAGGAAGACTTGAGTTCAAATCTGGTCTCATATACTTATTAGCTGTGTGACTCTGGGCAAGTAAAATGAGGGCAATAGTAGCATATACTCCCCAGGATTGCTGTGAGGATCAAACGAAATAATATTTGTGAAAGTGCTTAGCGTAGTACCTGCCATATAGTAAACACTTATTATGTTAGCTATTGTTATTATTAATTATTATGATGGCAGAGCCAAAGGGTCACAGAGCTGAGAGGGCAATGAAGCATGGCTAACTTTGATATGGTAAAAGAACCTTTTCTATGCCAACAGGAATACAGGGTAAATGTCACCAGTTCTGCCCTCTACCCCTCCAGTGCTGTTAAAAATTCCTTGCTGGCTTATTCATATTTCAACTTTTATTGCCTGGGTGCTACCTGCTGGGGACATATAGGAATTGAAAGGAACTTATTCCAAGAGGACTTGCCCTAGTTGGGCAGGGCTTCAGGGAGTCAAGAAAAAATGAGAAAATCTTGAGACCCACTTGAGCTTGTATGCTTCTGCTTGGAAGAAGCCACAGCAGCACAGGTGACATGTCCAGCAGGTGGCAGCCACCACTAGGTAAAAACATAGTGAACCACAGCTTAAGGGGCAGGTATATAAACAGGAAGGGGTGGAGCTTCAGCAGATGATGCTTCTAGAGGTAAAATGGAACACACCAAAGGAGCCTCCAGAAACAGTGCTGCCTATCAGTGAGACACAGCAGGTTGCTGGAAGCCAAATCAAGAGAGGGGTTCCTGCCATGATTCACTCACTACAAAGCAGGAGTTGTCTAGGGAGTGAGTGCTCTCTTCTCCTCATCTGCAGGGGAGGCTGTGGGAAATTGTGTCCTTCTGTATTTTAGGAGTGGGGTCAAGAACGATTCTGCCACTTGATTTTAACTGTGACTTACCAGGCTAAGAAGGCAGTGACGCACTGTGGATAGAGAACTGGCCTCAGAGCTAGGAAGACCTGAGTTCACCTTCTACCTCTGACCCATCTTGGCTGTGTGACCTTTGGAAACTCACAACCACTCATCATTCTAGATCAATCTTTAAGATTCAGAGACTTTGTTGACCTTTGTTGGTAGAGAGATCTTCCTCATCTAATGAAATAACAGGTCTAGTCTCTATCTCCCCCCAACCCTTTCCCTAAACTCTGATTTATAGATCCTAACTGGTTTGTTGTTAGAATTGCTACTACACATTGAGATATAGCTGTATAGCTACAATTACCCAAATCCCACATTGAACCTGGAGGCGTTGAGGATATCCAGAGTCTCTGAAACCCATCCTATATTTAAATTGTAGCAGGATGCCGGAAAAGTCAACACTCAAAACTAGTCAGTATTTTAATAATGGGTTTAGTCTAATAAGAAAACTACAGCCTCATAGGTCTGCTTCGTATTGAAGAATCTGCTACTGGCAACTAACCTGGCAAATGAGCTTCGATTCCTTAAGTTATCTTCCAAACAGCAAAAAATTTTTTTCCTTTGATACGCAAAGCAAATTTGTGGCTAGGTTTGCCAATTAATTTTTCTACACTGGTTAAAGTGTTAGCAGCTGTGCTTTGCCTACACAGGGAGCCTGCCTGTTATTATTTCCTTAAGCAACCTAGAATGATTTTTTTTTCCTGGCCCAAGACAAATTACCTTACCAGGGTTCCTCAAGTCTCTAGTATGTTACATTTAAATAAAATGCAGTGGATAAATGTCCTTTACCTTTGATCCAAGTTTAAATTGATTGAATCTCTTCAAGATTTTCCCAATATGAAACTTCATGGAACCCAAAAAACCAGAACAAAACAAAATGAAAAACAAAATCTAAACCTTTAGGTCAGTGCATAACATAAAAAAGACAATCCCATGTCCTATACCTCATGTAGAATCATACTTAATATCCTGCAATATTATAAATTTGGTCTTACAGAGCTTTATATAACATAAATATTATCTTTAGTAATTTTTAACAAAATCTTCTATCAATATTCTGAATTCTTATTTTCTTTTCTTGAAGGAGCTGTGTTTGGGGAGTACCACATTAATTTACTGTGCACGTTTATCTTTCATATTTCTCAATCTTTCATCAAGTATATCACTATTTTAGATCTGTCTTGCCTTCTTACTTCTCATTCCTTAGTCACACTCCCTAATACGTAATGCATTCCATTCCTCCAGTAATTCCCCTGTCCTCTTTCCCATCATGCTTAAATTCAAAAGAGTTCTGGTATTGCACTCCATATTATTTACCTGTCCTCCTATAATTCATCACCTGAAAACTAAACTGACTCAACTTTGATCACTCTTTTACTATACTATCTTATACTTGTCCATCTGTTGATTTATAATGGTTCTGTAGTTCTTTCAAGTCTATATGTTTTGTCTCTTCAAATGAATTGTAAGCTTGCTGAAGGTGGGGACTACACTTTTTTATATTTCCCCAAAGGCCTTTATAAAAGCTTTGTGAATGAATGAAAATGTATCATGATTCTTGGAAACACGAAAATTTCTGAGGAGGCAGTCTATAGAGTTTGAGGCTCTGTCTTTGAAGGTTAGAGAATCTTTTACTTATTCTAAGATCAGTTTCACGTACTTCAGGTTTCACTCATTAGAAGGAGAAGAAGAAGCCAAGGACAATACCTTTTTAAAAAAATTCTGTTATTCAGTTGAACATACTGGGGGACTTGAGAGCCCACCTTGACCAATGTGGTGGCCAAGTTTGGGGTCAGCAGCTTGGACTAAGGGTTGGATAAACCAAATTTATGGCATCCTGAGGGAAGAATTGCTATTGGTAGCAGATGTGAGAAAGGATTTGGTATCGGTACCAGATGTGAAAGTCTCAGCAATGATAGGGTATTAGGCCTCCCCTTGTCAAGGTGAGTGCAGGAGTGCTAATCTTTCCTCCAGGTGGCCATCACCCTTGGGGAAAATAAGCTATCTAATTCTTGTTGGGGCCCAGTTGGCTATCACTGTGTTGAGTGGCAATCAGGACTGGTCAACATATTGTTTTACTTACCAGGGAGATGTTGGGGGAGGGGTTGGAATCAAATAGGTAGAGGCTATATCTTATGTTAGTCTCTTTTAGGACCCATATTAATCATCAGAACTAGCTATATTCACCTTGCTTAACCTTGGGCCTCACATCCATATGTACACACCAAATTAGAAGAGTTTTGCTTAGAACCAATTATGCTTTTTCAGGTTAACATGATTATTTCCTTTTATTTTCCAGCTCTCCATTTGCAAGACAGAAAACTCTTAAAACTTTAGGTAATGCCCTAGTAGAACCTAGTAGAATCTGAAGGACCAAATACAATCAATTCACAAAAGGCATCAGGCCACACATATTCACCATTGGAATTGTCAAATAATTTTGCAACTTCCCTCATTTATGTTTGTAGTACAAGGCCTAATTTGGAAAGCTCAATAATCCCTGGAGCCATGAAATTCTGACACTATTAAAAAAAAACAACTCAACAACAAACTTGACAGAAACCATATGAAAAAGCTCAATTCCAATAGCTCTATATAAAACATGAGGATTTAAGCAAACCAACAATAATTTGACTCACAGCATTTAGGATCCCTTGCCCTTTACATTAAAATATCTGACACCTCAAATTACAAGATTGAATTCCCAATCTCATCTTTTTCCTATTCAGATGCTATTTGAAAAAGCATGAGTCATGAAGACAAGACCAGTTCTCCAAAGCTAATGCTTGAATCAGTATGCTTATTAAGAAGATCAACTTATCTCATTGCCTCATGCTTAGTTTAAGACTAGTTCATCCAGTGTCATTTGACAGTGCCTTTTGGTGTTTCGAAAAATTGTGGAAGAACAGTTCTTACCTCCCCAACCCCCCGCAACTTCCTCTGCTACCTCTTCCTGTGTTCTGTTTCCATCCAGCTCTTTCTTCCATTCCCTAGTCCCTTTCTTCTTCTACCTTCCCCTCTTTACATTCTCTTGAATTCCAATTTAATGGTTAACTTTTCTTCATCTTCATCTTCTTTTCAAACTATCTATCTTCATGGTTTTCTCTAAAATCTTGGTATTCCTGTGTTTCCTTTCCAGTGTTAGTTGCTTCTTCTCTCATGATCCTTTGAGACACTGGGTCTATTACATCCAGACCCCTCTGTATCACCCAGCAACCATCCTTCCAGGTTCATTCCATCATCAGGTTCTGATAGTTATTTTTGTTATGCGTCAGGCTCCAGGGCATCCTCTTTTCTGTTTTAAGGAATTCTGCATGTACCTTGGGTCCGTGTTCTTTCTCTTATCCCTAGCCCCTGCCCTCATTATTGTGGACTTCAATATACTTGTTAGTTTCTCTTTAAACTCCTCTATCTTCTCAGTTCACTTACTGCCTTAAGTGACTTATACCTTCACTTCAGCTACCTACAGGGATGGTCATAACAATGAACTATGAAAAAAATTTAAACTCCAGGCTTTTTAATCCTTAAATTCCTCATTCCGATAATTTTCTGTCCTGTCTCTCCTTCCTCTCTCCTCCTAACCCTCCTAATAACCCTCACTGAGACCTGCAGTCCTTCCACTCCTTCCTACCCTCCTAGTATATCACCCCTGCTTTGGTTTCACTATGCTCTACTTTGCTCAGTCTACAACATATAGTTAATCAATTCAGCTATACAATGACCTCCCTGATATCCACCCCCACACACACACGCCCAGACTCCTTTGCCCTTTTACTATGCCAGAGTTCCTGTAGTCAACCTGGATTAAGCTTCTCATTCACCTTCTTCTATCCTACTCATGTGCTAATGAGTACTGCTGGAGAAAGTCACTCAGCATTGCAGCCTAAGGGCACTAGAAATTTATGTTATCTAATCTCCATTAGATCCTCTGTGCTATATGGAAAACCTTCAATTCTTCCCTGGTGAACTTTCTTTCACACTCCTCACCGGAGCAATTACAAACCTTTCTCTCCAAGCCCCCTAAAACCACTTTATCCTTGCTTCCTCTCAGTAGGGCATCTCAGCTTGGCTACTTGGCACCGGAACATCCTTCTACATCACCCTCCATTTTCTCCTCTTTTGTTTCAGTTTTGGAGGAAGAGGTGGACTTTGTCTTTGCTGAGAGAAACTTCACTTTGTGGCTTGTATTCCATGTCTTTTAATCTCCTCTAGGACCTTGTTCCCTGGATCATTTTCTTTCATTTTTTTCTCTCTCTTTTCCTGCTTTCCACAAACATGTTTTGTTTTCCAACTCCTTTGGAAAAACAAACAGCCAACACCACCTTTACTTGGTCCTCCTGTCTCTTTGAGCTGCCATCCTAATCTTGCCTCCTTTTCACAGACAACCTCTTAGAAAGACTTACTTGTTTTTACTGCCTATACTTCACCCCTCTTCTCATTTCTCGATCCCTTGTACTCAACTGGAATTGTTCTTGCCAAGGTTAGCAATGGTTTGTTAAAACAAATGCCCTTTTCTTAGTTTTCGTTGTGCTCCATCTTCACCTTCTGACACTGTTGTATGTGCTTATATGCACACATGTATGTCTGAACTAAGGCTTTTCAGATGCCTTTATATGACTATGAATATTTAATTCTAATTTCTCTTTTGAACTCCTTCGTTTTGCTGATGAGGAAATTGAGGGGCAATGAGATTAAATGACTTGCCTAATGTCTGCCACAGGGCTAGTAAGTGTCTGAGGCATATTTTGAATGTAGGTCTTTCTGACTCCAAATCTAGTGCCCTATCTGCTATACCACACTGTTTCATATCACTCTGGCTACTTCAGTGCAATTATTCATATTTATACTGTGTCCAATGATTAGGGGCATCATCTAATTTTCAAATAGAGGGTGGTCTAAACATTAACTTGTAAATTAGTTGTTGAGTTGAATTAATTGAATTTAAACTTAGAGCTCCTTAGTCCATAAATGCCTAATAACTCAATGAACGAATATATTTGTTACCTACTAAAGGCAAAGCACCATGCAAAGTGGTAAGGACTTATTCAAAGACAAAAAGAAATAGTTCCTAATTTCAGGGAGTTTACCTTCTAATACATAATGTACTAGAAATGCTACACCCTAGCGAGGGAAAATAGTAGGGAATACTATGGTTTCAGTCTTAATAATTATGAAAGGCATCCTGGCCTTGTGAATAGCATGCTCAATTTTCAATCAGGGAGACTTGGGTTCACACAGACTGTACCTGGGCAAGTCACTTACCCTCTCAATGCCTTAACCTCTCCCTAAATCCCCAGGGCTTGTCTTCTGTATAATGGGCAGTTTGTTACCTGCATTAGGGAGAGAGTTCTCCATTCTGTAGTGGGGAGTTTCCACCATGGGAATTCCCCTATGCTTCTTCACTCATAGTCCTATGCTAATACATAAGCAGAAATTTAAAATAAGATAATTGAATACAAAATAGTTTTAAATTTTATTTAATGGGATGTTACTAGAGGGAAAAGTATAAATAATAATAATCTGTATACCTGACATTTTATGGCACTTTAAGGTTTTCAAAATACATACATTATCTCGTTGAATCCTCACAACACCCTGTGGAGATAGCTAGTCCAGACATTATTCTCACTTTAGAGTTGAGGAAACAATGAAAAATTAGGTGATTTTTCCAAGGTCATATAGCTTATAAGGGGGAGTAAAGGATTACTTCTGTGGAGATTCTGATGGGGATTTCTGTATACTTTTAAGGATGGTAGAGACTGAATGTGCTACTTCTTTACTATAAATCATTTCACTGAACAAGTTTATGACTTTCCTTTTTCTTGACACATTTTTTCATTAGTGGTATCAGTCAGGAATGGGATTTGGAATAGATAAGAAGGGGATAGAAATGAGGAAGGCAAAGTAAATGAAAACTTCTTGGAAAAGGACACTGCAAATGAACATTATCTAAACAAAGAAGCTGAGAAGGGGACGATTTTGAAGGAAACATGGGAAAATAAATAAACAAATAATATTCATATTAAGATATGAATAAATTAAAGGAACTTGATGCCAAGTAGATAAGTAAGAGCGGGAGAGAGAAACCTTTGGGAGAATATACTAATATAAAATTAGTCTAAGCAAAATTAATCATAAAAAAAAAGATTGTCTTAAAAGAGAAAAAGTGAAACACTTTCACCTAAGTAGTAGAGTAGGGGGCATTTGATCAGTGACCTCTGATAAAATGAGTACTCTGAACCCCCCTCTCCCAACGTAAAGGTGTGAGACTTTGAGGCCCATTTGTACCTGGAAAGTTTATCAGATGCTGAGTGGCCCATTTGCATACTATAGCCACAGGATTCCTTGCACGTATTCCTTGATGTGGGCAAATTAGAGAGACTAAGTTAAAAAAACTTGATAGAGTCAAGATAGTCAACTCACTGAAACATTTGTAGCAGAGTGCAAATAGAGGGAGAAAAAAAGTTCCTTCTTCTTCCTCTCTTTCCATCAGCAATGGCATCTTGCTATAGAAACGCAGGAAAAACATCCAGTCCATGAAGTCCAGTTGTGAAGATGAGTTGAGAATCTGATGTGCCTGGAATTGGCATCTTATTGGGAGTGTAAGGCCCCAGAACCAGGGTTCCTACTGCTCTTGGTATATGGGTTTTTTAGTTCTTTTTGAAAGACAGTAGCAGTACTTTTGGCCAAGATTTTAGCTAGAGATAGTGGAGACCATGAACAAGCATTGGAGTCACACATACATCCCAGCAACAGCCTGAGGGTGTTATAATATATATAATATAATATATAATATATATAATATAATATAATATATAATATATAATATATCTACCTATCATCTATCTATCTATCTATCTATCTATCTATCTATCTATCTATCTATCTATCTATTTATCTATCTATCTATCATCTATCTATTTATCTATCTGTCCATCTATGGCATGAGGGGGACCAGTGACACCCTGGTAAGTTGCCTTGACCACATGAATTTCCTACATGTATGCCTCGCCACTTGTGAACTCTGTATATACCCTCTTCCTGATAATGTGTGTATTTGTAGGAGAATGTTCCCTACATTAATGAGGGAGATTATCATTATTTTTTTTAATGTGCTCTTACAGTAAATACTTTTACTTTTAGCCCTTTTATAAGAGCTACACTAATCTGACTCTGTGAAGTTGGATGTGCTTAGTCTTGACTATTCCTCTAATACTCAGCCTATGTGATTCTGGTAGCAGCACTAAAATAACTTTGATTAACTCCTATTGATTGGTCTGAAGTAAATTCAAGGGATGAAAAGAAAAATTGCTCAAAATATTTATAAACACTGCTGTCTATATCTAATTCTGAGTTCCCTCCCAACTCCCTTCTCCATACCAACAATGTGTTCTAACACCAGCTCTCTCTTAGTTCAGGTTTGATGTTAGGATGAAATGAGGCACTCATAAGTCATTGAATAGCTAACAAAAGGAGATTTGCTTTGCCCTAACACAGCAAAAATATGCAACAACAATATGACGGCGCTTCTATTGCTGCAATCCCTCTCACCTCTGTGTGGAAAAGAATCTGGTCATCCATCAGACATGCTATGGTGACTCATGGTCTTTAGAAATCTATCAAGTCGAAGAATTTATGACTTCATGTTGGTAGGCATTTTTTATGCCCCTGGGGTCAGGGAAACTGAGTCAAACCAAAAGGTACTATTATTTGCAGTGGAGAAACACTAGAAACTTTACCATTAAAAACATGGGGAAAACAAAAATCCTCCTCTCCATTATTATTTGATATAGTTACAGAGTAATAGTCATTAAAATAACAAGAAAAAGAAATTAAAAGCCATAAATATTATCAAAGTGGTTACAATATTATGCTTACTTGTAGGTGATGCAATAATTTAGTTTGCTGGTTCTTTGAGATTTTCTAATTGAGACAAGCTTTTTAGTAAAGTAGCAGGACACTATAAATTCACAAAAAGCAATAGCATTCATATACTATAGTAATAACCAGGAAGAAATTATGAAAGAGAAATTCCATTTGTAATAACTCCAAAATGAATAAAACACCTGGAAGGCAGTTTATCAAGGCATACTCAAGACTTAAATGTAATTATAAAACATTCTTTTCAGGAGTAAAAGAAGACAAATAATTGGAGGGATATTCACGCTTACTTTTGGACCATGCCAATGCAAGAAAAAATGAGGATACTACCTAAATCAATTTACAGATTCACTATGATAACAATTCAAGTACCAAGGTGTTATTTTATATAACTAACCTAAATAAATAACAAAATTCATTTAGAGTAACAAAAAGTCTAGAATCTCCAGGGAAATAATAAAAAAGTTAACAAAGAGAGAATATCATTTATAAACCTCAAACTGTCTTAAAAACAATCATGAAAACTATTTGCTGCTAGAAAAAAAATAGAAAACAATGACAGCTAGCATTTATATAGTGCTTGAGTAAATCTGTAGAACAAACTAGAAAAGCAAGAATTAAAAACATTCTAATTTCGTGGCTCTGTTTTAGATGGATCCAACAACAAACTCCTTGAGAAAGGAATCCATTTTTCAAAGAGATTTGCTGGGAAAAGTTAAAAGCAGTTTGGCCAAATTGAGACTTAGGCCAACATCTTACACTGCACACAGGTTCCAAAACGACATGACTTAAATATAAAAGATAATGTCATAAAAATATCGGTGAAGAGAAGAATTCTTAAATAAACAGAGATCAGGGAATCATAGCATCTTAGGATCATAGATTTAGACTTGGAAAGGATTTTAGAGGTTCTCCGCCCTAACCTTCTTTTGCTTATGAGGAAAAGGAGGCCCAGGGTGGTTGGAGGCATGGTCAAGGTCACACATGGCAAACTTAGGATTTGAAGCAGGACTGAGATATAAATGGAGGTCCTCTGACTCCATTTCTAGTGCTCTTTCCCCTACATCTGCAAAAAGATAAAAGAGTTTAAATTAGACAAAATAAAAAATGTTTTTGCACCAACACAATTAATGTTGCTAGAATGGTAAGGGAAACTATTGATTAGGAAAAAAAATTTGTATCAAAAGTCTTGGGTAAATATTTTATATTTAAAATTTAAAGTGAATTAATATACATGGATAAGATTATCATTCCTTAATAGAAAATCCATTAAATATTTTTTTAAACAAAATGTTCTTGAAAGAATTACAAACTATTAACAGCCATACAAATGATTGCTTTAAGTAACTAATATTAGAAATGCAAATTAAAACTCTGAGGTTTCACTTCACTCTCAGTAAACTGGCAACCATGACAAGAGATGGAAATACTTAATGTTGAAAGGACATGGTCCAACTATTTTGGAATTATGCGAAGAGGGTGACTAGAATCATTATACCCCTTGACCTAGCAATTCCATTGTTAAGCATATACCCCCAGGAAGGTCAGGAACAAAAAAAAGATCTCATATACGCCAAAATTATTATAGTAGCATCTGAAGTAATAAAGAACTAGGAACAAAGTGAGTATCAATTGATTAGGGAATAGCTAAATAAATGCTAGTACATGAATATTATGCAACATTGTTGTGTTATAAGAAATAACTAATACGAGGAATGCAGAGATCCATAGGAAGAATACTGTTAGTCAAGATAGGGCAAAGTAAGCCAAATATAGAAAACAATATGTGCCAGGACCAAACAATGTAAACTAAAGAGTAATAAAATGTAGATTCTTTACAAAAACCAATCTTGGCTCAGGGAAAGCGATGAAGAAATTTCATTGTCAAAGTGGGATCTCTGGATATGGACAAATAAGGTGAATATGTCCCTTGGTTTTGCTTAACTTTTTCTCTTCTTTGTTACAAGGGAAGGCTCATTGGATAGAGGGCTTTACTTAGAAGTGATGGTGATGTAGCTACAAAAGTTATCAGAAAAAAACCTTTAAAAAAGAACAGATGTGATTACTCAAAACAAAGATAAAAGGGAAAAGAGCAGAGAACTCTTTAGTGACTCATGAGGAGTAGAAAGAACGAAGGCAAAAAAGCTCATAAGAAGCTGAAGGAATAATTGAAAAAGAAGTCAGGGAATGAGATTTTATAAATTCAGTTCCAAGTAATTCAAAGGAAAGTCAGCCTCTACAGTGTCATATGAAAGCAGAATTTAAATAGCCAGCTGGACTTAGCTGTGATTGTCATTGAGAAACTATTAGAAGCATTCAACAGAGTGGTGGGATTAATGTGGCAACTTCACACCTAGCCAGCACATTAGTGGCATTATAGTTCTAAAGGTAGAACAAGAGAAAGCCCAGAAAAATGCCACAGATTATTGAAACGTAGAAAACATAAGTAATAAAGGTTAGCAAAATTAGCATTATTTAGACAAAAAGAATGTATTAACTTTCTTCAAGTTATTAAAAGAGATCTGTTTGATGAGAGATAGTGTCCATCTGTTTTCCATCCATAAAGATGGAACAAGAGGAAATGAACTTAAAACATAGCAGGAACGATTTCAGTTAGATAAGGAAGAGCTTCCTGATAGGATGGGTTGTTTATTCATTACAGCCAGTTATCAAACAGGTTAAGGAATCTTCTTTCCTCTTGATCATCATCATCATCATCATCATCATCATGCTCTATATTTACTCTATACTAGCTTATATGATAGTTTTTCCAAATTTTTCCTGTTCTTAAAGGACTTATAACAGGGAAGCTAGACAAATAAAACTTAAACATAAACATTCAAATGCTTTATAGAAAGACGTACATGTGGATTCTAAAAGTATGAGACTACAAGGAGTGGTAATTATTCTGTACTTCTTAGAGAGCATGGGTACATGCTTCTTAGGCTTACGGACTTCTTAGACAGTGGAAAGAATTTTGGCTCTGAGTTCAAAATATGTCTCTGATGTTCATTGCCAATATGATCTTGAGCATGTCTTTTAATTTATTTCTTGGTCTCACTGTTTCATCTGTAAAATGAAAGATTGGGTGTTCTCTAAAGTTCCTGCTAGCTCTTAGAATTAAGATCTTATGAAATTTTCAGTTGTCTTAAAATGTTCAGAACTTGGTAAAAGAAGAGACAGTATGGTGTAGTGGCTAGGATACTGGACTTGGAGTTAAGAATTTCTAGGTAGCAGTTCTACCTTAGACACTTATTAGCTATTTGATCCAGGTAAGTCATTTACTTTCTCTATGATTCAATCTGTTTATTTGTAAAATGAAGGGATTGGACTCAGTGGCTTCTAAGGTACCTTCTAGCACTGTCTCAGTCTCTAAGATCTAGCTGAAATATTAACCTTTTTGGATTTTCCCAGTTAGAAACCATCTTTTCCTCCTGAGGCTCCACAGAATGCTTTGCACTCATATGTGTTTCAATGTAGTTCACATTATATTTGGTGTTGTTCAGTTGCGTCCAACTCTTGTTGACACCATTTGGGGTTTTCTTTGTAAAGATACCGGAATGGTTTGCCATTTCCTTCTCCAGATCATTTTACAGATGAGGAAACTGAAGCAAACAGGGTTAAGTGACTTGCCCAGGGTCACATAGCTAGTAAGTATCTGATGCTAGGTTTGAACTCAGGTCTTCCTGACCCAGGTCCAGTACTCTATCCACTGAACCATGTAGCAGCAGCAGCAGCAGCAACAAGGATAACAACAGCAATATGGTAAGCTATACAAGGGCAAAGGATCATTTCTTATCTATCTTTGTAGCCATCTCAGGATAGCAGTATGGCATAGTGAAATGATCCCTGGTTTTGGAGTCAGAAAACCTGGTTCAAATACTGCTTCTTTCTGCAGGACTTTCAATTGTTTTGGATGTCAGCTTCTTCCTAGGTAAGATGAAGGGGATGGCCTAGATGACCTCGGAGGTCCCTTCTAGCTCTAAATCTATGATACCAGAAATAATGCTCTGAGTATAGTTACCCACTCAATGTTCCTTAAATTTGAATCTTGCAAAGTGCTACTCTAGGTCCTTAGAAGATAAATTAAGAACTACAGCATAGTACCTGGCCTAAAAAGGGCCAGTTATGCAGGAGGGAATCCTAACTCACTTGGTGATCTCACCAGCTCTCCTGCTTTCAATTATCATCTCTGTGCAGATGATTCTCAGATCTCTTTACCCTGCCCTAATCGCTGTGCTGAGCTATAGTCATGCATCTTCAACTGCTTCTGGATATCACAACCTGAATGTGCTGTAAGCATCTCAAACTCAGCATGTCTAAAACAGAACTCATTATCTTTTCCCATAACCCCTACATCCTTCTGAACTTGCTGATTACTGTTGAGGGTACCATAATCCTTCCAGTCGCCCAGGTTTGCAACTTTGGTGTCATCTTTGACTTGCACATCTGTCACATTACCGATCAGTTGTCAAATTTTGTGATTTCTTCCTTTATAACAATTCTCACACATTCTCCTTCTCTCTATTCATACAGTCATGACTATATTTCAGGCCCTCAATCATCTCTTGCATGGACTACTGTAATAGCCATCTAACTCTCTACCTGTCTCATTTCTTTCCACTCCAATTTATCTTCCCCTCACCTGCCAATGTGATTTTTTTTAAAGTATAGGTCTGATCATTTAACCTCTCCTCTCAATGAACTCTAGTGGTTTCCTGTCACCTCTCAGAGCAAATATCCTTTTTTGAATATTTAAGGCTCTCCATAATCTAGCTCTTTCCTACTTTTCTATCGTTTTTACATCTTATTCCCCTTCACACACCCTATAATTCCACTACATTGCCCTTGCAGTGACTGGATTGCGAAACTCCTTTCATCTCTAAGCCTTTGCACTGGCTTTCCTCTCATGCTTGGAATGCTCTGCCCTCTCACCTCCACCTCTTTCACTTCTCTGGTTTCCTTTAGGACTGAACTCACACCCTGTCTTCTGCAAGAGACCTTTGCTGGTCTCTTTACCTACTGATGCTTTTCTCTTACTATCTTCATCTACACTGTATGTGTCTTTTATGTGACTAGCTGTTTATTGCTTTGGGAGGGGAAAGTGTTCTGTTACCTCTGGTGTTCCAAAGGATGTGTGATCTTGTCCATAATACATAATCACTTCTTATGTATTTGTTGTATTTGTGAGTTACAAAAACTTCATAATTTTTCTTCTATAAACCCATTTAATAATCAAAAAAGAATATTTATATAACTGCATATTGGAAATGAATTGATACAGACTGCAGCTATTGTTAGAAATTTTTCTTGTCAAAGATATAAACAAGGAGACCATTAACATCATTGTAATTCAGAACCCCAGGCTTGAATAAGCTGTTGATTTTCCCATCTTGTTATTTCTCGGTTTTAGAAAGCCTATAGACTGATGCTTTGCATTGCATGGGGACACGTGTGATTTTCTTTCTTGTCCAGCCAATTAGTATTAAGATCAGTAGCATAACCCAGAGAAATATGGTTCATGAAAAATGCCCAGAGGTGACATATTCCCTTGCATTTGGCAAGAGTTATAGAGTAGGAGCTTCTTAATTGGCATTAACCCCAGCGGCAACAAATGAGTGCCAGTGAGTGATTGGCCCTATTGCTGGAGGTTCATAGTAGTTAATGGCTGGTAACAAGTGAGCCCCTTCCTGATTTTCATATGACCTATATTCTGTCTGCAAGAGTTCCTTGAAAAGTAAGCAGCATACTTACCAGTTAGGGCATTTAAGTGACTGAATTAGAAAGAAGGTTGAATCCCTCTGAGAAGAGAAGTCCCTGTCTAGAAAAACTGAAAGGAGTCAGAATAAAAATGGCTTTTGTGAGATAGGGTATCAAAATGCACATAAAGGCATTTTGAACAAAGGGTTGATAATTTTCTTCTTATCGTCTTCTTTAAACTACCCAAGTAAGAACAGGAAATGTCGATAGGGACCTCATCACTCTCGTTTTGAATCTGTTAAAAAACATCTTTGTCACTTTGCTCAGGAGACTTCCCTCTCCCGGCCTTCCCCTTAGACCCCCAACTGTGTGAGAGGTCTTTCATAGGACATGAAAACTGCACAGAGCAGGAGTTCTTAACCTTTTTTTGTTGCATGGTCCCTTTAGGCAATCTGGCAGAGCTTATAGATCCATTCTCAGAATGTTTTCAAATGCATAAAATTAAACACTTAGACTCTCAAAGGAAAACAATTATATTGCAATGAAGTTATCAAAATATTTTTTAAAAAGTTGATGGATGCCAGGTTAAGAACCCCTGCCTGGAGAGTAGGTTTTCTTCTTTGAGGGGTCATTGCCAATGCAGGGGAAGTGTGGGTGGGGAATCATTAAGTAAATGAAGAGTAATGTTCCTCCTTCCCTCATTTACATATTAGTGGAGGAGGAGAATAAAGATTGGAAATGGTAATTTCACTGCCAAAGGGAATTCCTGGAGGAGGAAAATTCCCTCTACTGGTTACTGGTCTATACGTTTTCTGCAACATAAAGACATAGGGATTTCCTAGAGCAGTCCATGGTTCATGAGGGTCAGGCAGCTAGGTGGGACAGAGGATAGAGTGTGGGACCTGGAGTCAGGAAGACTCCTTTTACAGAGTTCAAATCTGACCTCAGACACCAGCTATGTGACCCTGGGCAGGTCCCTTAATCCTGTATGCCTCAAGTTCCTCCTCTGTAAAATGAGCTGGAGAAGGAAACTGCAAACTACTCCAGTATCTTTGCCAAGAAAACTCCAAATGGGGTCACCAAGAGTCAGACACAACTGAAACAACTGAACAACAATACATATGAGGAACAGGATTTGAACCAAGGTCTTTTTGGCATGAAGGCCAGATTTCTGTCTATGACGCGCTGTGTCTCATTAAATATTAAGACTGACTCCAGATACAGTGTTCTTTCTACTGCAGGTTCTCCAGCTCTGCACTAGAGCATGCTGCTCGTTCTCCACTTCATTCTCATATACATGATTTGGATTCTTTGCAGTAAGGAGTTTAATGTTTATTGGGCTAGGGATTAGACCATGAGTCATGCCACTTCAATTCTATGCAACAAACATTTATTAAGTTTAGCTACACGCAAGATGCTATCTATGTTAGACACTGAAGATACAAAGACAAAACAGTCCCTCTCTGAAGAAACTTACATTCTGCCAAGGGGACATAACCTGTATGTGGAAAAGTAACTCTAACAGATATGTGTACACATATATGTATATGTAAGTAAATATAACACACACATACACAAACATATATATGCACATATGATATTTACTTTTCTGTGTACAAGTCATGTTCTCTTGTTATAATGTAAATTTATTCAGGCAGGGACTCTGCATGTGTACATACACATATATAAACACACACATATGTGCATGTGTGTATACATATATATACACATATATACATATATACACGTACACACAAATGTGGGGTAGGCAATAGAACTTGGGCTTCCTGCCTGGAATTAGGAAGCTGTGAGTTCAGATGTCTTTCCAGAAACTTACTGGTTATATGACCTTGGGTAAGTGACTTAATCTCTGTCTACCTCAGCTTCCTTAACTATCAAATGGACATAATAATAACACCCACCTCTTAGGGCATTTGTGAGGACCAAATGAGTTAATATTTGTAAAGCGGTTAGTATAGTTCCTCACACATAGTAGGTGTTTAATAAATGTTTGTTTCCTTTCTTAAAAAAATAATTTTAAGGAGAGGAATCTACTACTGAGGGAATCATGAAGGAGGTAGCACGTAAGCTATATCTGAAAGAGGTTAAGGATGACAAGAGGAGGAAAGAGAGAATTCTGGGGGATGGAGGTGGTTTGGGCATTCTTCTTGTGCAAAGGTATGGAGGTGGTCATGTGAGATATTATGATTAAGGATCTGCATGCAGACTAGGTTAATCAGAATAGAGAATGTGTTGAAGGGATTAGTATGGAATAAGATTAGACAGGTAGGTAGGAGCTAAATTATGGACAGCTTTATATGCCACGTTAAGGATTTTATATATCAGCCTAAAGACAAAATGGAACTGCTGAAAAATTTTGAGTATGGGGGTAGGGAGGAGAAAGAGCGTTCTGAGAGGCAGGCTAACATTGTCAGATCTGTGTTTTAGGACTATCAGTTTGATAGCTGTGTGGAGGATTTATTGAGAGGGCAGCAGCTAGTTACCTCTCTTTGTCTGAATTTGCTTATCTATAAAATGAGATATTATCTCTAATATCTCTGACAACTTCAACATTCTATGAGTCAACACTTTTAAATCTCAAGAGTTCTGACACCAATCTAATGTATGTTGATATGGATAAAACACTTAATTTGATAGTGATAAACCTAAGTTTCGTATCTTACTTGAAGATCTGGTCCACATTCTGGAATCCCTGCTCTACCACATGGAGCAAAAGGCAGCTTTAAAAACTCTCAGTTGTGAGGATGCCCATCAATTGGGAATGGCTGAACAACTTGTGGTATTGAATGTACTATTGTACTATAAGAAATGATGAACGGGCTGACTTCAGAAAAACCTGGAAAGACTTGTATGGTCTGATGCTGAGTGAAGTGAGCAGAACCAAGAGAACGTTGTACACAATAACAGCCATGTTGTCCGATGAATAATATTGATAAGATTGATAGGATCTAAGACATCTCCAAAGGCCTCATGATGGAAAATGCTATCTTCATCTAGAGAAAGAACTATGGAGTTTAAATGCAGATTGAAACATACTATTTGCTATTTTTTTTCTTCTGTTGAATTTTGTTTCCTCTTTCTGGTGATTCCTCCATTGGTTCTAATTCTTACTTACAACATCACTAATGTGAAAATATGTTTAATAGGAATGTAAATGTATAGCCCATATCCGATTGTGTGTTGTCTTGGGGAGGGTGGTGGGGAGGAAGGGGGAGAAAAATTTTGAACTCAAAAGCATATGGAAGTGATTGTTGATAAATCAAAATAAATTAATAATAATAATAATAATAAAACCCTCCCAATTGTGCCTTTGCAGAAGGGGAGGCCTGAGGACCTGTTATGTCAGGATCTTTAGAACCTCAGTACCCACGCAAACCAAAGACATTAACACAAGTTTATGAAGAGGGTAATTTGAAAAGGAAATGCTGAATCAAGATTATTAACCATTGAAATAAGAAGGACCCTGTCAGGGGCCTTAGAAAAATAGGTTAGGGGACAGCTAGGTGGCACAGTGGATAAAGCACCTGCCCTGGAGCTCAAATCCGATCTCAGACATTTAACAGTTACTAGCTATGTGACCCTGGGCAAATCACTTAACCCCAACTGCCTCATCAAAAAAAAAAAAAGAAAAAGAAAAATGGGTTCATATGAAAAAAAGATAATCTAAAGGATTGGGGACATAGGGCTAGAGGGTTATATAAAATTGACAAGGTTCAGGAGAGCCCTTGTCTCAACATAGGGACTTCTTTGTAGCCGCTTTGTTCTATTCTTGTAACTATGTTTCCCCAACTCCATTACCATACACTTGAGCTATTCTTTTTTTCCCTCCCATCAGGCAATTGAGGTTAAGTGACTTGCCCAGGGTCACACAGCTAGTAAGTGTCAAGTGTTTGGTCTGAGGCTGGATTTCTGTCTATGATGTACTTTGTCTCATTAAATATTAAGACTGATTCCAGATACAGGGTTCTTTCTACTGCAGGTTCCCTACCCCTGTACTAGAACATGTTGCTCATTCTCCACTTCTTTCTTATATAGATGATTTGGATGCTTTGCAGTAAGGAGTTTAATGTTTATTGGGCTAGGGATTAGACCATGAGTCATGCCACTTCAATTCTATGCAACAAACATTTATTAAGCTAACCCTGCTTGCCTTAAGTTCCTCAGGTCCTTCTGACTTCAGAGCCCGTACTCTATCCACTGTGCTACCTAGCTGCCCCTTTGAGCTATTCTTATTACCTGTACTCTGAGGAGTCTGGAGGAGGTGCAGTTCTGCTGGGGTTTCCATCTGGATTTTGGTCAGCCTGGAAACTCCCTGGAGCCTTATGGCAATCAGATCAAAACTTTGGGGATATTCCAGATCTCATTCATTTTAGGATTATGAAATCATAGATTTAGCTTTGGAATGGACCTCAGAGGCCATCTAGCGAAGTCTAATCATGTCATAGATGAGGAAACTGAGGACTGGGGAATTTAAGTGACTTTCCTGAGGTCACACAGGTAGTGTCAGAGGTGGGATTTGAACCAAGGTTCTTTTACTGCAGAGCCAGTATTCTTTCTATTATGCTAAGCTCTATCCTTCTTCTGGGCTGAGAGCTGTTACAACCTTTGTGCCAGTAAACAGGCAAGGGAGGAGCAGTCTTTCAACAAGATTAAACTTTCTTGTTTGCAAGATTACTCTGGGCAAATTTTGTAGTCTGTCATTGTAGGAACCCCAAAAGTCCAAAGGGGTCTTGGTATAAGTCACATCATAGATAAAGAAGCAAGGAAGAAATTTCCTTTCAGTTCTGTGGATGGGAGAAGAATTTGTGACTAAATAAAGGATGGAAAGAATCATAAAAGACAAAATGGAATTTGGTTCTATAAAATTAAAGTTTTTGCATAAACAGTAAAGTTAAAGTTAGGAAGGATTGAATTAACTGGGAGAAAATCAGCAAGTTTCTCTGGTAAAGGTCTCATATTCAGGATATATAAGGAACTGATTTAAATTTATTAGACTAAGAGCCATTCCCCAACAGATCATTTGCCAAAGGATGTGACCAGGCAGTTCTCAAAGGAGGAAATACAAGGTATCAACAACCACATTACAAAAAAAAGATATTCTGCTTGGCTAATAATTACAGAAACTCTGAGGTCCTACCTCACTGACCATCAGATTATTGAAGGTGATTAAAAAAAAAGAAAAAAGATGATTGTTGGAGGAGCCACTGGAAAACCAATGTAATATTTGTAGATTTATAAATCAATCTAGCCATTCTGCAAACTAATTTGGAACTACTTCCAAAAAAGTCACTAAACTATTTATCTCCTTTGACCTAGTGATGCCATTACTAGATCTGTGCCCCAAAGAAATAAAAAAAGGATTCATTTGCAAAAAAATATTTCTAGCAGCACTATTTGTTATAGCAAAAATATGTTGACTAAGGAGGTGCCCATCAGTTGGAGAATGACTAAAACCTATGGCGTATGAATGTAATGGAATATTATTGCACTGTAAGAAATGATAACTGAAACAATTTCAAACAAATCTGGGAAGATATGTGATCTGATACAGAGTGAAGTGTGCATGACCAAGTGAACAATTTATACAATAACAATGGGACTGCAAAGGAAAACAGCTTTGAAATATTTGAGATATCTGATCAATGCAGTAACCAACCACAATTCCAGATGACCAGTGATGAAGCCACCTTTAAACAGAGAGGTGTTAGAGTGAAAATGTAGAACAAGATCTACATTTTCACATATGGCTAATGTGGGAATGTTTTTGCTTGAACATAACATATTTGTTACAGAATCTTGTTTTTGTTTTTTTTTTAGTGGAGTAGGGAAGACAGGAGGAAAAGAGATTATGGTTAGGGTACCCTCTCCCCCCAAAAAGGAAGAAATAAAGAAAGAAAAAAGGTCATTAAATCATTTAAAAATACTCAAAAGAGAAGAGAAAGAGGCTAGAAGGAATCATGGACAAGCAGGACAGTTTAGAAAGCTATATATTGGTTAAATATATTATGTACTTGAAAAGCAAACTATAAATAGGAGACTTACAGTTTCATATACACTTTTTCCATTCTACTATGTATATGGAAATGTTCATTTTATTTGGTGTTTAAATTTAGAATTAAACAAGAAAAACCCCCAAAACATTAATAGGAAATTTAAAGAACAAAAATGTCTCTTTTTTTTTTTTTGGTACCATCCACAACTGGCCAGTCAGGTGTGTTCAGGGAAGGCAATGTTTTGTGCCTTTTGCTGCATACCTTCTGCTGAGTGTTCAAATTGAAGAGGACTATGAGATGAGAAGTGTATTCCTGACCTCGGCCAGATTCACAGTGTGGTTGGCTAGTAACACAGGAGAAAGAGTGACAGTAGCAGCCACATATGCTTAAAATTGCAACAGAGGCTTTCAAATCACATGTAATATCATCAGCATGGTGCTAAATCATGCATCAGGGTTTGGTTTCTCTGGAAAGTGCCAATGTTTTTGATGCTGAAAAGAAACTTTTTAAGAGGCATGATCAGAGAGCACAAGCTAATTTATAAGTGCATTAGTGGTTCAGATGTGGTCTCCTATCTGTTAGCAGCAAGTCTTCGACGCTTTGAAATTGTGAAACAAATCATATCAGCCCGTAAGCCTCTTACAACAATTTGCTTTGGTAGTAAAATGAACCAAAGATAAAATTACTTAAATATGTTTAAAAACATACACACGTTTAGGAATTTTCTGTATATTAGAAAATACCAGAGTGGGAACTTAAATTGAGATTGACTCCCTAAGGTGCCTTGTAAAAGTAGCGTAATGTTGACTAGTAATTGAGTGCAATGATGTCTCCAACTCTACCCTGGAAAAGGTTTGATGAAGTCTGCCTGCATAGAGTCATGTGTTTGGGATAGTTCCAGCCAATCTCAGCAAAAGACTTGCACCTGTTCTCTTAGGAACAAGAGGCTGGGTTGATAAGTGTGTTTCAACCTGGACAAAACCGTAAGATATCGTGGTGCAGGAGAATGAGCTCTAGATTTAGAGTCATAGACCTTGGGCTTAAATTTCAATTCTGCCAATTATTGTTTTGTGACTTGGGCAAATCACAACTTCTGTGGGCCTCAGTTTCCTCATTTGTAAGATGAGGAGATCAGAGTAGATCAATTAATTAGCATGTATTAAGGACCAACTATGTGCCAGGCACCTTCCTAGGTGGTATATAAAGACAAGAAGGAAACAAGTCCCTACCCTCAAGATGTCAGGTGACATATCTCTATCTACCTATGTAAAAATTAAAAATGATACACAAGGGGATTTTGGGGGCAGGGAACTAGAAGCAAGGGTGACCAGGAAAGGTCTCATGTAGGAAGTAGTACTTGAACTAAGCTTTGAAATAAACTACAGGTTCTAAGACTGGGAGAGAAGGAGAGAGAACATTCCAGAAAGGGGGATAGTTATGCAAAGATACAGAGATGGGAAGTAAAATGTCACGTGTTAGGTGCAACAAAAAGGTCAATTTAGCTAGACTCAAGAGTATGTTAAGGGGAGTAGCACATAATAAGTCTGAATAGGTAGGCTGGGAAGGGCTTCAAATGTCAAATAATGTGTGATATTTGATCTTAGAAATAAATGGAAGCCACTGCAGTTTATTGAGTAGGGGAGTGACATAGTCAGATGCATGATTTGCAAATATCATCTGGAACTGTGTATAGGATATATTAGAGAGGAGACAGGCTTGCTGCATATCTAAGGTCTCTTCTGGCTCTAAGTCCATGATTTTTGTCCTGATTCTTGTTTCTGCCCAACCTAAAAGTTTGGGGCACCCTATTAGCAGCAAAGAGTCAGGGTCAATAGAGGCTTGGTTCACATACACGTACACAATGATTGTATGACCACTCAGTCTCCCAGAGAGCTTTCTAAGACTACAAATTACCAATTTGTGTCAGTGGAGGGAGTTTCTGTACTGGGAATTCCCTGTGGTAATGAAATCACAAGTCCAGATAAAAACAACAACAACAAATTAGGCAATGTACTTAGCCATTTCAAGACTGACTTTCAGCCTTGCATAATATCTTTACCATTTGGTGTGTGTCTGTCTAGTTGGAATGTGTATAATAAATATTATATCAAGGCATATAAAGATGCTACAGTGAATTGAATTCCAATTCTATTGCAACACATCATGAAATAATTTTCCCCTTTGAAAAGCCATATGATTTAATATTCAATGGGCCTAAGAGTCAGATGCTAGCTTTTCCATGTCTATTTATTCAATTCAGAGCCCAAGTGTAGTCTAAATTGACTTTTAAGGATCACTATGCCAGACCCCCTCAACTGTTTTTGTTTTTCCTCTGAGTAGTTTAGGGTCAAAGTTTCATGGTTTTTAATTGGAAGAGACCTTAGATATCACATAATAAAAAGGTTCTGAACTTCTTTGTGTGTCTCGGACCCTTTTGGCAGTCTAGTGAAGACTATGTACCCCTTCCTGGAATAATGTTTTAAATACATAAAATACTATACATAAGATTGCAAAGGAAACCAATTATTTTGAAATAGTTACAAAACATGTGTATATAAAAAACAAGTTCAGAGACCTTAGGTTAAGAACCCAAGATTTAGTCCAGTCTTTATTTTATTTATTTGATAAATTTGATTTTGACACAATAATTACTTCCTAATACTCAAACAATACCTTACCCTCCCATATAAAACATTCTCTGAAAACAGGTAAGCAAAACTGTCTAATTGTGGTATTATGACTGGTAGCATAGACCACTTTCCCCTTTTTTAGATTATCAATTGTTAACAGAAAGAAAGGATGTGTTCTTCAAATCTGATATTGTAATACCAACATTGTTCTTTGTTTGACATTGTCTGTATTTGTCTGTTACCTCTTAGAGTTGTCTCTATTTAAATGATCAGCTATTTTGTATGTTTTCTTTTGTCTCTACTTTCTTTATTCCGCATAACTTCATACACTTCTTCCTATTTTTTGAATTATTCATGCTAATCATTCCCTATGGTGCAGTAACATTCTATCATATTCACATATCATAATTTGTCCAGCCATTTTTCAGTTATTTGGTGCATGGATTGTTTCCAGATTTTTGTCATCACAGATAGTGCTTCTATGAATAGTTTTATATATATAGATCTTCATTTGATGTCACTATCATTGTGAGGATATAGTAGGATCTTTGGATTAGAAGGAATTAACAATTTCATAACTCTTCTTGAATAATTCAAATTAATTTATTTTAAAAATAAAATTATTAATCTCATTTATTGTTGTTTTGTTGTTTCTGACTTTGTGACCCCATTTGGAGTTCTCTTGTCAAAGATATTGCAGTGGTTTATCATTTCTTTTTCAAGCTCATTTTACAGTGGGGAAATTGAGGCAAACAGGGTTAAGTGACTTGCCCAGGGTTACACAATTAGTAAGTGTCTGAGGCCAGAATTGAACTGAGGAAGATGAGTCTTCCTGACCCCAGTTGGCATCCTATTCACTGAGCCACCTAGTTGCCCATTCATTTATTGTTATGATGCCTAAATTTCTCTTAGTACCCTTTCCCCTTTCCCATACTTCCTTATAATCCATTCCATATGATAAATAATACTTTTTTAAGGGAAAAAGAAAGAAAAAGAGGAAAAAGGGGAAAAAAATCAGTTAAATTTTTAACTGCATAAAAAGTCTAAAATTTTACAATGTTTCGCATCCATGGGCCTCACACCTCTGTAAAATAGTAGATGGAAGTGTATTCTCATAGCTCTTTTTGGGGTCATAAAATTATTCTTTGCAATTCTGAAATGTTCACTTTTAATTGTTTTGTGATTATTGTTCTTCCCATGTCAAATGTTGGATTTATTGTGCATATTGTATTCTTGACTCTGCTTATTTCATTCTGTATCAATTCATGCAAGCCATCCAATGCTTCTTTGTAGTCATCACAAGTGTCATTTCTTATGGAATGATAGTATTCTAATCTATTCATGTACCAGACTCAATTTAGTCATGCTACAATCAATGGGCATGTACTATGTTTCCAGTTCTTTGTTACCACAAAAATTGCTGCTCTTAATTTTTTTGGTACACCTATGGACTTCCTTTTTATCCATGATCACCTTGAAGTATATATTGAGTAATGGCATCTCTGTGTCAAAAAGTATCAACATTTTTTCTTTGCATAATTCTAAATTATTTTCCAATATGCATACACTCTATTAAGAATGCACTATTGTGTCTACTTTCCTACAACCACTCCAATATTGGCCATTCTCAAAATTTGTCATCTTTGCCAATTTGTTGGCTGTGATGTGAAACATGAGCATTGTTTTTTATCATTGTTTTAATTTGCATTTCTCTCATTATTAGCCACTTGGAAACTTTTTTCATGTGTTTATTAACAATTTTTTTGAGAACTATAACCCTTGACTACTTTTCAATTGAGGAATGACTTTTGATCATGTATTTCTGTTAGTTTTCAAAATATCTTAGATATTAAAACTTATCTGAGAAATTTGATATAAAGATCCCCCCCACATTTGACCATTTTGCATATTATCTGATCTATATTGGTTTTGTTTCTGTAGAGGGTTTTGATTATTATATCTTTTGTATTTGCCTGCATCCTTTCTTTGGTTAAGAATATGTCTATCAAAAGCTGTGAAAGATACATGATCTCCTCCTCTCATTTTCATAGTAATATGATCTTTAATGCTAATGTCATGTATTCATTTTGAATTTGTTATGAAATATGGTGTAAAATATGGATCTAGCCATTATTTTTGGCATGTTTCTTTCCAGTTTTCCCAGCAGTCTTTTTTTTTAATGAAATAGGGAGTCATTTCTCAAGTAATTTATGTTTTTTTGTTTATCAAACACTGGGTTGTTGAGTTCCATTGATTGTCCCTTGTCTTGCCTTTTCTGTTAATCTATTACTCTATCTTATAACAAATACCAAATAAATTTGATAACTGTTGACATTATAGTTTATGGTTTGGAAGTGATATTAACCCTTCATTCGTAGCTTTTAAAGAAATTATTTCCCTTGATATTCCATATATTTTATTTTCTCCAGATGAATATTAAAATTATTTTGTCTAACCCTAGCAGTCTGATTTAATTGGTATGGCATTAAAACAATAAATGAAATTTTGTGGTAGTGTTATTTTTATTAAGTTGGTGTGACCCATGCATGAGCACTGAATAATCCTCCAGCTATTTATGTTCTTTATTTAAGGACTATTTTATAATTTAGCCTATATAATTACTTTGCTTGGTTTATATACAAATTCCTAAATATTTCATGTATTTTGCATATATGTTGAATGGGATTTTTGTTTCCATTTTACCCTCTTGGATTTTGTTATTTTTACATAAAAATGCTGTCGATTTTCCGTAAGTTTATTTTGTAGTCTATAAGTTACTGAAACTATTTGTCAATCTTTTGATTCTGTAGGATTTTCTAAACAAATCTTCATGTTGTAAATAAATAGGCATATATTCATTGACTCTTTGCCTATTTTTATTACTTAAACTACTTTATCTTGTTTTATTTCTATTGCTAGCATTTCTAGAACTATGTAAAACAATAGTTGGGGAGAATGAGCTTCTTTGCTTTACTTTGGTATTTACCGGGAAAGTTTCTACTTTGTGTCCATTGAATATGATGCTTGTTTCTGGTTTTAGACTGATACCTTTTATATCAGAAAAGTTCTTCTATGCCTATACTTTGAAGAGTTTTTTTTTAAGTGTTAGTGAGCTCTGTACTATGTTAAAGACTTTCCATCTATTATGAGAGTTGTGTGGTTTTAGATTTTTTGTTTTTGTATTAAATATCTTGATTGTTTTATTCTTTTGAGCCATCCTCACTTGGTATAAATACAAGTTGGTCATAAGGAATTATTTTTTTAATAAATGACTGACAAGGTTATATTTAAAATTTTCTAATCAATATTTGATAATGATATTAGTCTACATTTCTCTTTAATTGCTTTGTAATTCCCTGGTATATAGATTAGGACACATTTGTCTCATAGAAGAGTCTGAAAGAGTCCTTTCTTTAAAAAAAAACTTTCATTTTTGAGTGTAATTTGTAAAATACTGGTACTAATTTTTCTTTAAAAATTTGATAAAATTTTCCTGTGAATTACTCAAGACCAGAATATTTTTTTCCCCTTTGGTAGTTCCTTTACAAGTAGAAAATTTTAGGTTGTATCTCGAGTTTTTTTGTTTATATTTGGAATATATTATTCATTCTCTTTTACTGTTTTTAGTGCGTGCAGAATAGTATTATGTTTTTACATTTATTTTCTTTCCTATTTGAAAATCTCCTTGTGGCTTATATAACATTCTGTTTGCTATTGGAATTGTTCTATTTAATAATTATGTGCCTCGTAGTTTGCATTATCAATTTTTTTTCTGTAGGTGATCTGTGGATTCTTTTAATTGTTATTTTGTTTTCTGTAATTAGAAATCTTGGGCAATCTCATATTTTTTTTGTGTGTTATGATGTTTAAGTTTTTTGACTTGTGTTCTTCCAGGAGACTTGTGATCCTTACACTATTCTATGCATCCTGTTTCTGAGTGGATCACAGAGCACAAACTGATGGGTCAGTCTGTACTGTGCTACCAAAGCATGGTATCTAGTAAGAGGGAGTGTTCAGGGAGTATATCAGGGATTAGAGATTAGCCTTCTCTGCTGTTAATTAATCATGTTGTTAACTTCAACTTCTTGGTATCTTGGCCAAAGGAAAGAACTGCAATTACATTACCTCTTGCTCATTTTTCTTATTTTGGGGAGTTCTGAGAGTTTAGAAGTACTGGAGAAAATGTCTAGTTCTCCATTTTGTTGTCATGTGATCTAATTTAAAATTAATTTCCATATTCTTTGGGCCAAATCACAGTTTTACTAAGATTGAATTTGAGAGACTTTACCCCAGTTCCTCAAACATTGAAAATGTTCTTTTTTGTTAATTCGGTGAGTATGAGTTGATGCCTTGCAGTTGCTACAATTTTCTTTTCTCTGTTTAATAGTGATTTTGGAAGGATTCTCAGATAGCCACTGGTAGTTTGCATGTCTTCTTTTAACAACTGTTTATTTAGTAGGGATAGGGACAATACTTAAGATTTCATTGATATGTGGAATTTCCTATTGAGAAAACTCCCTTAAGTGCCTTCTTTGCAAATTATAGTTTTTTGAAGGGCTTTCTAGAGCACTACAGGATCATGTGAATTGCCAAGATTAACATAGACAGTACGTGTCAGAGGCAGGACTTGAATTCCAGCCTTCATGGTTTTGAATCTCTATCCATTACTCCATGCTGCCTCTGTATTGAATACCAGTTCTTAATCTTATAGATTTATGTTAGTTTCCTACAGATTTTGGATGTTAGATTTTTTTAGAGTTGTTTAATGAAAATAGTTTTGTGAATCATTGTATTTTCTTCTAATTCTATCTGTATAGATTTTATTTCTGTAATACTTTTAAAATTTATATAATGAGATGAGCAAGAGACTGTCTCATGTCTGACTGTAAATTATCCCCAAATCCACAGTTGTTAAAAATATAACCTATCATTCTTTAGCAATTGTTTTATAGATTGGCTTTTTATAAGTATATCATTGATATATTTAGAATTTATTGTAATATGTGATGCAAGATGCTGTTCTAAACACATTTTTTTGCCCAACTGCTTGCTTGTGTTCCCAGAATTTTTTGTCATCTAAAGAATTCTTTCTCAAAAGTGGGGGGGGAGTAGGACCTATTTATACAAAACTATTTATAGCAGCTCTTTTTGTATAGCAAAGAAATGGAAATTGAGGGAAATTGAGGAATGGCTGAAGAAGTTGTGGTATACGAATGTAATGCAATACTATTGTGCTACAAGAAATGATGAGCAGGCTGCTCTTAGAAAAAAAAACTGGAAAAACTTACATGAACTGACGCAAAGTGAAGTGAGCAAAACCAGAACAGTATATACAGTAACAGCACTATTGTATCAATGATCAACTGTAAAAGACTTAGTTACTCTGATCAAGACAATGATCCGATATAATTAGGACTCATCATGAAAAAATGCTATCCATGTCCAGAGGAAGAACTGATGGAAACTTAATGCAGATTGAAGCATACTATTTTTCACTTTATTTTTTTCATGTTTTTTTTTCTTTTGGTCTGTTTTTTCTTTTACAACATGGTTAATATGGAAATATGTTTTATGTGATTGCACATATATATAACCTATATCAAATTGCTTACCATCTTAGGAAGTCAAGAGGAGAGGAAGGAAAGAGGAAAATTTGGAACTAAAAATTAAAAAAAAGAATATTAAAAATTATCTTTATGTGTAATTAGGAAAATAAAATACTATATGAATTGAAAGAAAACACAATACTTCATGTTCTTGGGTTTACAAAATAATAAAGTTTTGTGCATGTTTGTTTTTAGGGCTTGCTTATCTAACTGATTCCAGTGATTTACTTTTCAATTTTTATCCAGTACCAGATAGTTTTGAAAATTGCAAAATTGTCTGAAATCTAATAACATAAACCCTTTATTTCCAACATTTTTTTTATTGCTTCCTTTGATACCCCTTATCTTTTATAATTCAATGTGAAGTAAAATATAAAGTATTCCCTTGGTAAATCAATTGATATAGTACTAAATTTCTATAATAATTAAGAGCATTAGCCATTTAAAAATATTGGCACAGCCCATACATGAACAGAAAATAATTCCCCAATATATAGATTTTATTTGTGTAAAAATATTTTTTATTTTTACTTTTTATTTTAAATGAAACTTCCCCTTCTTTCTTTACTTTCTTGTTTTTCTTAGTAATATGGAAAAATGCCTGTGATTTTCATATATTTATCCTGCTACTTTATTAAAATGTTTAATTGATGATTTTTTATTGATTCTCTAAGCAAACTATCAAATAATCTGCAAAAAATAATTTTAATTCCTCTTGTTCTCTTAATTTATTTTTCTCACCTTATTGCTTTAGAAAATTTTGATAGAATGATGTTAAATTGTAGGGAAGATAGTGCATATACATATACATACATACGTGTGTGTGTATGTAAGGAAAGCTTCTAAGGTTTCACTAGTAAAAATGATGGTAGCTTTTGGCTTTAGATAAATGTCTTCACTTTAGCATTTAAAAATTAAATGCATTATGTTTTATCACAGGACTTTTAAAATCTATTGAGAATGTTATGTGATATTTATTGTTTTTAAGGTTGGTATTTTGCTAATAGTTTTCCTAATATCAATTCATTCTTACATTCACATTCTCATTCAAAATTGGTCATTATAAACAATTTTGCACAATTTGCAGTAGCCTCTTTGCTAACATTTTATTTATTATTTCTATAACAATATTTATTGTGACACTGGTCTATTTTTAAGCCTTTGATTTATTATTTCTTTCTCCTGAGGAAAAAGTACCCTATCTATCTCAGAATAATTTTGGTAAGGCTTCTTTTTTTCAATATTTGCAAACAATCTTTTTAGTAGAATGCTTATTTTGTTCTTTAATTAAATAACATTCAGTTTTAAATAATCTGGATCCAGAGGGTCCTCCCTCCTCCTTTGGGAGTTGGTCAATTTCACTTTCTGTGTGGTTGAGGTACTTGATTCTCCCATTTTGTTAGTTGGGGCATTTTATGTTTTTATTTATTTATTCATCTATTTCATTTAAGTTTTCAGTTTTGGTGGCATGATAGTTTTCTTTATTTGCTTTCCATGCTCTTTATTTTTGATCTTGACAACATGTTTCTGATTTCTTTCTTTTTGATCAAACTAGCAATAATTTATTAATTGTGTTGATGCATTTTTTATTATAGAAATGCCTAACCTTTGGGGTGATGCAACACAACAATTGCTTCTGTAGGTCCTGTAGCCCCCGCCTCTGCTGCAACTACAATTACTAAAGATCTGGAAAGGAAAATCCCTACCACCAAGCTCCTTGATGCTGTCAAGTGGCTATTCATCAGAAATGGATATTTAAAAAAAATCAGTACAAAGGACATTAAAGAAGATGCATTACCATTTGTTTTGCTATTACATCCTAAGGACCACTGGGGCTTTCCATCTGACTTGCAGTTGATTATGCATATGTTTTGTTTCTCCTTATTAGAATGTAGGCTCCTTAAGAGCAGACACTTTCTGACTATTCTTTTTGTATCTCCAATACTTGCACAGTATTTTCCACATAGTGGAAATGTTTTTTCTTACCAAATGTTTTTTCATTCACTCATTCACCCATTCATTCATTTTAGAAAGTCCTCAAGCATTGTCCTAGCAACAGGACAATGACAAGGCTAGCTAATTTTGGAGATATCAACAGTAGATTGGTCACTTGGTGGTGAGTTCTTTAGCCACCTCTTGCCCTGTAATGATGGTGGCAGAGATGTTAAAGGTACAGGCAACATGAAAAGTCAAAGTTTTAAAATTGTCTATAAACATTAATTTTGCTTTATTCTAACTAATTCTAACTCTAAACATGAGATCCTGTTTAGTGATCAACAAATTATACTATAGAAGGAAATGAATCATACCAATATTGAATGTTTTTACTCTAAACAAAACCAGAAGACAAAGGAAGTTGCTGCTAAATTGAAGGATGACTCACAGCTCCTCTATTCAGAGCAATAAAGAAGCTAAGGGAATTGGTTTTTATCATGTTTCCAAAGCCATCAAAAACCATCATTTCCTGGGATACTTGGCCATCTCATTTTGCAGTGCTCATGATAAGCATTTGCAAAAAGACCACCCATAAAGATAAATGTGGCTTATCCAGCAGCATCTGTTGCAGAAGAGAAGGAGGTAAAGGAATCTGATGAGGAACTTGATAAGATCCTTAAAATTAAACTAACATAAACTTTAATAGTTGATGACTTGAATACAAAAGTTGGCACAGGGAAAAATCTCTAAAAGATGTTGGAAAACATGCTTAAGGATCAGAAATGGGAGATATTAAGAGCTTAATGGCTACAAAAAAAGACGCATGCCTATATATTATGAATTCTTTCTTTAGAAAATAAAGGTGATAAGTATAGGTCATGGTAAACACAATATTACATCATAAAAAATATTGAGTTACCAATGTAGGAGTAATTTCTAAAGCACTGATATTATTCCAAGTCAGGACACTCACTTGTTAAAGCAAAGGGAAAAATTAATATCAAGTTTAAAGAAAAAATCAAAATAAAATAGAAGGTGGAATATAACTCAAATAATTATAATATAACCTATTTAAATAAGTTGTTAAAGCTGATAAAAATAACAAACATAAAAAGAACAGTGACATAGATTATCACCATTTCCTAAATTTAATTTATGTAAATCAACTGTCACAAGTAGGCACAGAAAAAATACATAATTGATCTCTTTGACAAATGGGAAAACATAGAAGCCAAGGACAGCACTAGTTTAAAATGGGGGCTGTGAGGAGAAGGAATAAGCATTTATTAAGCACCTACTATGTGTCAGACACTGTGCTAAGTGCTTTACAAATGTTATCTCTTTTAATAACTGTGAATAACAGCAACCTTGAGATGTAGTACCTCTTATTACCACCATTTCACAGTTGAGGAAACTGAGGCTGGATCAGAAATATGGTTTTCCTGACTGCAACCCTAGTGCTCTATCTGCTGAGCCAACTAACTGCCTGTAGACAAAATAAACTTTTTGTAAACTAATAGGAGAAAGTTGGTAGAAGATTCTAAGCAGTATTGTTTCGTTAAATAGTGAGAAGTGGTGGAGATATACTTGGTTTAATGGAAGTTTGGTGGAATACATAACGAGTAAAATCATCTGAGGTCATTTAAATGGAACTGGGACAATGAGCAGATTTAAAAAATGTAAATGTTCTATCAAGATTTCTGCAATAAATGATTTTCTCCATCAATGAGATTGGAGAAACTCCATTTGTAATCTAACATTAAATTCCCCAAAATATTAATTGACTAATAAAGAAAACAAAGATGAAAAGAGTAGCTGGATTATATATATATATATATATATATATATATATATATATATATATATATATGTACATGTACATGTACATATACATGCATATGTATATGTATATGTATATGTATGTATGTGTATGTGTATGTGTATGTGTATGTGTATATGTATATGTATATGTGTATGTATATGTATATGTATATGTATATGTATATATATGTATATGTATATGTATATGTATATGTATATGTATATGTATATGTATATGTATATGTATATGTATATGTATATGACAGAGAAGTTCAAAGTGGAAGTAACACAAACTCGAGAGTGATTTATTCTAAAGCAATATGAAAAAGAGGAGGATGCCAAATTTTTAGACTTTATTGCTACAAAAAAAGCACTTGAGAAAATATTAGCAAGTATTGAGCCATATTCTTACTTTTTATCTCTTAAAAAATCCTTAGATTATAACATGCAAATCGAGGCCATCCTTATAAAGATATGACAAAGCTTTTGCTGATTTTATTCTATAGTTGCTAGTTAAACTCAAATAGAAATATGTCTCTGCTGCCCATATTGACTTAGAAAACCATATATTAATATTGTTTATATTGCATTTTCTTTTTCTTTTTTTTTTAAACATTTCCTAATTTCATCTTAATCTGGTTTGGCCTGAGTTTTGCAGACAGTTTGTGGCTGTGGACACTGAGTTTGATGTCTTTAGATTAAAGTATGCAGAAACTATAAGACCCCTTTTTGCATATTTATTGAGTACACAAAAGCATTTGACTCAATTGAGCCAAATAGTCTTTTAAAGATTCTCCTCCCACAATCTCTCACGTATATTTTAAAATCATATAAAGTTCCTTGAAAGATGTAAAAAGATGTCTTTGTTTGATAACCCTTTCATCATTAATGTCAAGGAAGGCATAAAACAGGGAGATATAAGCTCACCAAAATTATTTACCAGTGTTATGGAGGGTATCCAGCAAATTGCAGATGAATTGCTTATAGATAGTAAAATCTTCCAGATGCTCTCTTTTGAGAATGGCATTGTTCTTACTGCAATATCACAGAAAATTAAAGACCCTTCCAAATTAACCTCTAATCATTCAAAGGAATTTGGCCTAACTCTCCACACAGAAGAAACCAAGTAGCGGAAGAATGCTTATTGCCTAAACTATAATAAGCTATTGGAAGGATAGCCAGCCCATAGAGTTGCTCCATTAATGTATGTTGGACAGTTAGTGCAGTTGGGCAATGAACTATACTGAGAATGGAACACGAGGATTAGATTAGGTTGGATTACTTTGAGAACTTTGAGAAGTTTCACAATCCTTTTAATGACCCTCAAGCTTCTCCCTGAAGCAAAGGCTCATATGTTGGATAACAATATTCTTTCAGTGATATCATATAGCTTCAAGTCATAGAACACCATAACTAAGTTAAATGTTCCAGAAAAAGCAGTGATGGGTATGAGCAGGCTGTAATACACTACTGATAAGGTAGATGTATTGTAAGGAATATCATCAAAGAGTTATATAAGTGTAAAAGAATGTGGGTGCTCATTAGATTGGTAAAGATGACAACAGATGAAAACAGTAACTGCTACACATATTCTGAGGAAACAGGCACACTAATGCCCTGTTGGCAGAGCTATGAATTAGTCCAAACATTCTGGAAGATGATATTAGAATGATACTGGGAACAACATGAAACTGTACATCCACTTTGACCCAGTGACACCAAGGAGGTCAAGGACAGGAGAAAAGTTGTATAGAGACTAAAATATTTCTATCTGTACTTTTTGTGAAAACAATGGGAAGGAAAATGGAGGCTCATTTACTGGGTAGTAGCTAAATAAATTGTAAACTATGAATATAATATTATTGTTCACATGAAATCGCAGGTGTGAAGAATTCAGAGTAACTTTGGGAACTTAACATGAACATATGTAGAATGAAGTAAGCAGAACCCTATACTTGATAATTACCACAATAAAATAAAGAAAAATAACCCTCTTAGCAGAGAGGTAGTAGATTATTTGTGTGAAATGAGGCATACATTTTCAAACATAGACAGGGTGATTTGGTTTTCTCAACTATTTCTTTGTTATAAGGGAAGGTTCTATGCAGAGGGATAGGTATCATTGGGAAATGAGAGGGGTAGAAACAAAAAAATCCCCCATAAATGGAAGAAAATGTATAAAAGGAGGTGGACCAGTTCTGTAGTAAGTGTGAATTAAAGCCCACAGCTAGCTTGTGTGCTTCAGTGCTCTTCATGCAATGCCAAGGAGGCTTAAAAAGAAAAGTCGCATCCTGTTGGGTGAATGATCTATGCAAGATTTACAGGAAGGCATAGATGAGGATGAGAAGGTGTGGTAGGATTGTTATCTGTCCCATTGGAGGGGGTACCTACATCAATGAGTTTGTAGATGCATTAAAGTTTGAAATAGTTCTACGCTTTTTTCCCAAGATTTCCTTGCTTATGTAATTTTTATTACATTCTGATCAGAAAAGAATGTCTAATAATTCTGTCTTTCTGCATTTATTAGTGAGATCTTTATGCTCTAGGTCATGATCAATTGAGGAAGGCTGCTGCTGCCCAGAAGGTAGCACTGAGCTCTCATGAAGGACATTACAGATGGTTTGAATGCTGACAAGAGAGACAGATCCTTTCTTTTTTCACATAGAACCTTGTGAGTATGATTTTTGTTCCAAATCTATAAGATGTCAACTGTTTGCTTTTATCAGAAAAATTAGCTAAAACTATGGAAAGGAATCATGGATTGTATGAATTTTAGCTTCTTTATAAACCAGGATAGGTTGACTTTTGCCTCTAAAACAGTTTTATGTGGAAACTTTAAAATTTAATAATTATTTGCAATAGAAATCATACAGAACCTAAAATTAAGGACATTGTAACACTATTTCCATGCTCCTATTCATTTTGCAAAGGGAGGATAAATTATACATCTATTGAATAAGAATTAATAGTAAGTCATTTCCATTTAATGTCAATTTTAAAATATGAATGTTCCATGCTAAATTATATATCAGTTTTCAAGGGCTAGAGTGCCATTATCTTTTCCTTTATGTTCCTAGCAAAATTGTTACACTTTGTACACTACATTTATGAAACAATGACACAGGCAGACTGGAACAATTTCTTTTGTTTGCCTTTAGGCATAATTTCAAGAAACATAATTTTACAAGTATTTGAATGTTTTACAATAGAACTGTTTCTAATTTTCATAAAAACCCTTTCAATTTTCCTGATTTATGTCAGAGCAGTTGGAAGCACGAAGATTCATTTTGAGAAAATGAGAACTTTTTCAGGAAATATTCCCAAACCAATAAATAATACCTCAGATATTTATTTAGCACCTCTCTTCTGAAATATTCAATTCACTTCATTGTCTTTATTTCATTTATTTTTGTGAGCTAGAGAAGCAAATAACATATAGGATCTCCAATCAGAAAGTCCAAGCTCAAATCTTGCCTCTGGTTATTTCCTTTGAGCCTCAGGCAATTAATTCCCTTAGACTTACCTGAGTTTATGCTGATATTTATTTTGAATTTATTCTACTTAAATTTGTTCTGTTTGTAGATGTGAATATATCCACAAACATGTTGTTTCATAGAACATAAGCCTTTTGAGAGTAGGGATTTTTTTTCATATTTTGTCTTTGTATCCCCTAGCATAGCGCTTGACACATGGTAGGTAATAATAAACGCTTGTTGATTAACTGATCTAATTGAGGTGGTGTAATATAAAGTTTTAGTGGCCCCTGTCAACACACTTTCATGACTTTCTTCAGCTCCTTTCAATCACACATGAATAGGAGCAAAGAAGGCAGATGATGTGAGTGATTAATCAACATTTGGGGTTTGGCAAGCATGATCAGTGATAAGGGTTTAAGTATGGATGATTGTGTAGAGTTGAGCTGATTCATTACTATCCTACCAAGATAGGCAAGGGAGGAGAGTATAACCAGTACATGGTGATAGTGAGATCCTCTTAACAATCCTGTGAGGTAGATGCTATTATTTTCCCATTTTACAGTTGAGGAAACTGAGGCAAAGTATTAAATTGCTTCTCCAGGGTTACACAACCAGTAAGTGCCTAAGGCCAAATTTGAACTTAGACCTTTCTGACTCTAGGCCCAGCACTTTATCCACTCAGTAACCTAGAGGACTTTATCTGTGGAGAACATGAGAGAGGATGGGATTAAGGGTGCATGTGATTGACCTTAGTAAAGAGAAAGACTATCTCTTTTACTGAAACTAGAGTGATGGAAGAAATAATGGGAGTCATTGGAGTTTAGGAGAGGGACTGGATCTAGAACAGGGAATCTTTATCAAACTGAAGGGAGCTAATTAGATCATCAAGTGAGATAGTATAGAGAGAAAAAAGAGCTTCCAGAACAAAGCCTTGGGGGAAGGTTATATTTAGTGGGTATGACCATTAAAGAACAAGCAAAGGAGAATAAAAAAGAGAATCAGGAGAGAGCAAGATCAAAGACCTCAGGGAGATCTAGAAGGATGACAGAGGAAAAAAATAACCATTAGATCTGGCAAGTAAGGGATCATTGGTCACTTTAGAGAGAGCAGTTTCAGCTGAAAAATGAGGGAGAAGCCAGGATGATGGGGTTTAGAATTGAGTGAGAGAAGTGGAGACAATGATTGTAGATGGATTTCTCAAGGAGTTTTATTTTCTTTTTTGTTACTATAACTTACATATGCAATAAGAAAATAAAAAGAAACATATTATAAACTTACATGGAAAATAAGAAAAAGAAAAAAAAGCATGTCATGTACATAGCAGAATGTATGAGAGGATTCAAAATATACAGCAATAAATTTCCATTTCAAGAAAGCCTATGTAATAAATACTATGCATTGGGTTGAGAGCTGTCCACATTTTTTTCTTTTTTTTTTTTGGTGAGGCAATCAGAGTTAAGTGACTTGCCCAGCTAGCAAATGTCTGAGGCTGGATTTGAACTCGGGTCCTCCTGACTGCAAGGCCAGAGCTCTATTCACCTAGCTGCTCCTGATGTCCATCTTTTCCTTGCTTTCTTGTAAGTTTTCTTTTGTTCTCTGCTGTGAACTTTTTACTTTGTTCCTTTTTCTCCCTTCCCTCCCACACCCAGTCCCAGAAGGCTATAATTAAGTGTGGATATATTTATATATAAGGAAGTTTTCTAAGAAGAGATGGAAGATATAGAATGATAGGTAGCAAGGATAGTAGGATCAAGAATATTTTTTTTCAGGAGGAGGAATGCGGAAGACATGGTTGTATTTGCAGGCAGCAAGGAAAGAGCCAGTAGATAGGGAGAGATTGGAGAGTGGAGAGTGGAGGTGTGGAGAGGGCAATCTTCTGAAGAAGGCAGGATAGGATTAAGGATGCACATAGAGAAGTTTTCCTTGGTAAGGAGAAAGGTTACCTCTTTGTGAGAGATAGGGGTGAAGGAGAAGGTAGCAGGGTAAAGTGTTTGAATGAAGTGAGATGAGCAGGAGGGGAGAAGAGGAAACTCTCAGCAAATGGTTTCAATTCTTTCAATGAAGTATGAGGTGAGGTCCTCTTCTGAGAAAGTAGGGAGAAGGCGGTGCTGTGGGAGGCTTGAAGAGGGATAGAAATGTTTGGAATTGCTGCTGTGGTGAGGTCTCAGTTGAGATTGTGTAATATAAATTTTTAGTGGCCCTAGTCAGTACACTTCCATGACTTTCTTCAACTCCTTTTGGCCACACATGGATAAGAGCATAAGAGGTGGATAGTGTGAGTAACTAATGCATATTTGGAGTTTGGCAAGCATGATCAGTGATAGGACAAAGCGGAGGATTTGAGTACAGATGATGTCGAGTTGAGCTGATTCACCAGTGTCAAGATAAGGAAGGAAGCAGAGTGCAAGCAGTGCAAGATGATAGCCCAGGAAAGAATTGAGGGGTGCATGGATTGAAAGTCTTGTTGAGAATGAAGAACAGAGTTAGGGGTTACAAGGTAGGGGAAAAGATGGAAAGATAAAAGGATATGATCAGAGAAGGGAATTCCATTCATGAACACAAAAATGAAACACTTGTGGGTGATGACAAGATCAAGGGCATGACTGTCTCTGTGTGTAATTGAGGTAGAGTGGAGGAGTAAGTCATGGGAACTGCGTAGATTGTATCTCAACATCAAGGGGTTCAGAATCACTGGGATAGGGAGAGTATAAGGAGATTGGAGTATGCTAATCCGCTAAGGAAGAAGTCCAGGCAGAATATCAATGGCTAGAGAAAAGTCTGTTGAAGAAGGAAGATGATTAGATTGTTCCAAGTCCTCTTTTCCAAAGTCTAGCTTCACAGCATGTGGTGATAGTGTGTCCTGTGAGGTCAAGAGGCCTGCCTCACAGAGTGCAGGAGCCAGAGAAGGTATGGCATTGGAAAGTCTAATTAGGAGAAAAGAGCTTGTAGTTTAAGGTAGGCCAGGTTCTCCTAGAACTGGAGAATCTCTGGAGTAAAGAGACAAAATGGAAGTAGCTTAGCTTGAGGCTGAAGAAGAGCTCACTGGAAATGCCCTGGGGTGAAGTAGGGAGTCAGTTAGCCTGATTCATGGGCTGATCTAGGGCTCCTTGCCATAGAAACAGCTAGGTGGTACAGTGGATAC
The DNA here is from genome assembly GCF_003287225.1 of Phascolarctos cinereus. Classification (NCBI taxonomy): domain Eukaryota; kingdom Metazoa; phylum Chordata; class Mammalia; order Diprotodontia; family Phascolarctidae; genus Phascolarctos; species Phascolarctos cinereus. Next base: position 130,486,456 of record NW_027555958.1, read on the forward strand.
AGTATTATCAGTAAGACCTGAGTTCAAATCCAGTTTCAGATACTTACTACATGTGTGGTCTTTAGCAAGTCATTTAACTTCTACCTACTTCAGTTTCCTCACCTGTAAAATAGAGATAATAATAACACCTAGTGAGGACTGAATGAGACGATATTTGTAAAGTACTTTGCCCAGTGCTTGGTATAGATGCTTAATAAATACTCATTTCTTCTTTTCCTTCCTTCCTTCCTTCCTTCCTTCCTTCCTTCCTTCCTTCCTTCCTTCCTTCCTTCCTTCCTTCCTTCCTTTCTTTCTTTCTTTCTTTCTTTCTTTCTTTCTTTCTTTCTTTCTTTCTTTCTTTCTTTCTTTCTTTTCCTTCCTTCCTTCCTTCCTTCCTTCCTTCCTTCCTTCCTTCCTTCCTTCCTTCCTCCCTCTTTTAGGTGTAAAGTGACTGAGACCCGTGGCTGACAAAGTTCCCTGATAAGTCTCTAAAAGGAGACAGGTTGGAAAGAGAGTGGTCTGTGCAGAGCTAATATATGAAGGACCAGGGGCAAAGATGCCAGAGGTGGGTGACTGGTATCCAGCACAAAGGCAAGGCTTCACTGGGGATAGAAAGGCTTGAGGTGAGGATCTGAGGGTTGAACAGATGAGTTTCAGAACCTAGATTCAAACTCAGGTCTCTTGGCTCCAAGTTTAGTGCTTTTTTTCTTACTGAATCTCCTTCTTTCTCTGTCTCCATCTCTGTCTGTGTCTCTGTTTCTCTCTTTTAAACAAGGTTTCTTTCCCTCCATTGTCATCAATTACTCTAGTGTGTACTGGCTTCTACTGATTTCAAAGAGGTCCTATTTACTGCTCTGGAGGTCTGGAGAGAATATACACAAGCTTTTTGGAGCATCTCTATATGTATCTCTGGCATGTGGAAATCCATTGCAAATGTATCTTTCTTTAACTTCATTCATTTCAGGTGATGGAAAATATTTGAGGATGGTATACTTTTAGAGTCCTCATTAATGCTATATTTGCAGGTAAGACCATGTTCCTCCTCTCTTCAAGGAGTTCTAGTACCTCCTTTGACTTGAGAAAAAAGATACAAATTCCTCTGTTTGACACCTAAAGTCCTTGGCCCTAGTGTATATCTTTAGGCTTATTGCACATAGCTACTTGCCAAACAGTTCACATTCTAGCTAAATTATAGCCTACTTGCAATTACTTCATCTCCATGTGCCTTTCATGAGCTGCTGCCATAACTGAAATTCACTCACTCTTCACCTCACCTATGTAGAATACTTAGGTTCCACTGAGACTCAACCACACTACCCAAGGCCTGTCCTGATCACCCAGTTACTAGTGCCCACCCTTTTGAAATGCGGTTATATTTACTTTGCATATATCATGAGGATTAGGGCACGTGCAAGGGGAAGATGCAAGGGGATCAGGTTCCAGGAAAATCCCAGAATTCTGGAAGATTATGTATAATGGAAGTACCTTGGAAATACTGGAGCATGGGTAGACATTCTCTAAATGGTTCAAGTTGTCTGGACTTTTTCTATTGGCTGTCTAGCCAGAACTACCAGTGTCTTTGAAAAGACCTGAATAAGATTTGGTCAGATCTTCACAACATGGTCTTTAGCTGTGTTCTGGTGGGATGACAGTGTCTGGTGAGAGACTATATTGTGAGAGTGGGACCATGGAGCCTTTCCCTTATGAAACCATATGGCCCCAAAGGAAAGGGGCCTTCTTGCCCCTCTTTTATACTTTTTCCATTCTAGGTACAGGGAATAGACTTTCCAGTCTTGAGGCAGTGAGCCACAGCAATCTGAGAATGAAAATCCAGGCTGGGTTTTACAGCCAGCACAGCATTGATACCCCAAGGAACAAGGAGAGATTGTTGTGATCTGAAGCTATGAGAATTAATAGCTCAAATTTTAATCCTTTTTTTCTTATTTTTTTTTAAGATCCTAAGGAGATAGTTTAAAGACTAATGTAATATAAATAGTTTTTTTCTCCTAACAGACACTCTTGGAATTTTGTTTCAAGGAATTTTGAGTGGCCTTCAAGACTCCAGCCAAGTAGAAGCAGTGCCACCATTGTACATGAACATGGTGGAACTAGTGCCATATGGAGCTGAGCTAAATCATGAGCCTAATTCCCCCTAGAGAATGAAGTGGTATCAGGGGATTATGCCTATGAGATGTTAGAGGAAATGCTTGTGTGTTTGTTTTTATTATGTATGAAGCAAACATCCCTTTGTAAAAGCTACCCAGATTAAAGTAGTTAAATAGAACTGAAGTAATAATTATGGAAGGGAGTACAAAGCTTGTGGGGGATAAAGTCAATAAAAGCAGAGAAAGAGATACCCCACAAACTCCACAGGGTGCCCTAGTACTCTGTGAAGTAACCTAAAGGGTAGTTGTAGCTGGTCTGACAGCTCAGCGCCCAGAATATATTAATTCTTATTGAATGAATAAGGCTAATTCTGGAGCTTTTCTTTTAGAATTACACCATACCTAAGATGATACTCATAACTGGTTGATGATAACATAATATACTACTACCTATGAATGATTCTGCTAGCACACTAAAACCAAATGATTTATTCAGAACAGGTGAGAGAAGCTAAGTTATTGAAAGTCATGCATACATGGAAAGAGAAGATTCTTTAAAAAGAAGATCATCTGTGGTATTAGATACATAGGATAGAGGTGATTACTCATTTCATTCTGCATGTGGTTATAATAAAATCCAACTCTTCCCATTTCACATACAAAATGAAGCTGGGAGTTGGGATGGGGGCAGGCATTTCAATTGGCTTTGACAGGTTGGAGTAATTTTCAACATGACTTTGAGATAGTGGTTTTGCTTGGCTAATACATATTTTTCAATTTTGTCAATTGAGACAGAAACCCCAAACATTAGAGAAGTGTTTGAATTAGGCCGTTGTGTGCCAGGAAGACACATTGACTTTGGTGTACAATGTTAGGATCATGAATTTTGTTAAACACAATTGCAACCACATGTCCCATTGCGAAGCAGGCAATGAAGAACAAATTAAAAAACAAACAACAACCCAGAAGTGGGTTTCATAAAGAAGCATTGAATAAAAACAGGGGTGTTTTTTTTAAAAATAATACAATTGCGCAATTACTATAATTCCTTTCACATTATGACAATATTAAAGAACTGAATCGATCTTGCCATTATTTTTTGTACTTTCTTATTAGTGAATCAAAGAGATCCTTGGAGTTATGAGGACTAATAGCTCAAATTTTCATCCATTACTTTTTTACTATTTTTTTAAACTCCCAAGGAAACAGTTTGAAGCCTAATGTAATTTAAAATAGAATTGCTTTGTTTTTTTTAAAGACAGTTTTGGAATTTCATTTCAAGGAATTGTAGACTCAGAAGATGAGTAAGATGACTTAGAAGGTCCTTTGCCCCTGCCACGTTTGCCCAGGATTATTCCTTTTCTGATTTTAACTAATTGTTTTATATCCCAGCAGATGATGCTACCCTTGCATAAGCTTGCAAAGAATGATGCTTGAACTTATTCCTTTCTCTCATAGTCTTTCACACTATATTTCCAGTCGGTTGTATTAAATATAGATACTTTTCTTCTGCACAACATATCTCAATTCTACCTCTTTCTTTTTCACTATAAGTACAGCCATCTTTTAGAAACAAGCCTATGATGACTTTCTCCCTTGACAACTCTACAATTCTAGGACTGCTATCTTAAAATTTAACATCATTGCTAGGATTTCAGCATGTTCAAGTCAGGTCAGAATTTTACTGCTTTTGACCAAAGGGCATTATTGTAAGATTTTTAAATGAAGATTAGGTACTATGCATTCTGTAAAATGTTATAAAGATCAACATGGAACAAAGACTCCATTTCTAAATAGAAAAATAGGTAACATTTCAGAGTCAATTCCATAAATGCAGTCGGTAGTTGAGGGAAGGGATTGTTTTTTGTTCTATCCTTGTATTCCTGGTGCCCCTTGCACACAGAAAGACTAAATAAATACTTGTTGGATTAGATTGGCTCTCTGCTCATAATTTTCATGATGTCATCTCCTTCAGTGAAAGAGCTGAGAATTTTTCTTCATAGTTCTATAAAATATAGTGATAACCTACGTGGGCTTCTTTAGTTCCAGCCCTCACTGACTAAAACTTCCTTAAAGTCCAGTTATTTCATTCCTTCCTCTAAATCTTCTCTCAAGCTGCATCCTAAGTCCCATCAATATGCATTCCCAACATATTCATTGACCAATTAACTGTATACTTAACCACCACTTCCGGGAACACTCTGCCTTTTATATATCTCATCTCACCCACATCTTTCCCTAATTTCACTTCAGTAGTGTTTGAAATCCTGTCTTCCACCAAGACATTCCTGACTAACCCCACACAAAGTGATGATTTAATTCCAAACCCAGACTCTCTGGATGCGCAACTACACAAGAGCCAAAGAAGCTCTTTCCCACCTTGACTGCATACCACACAGAATCACAAAATTATGTCATTCCAGAATTAAAAGGAACCTCAGATTTGGACTAGTTGGTCTCTTTGCAACTTCTACCCATTCCTTCTAGTTCTGCTGCATGTGGCCAAAAGAACACATTTAACCTCTTTTCCATGTGACAGCCTTTCAAGCATTTAAGCCATCATATACTTGCTAAAATTTGGAGAATCACTGAATCTCAGAATTGAAAGGAAGTTCTAGTGTCCAATCCATACCTTAAAGGCATCCAGTGAGGGAGAGCCCACCATTCCCCAAGGCAATCCATTCCATATTTGGATAGTCCTAATTGTTAAGAATTTTTCCTTGGATCAAGCAACTTTACCCTGGTCACCCTTCTGTAGATGTTGTTCACATTGATGTCATTCTTAGAATATGACACCCAGAACTGAATATGGTACCCCCGTTGTTACCTATTGAGGGGAAAATACAGTAGGACTATCCCCTTCTTATTTCTGGACAATCTGTTTTCCTCTCTTATGCTTGTCTTATTTTTCATACTTATGTTTCCAATACCTTAAGCAGTGCCTGGCACATATTAAGTGCTTAATAAATATTTTTTGAAGCTGCTTAAGTTTGCTATTGGTTTTTTTGCCTGCCATCTCCTAATGTTGACTCAAGGTGAATTTTTGGTTTTCGCCAGCTGACTGACACTGCTATCTCCAAGATCACCAACATTTATGATGATGATAGTTAGCATTTAAATAGTACCAACTGTGTGCCAGGCACTGTGGTGGGTGCTTCAAAAATATTATCTCATTTGATTCTTCCAACAAGCCTGGGAGAAAGGTGCTATTATTAGCTTAATTTTGCATTTGAGAAAACTGAGGCAAATAGAAATTCAAGCGACTTATTCAAAGTCACTCAATTAGTGTCTGAGGGTGGATTTGAACTCAGGTCTTCCTGACTGCAGGCCCAGAGCTCAATCTACAGTGTCATCTCATTAACATTCTCTTTGATGTTAAATCAAATGATATTGTTCTTAATCCTCACCCTTCTTGAATTTTGTCCACTAATTATCTCTAGTGAATCCCCCTTCCTTCTGAATATTTTACTGTGATAGTGACAGTGCTCCATGTGGTTCTCTTACTACCTATAGGAGTGATCCTTCTCACTCTCCTTTATAGGATAATCATTTATTTCTATTACTGGGTGGACATACCTCAGGGCTTTGTCTTGGAAACTCTCCTTTCTCTGTACTCTCTATTGGTGATCTAATCAGCTCCAATTGTTTCAACCTATTATCATTAGGCATATGACTCCCAAATTTGCATAGCCAGCCCTCACACCTCTCCTGGGTTCTGTTCCTACATCTTCAATTGCCTATATATCCAATCTCTGCTTGGATGTCCCATAAACATCTTAAACTCAACATATGCAAGACATGATTTATCTTTACCCCTTCCAATTATCCTATTTGTGTCCATAGCATTACTATTCTTCCACTCACCCAAATGTGAAACCTGGGGTCATGCTCCATTGTCACCCCACACAGACAATAAATTGTCAAATCTTGTATATTTCACTTCCCTAGCATTTCACACCTGTCTCATCATTTCTACCTTATACCACAACTCTGCTAGGTTAAGTCCTTAATGCCTCTCTGGATTATTTCAACAGCCTCTTAATTGGTCTCCCCATGTCCAGCATATCTCCATGCCAGCTTATCCTTCCTGCAGCTGCCAAATTGATAAACCCAAAGACCATATTGGCCCCTGCTCTGTTTGACACTGAAAGCCTGTCTTTCTTTCCAGGCTGATTCCACATTGCTCCCAATAAAGTGTGTGAGAGGGGGCAATGTAGAATCAGCCTAGAAAGAAAGACCAGATCTAGACTATGCTGTTCCTGATACATGACAAGCCATCTCCCACCTCTATAACCACACAGGCTGTTCCCCATACATATTCTTCTCAACTATACTTCTTGGAACATCTAGTTCCCTTCAAGGCTTAGCTCCAGTACCACCACAAAGAAGCCTTTCCTGATTCTCCAGTTGTTAGTGTCCCCCTCCCCCAAACAACAGTATATGTATTTTGTATATATCATGTCATATATTTACTTCTCTTTAGACACACTGTACACATTACAACCCCTTCCCTCCTACCTACCCCCCTCCCCATTATCTTCTCACATTCAGGAGACTGTAAATGGGTGGAGACTATCACACACACACACACACACACACACACACACACACACACACGTTTGTAAAGCCAAATCAATTGTGTGTGTATGTGTATGTATTCTCAGAGCCTAACATAATACTTTAGATACAGTAGTTGCTTAACAAATGTTTGTTGGTCAAGATAAACTGCTATCTATCTTGCACATCTCCCTAATCTTGTAATTGTGAAGTTCATCTTTAAAATTCTAAGACTTTTTATTTGCCCTTATTGACTTACAAAGTCTTTTTGAATCTTCACGGTCATCCGCTGTATTAACTATCCTTTTGAACTTTGTATTATCTGCAAATATGATATGTATAATCTATCCTTTTATCTATTCTATTTATCCATTTATGATGAAACTATAAACAATACAAAGACAAGCACAAATCTATTGGATACTCAAATGGAGCTCTCCTTAGAAGCTGACATTGAATCACTAATGACTACTCTGCATGTCTGGCACAAAGAAGCCTCTTGGTAGTGCCACAGTGCACAGACCACTGGCCTGGAATCAGAAAGACTTGAATTCAAATTTTATCTCAGATACTTACTAGCTGTGTGACCTTAGGCAAATCACTTTAAATTTTATTTGACTTGGTTTCATTAACTATAAAATGGGGATAATAATAACATCTACCTTTCAGGGTTGTTCTGAGGTCAAATGAGGTAATATTTGTAAGAGTATACCACACTGTCTGGAAGATAGTCTGTAAATGCTTATTTTCTTCCCTTGACCAGTAAACCAAAACAAAACATGCCTAATGTCTAGCTCACCTCTGCCAATATTTCCTAAAAAAGTAGAAAGAGACTGTGTCAAATGCTTCTTAAAAATCCAAATAACCCATATTAATGGTGTTTTTTCTTCATTTACTAGTTTAACCATCAAAAAATGAATGAGCTCACTGTGGCATCACTTGTTTTTGAGGTAACCATCCTGGATCTGGGAGGAAATCATCCAGTGTCTTTTTCCAGAGGTTCATGAGCCATCCCTTTAATAATGTGTTCTAGAATTTTTCCAGGAAATGAAGTGAAATTCTCTGGCCTGTAGTTCTACATTCTGCTTTCTCCTCCCCACCCTTAAGAAATTGGGACTCACTCTTTCTATTCTCTTGGTATTTTTCTAGGTCTTCATAGTCTTTCAAAGATCACTGACATCCCGGCCATGGATTCAGGAAGACCTGAGCTCAAATCTGAACTCAGACACTTGGCACTTACTAGCTGTGGAACCCTGGGCAGTCACTTAACTCCATTGCCTAGCAAAACAACAACAACAAGAAATCAGTGACATTGATTCAGCTGTCCCATATGCCAGTTCTTTGAGAACCTTGGTTGTCTGGGCCAGGTTTCTCAAACTCATCAAAGGTAGCTTGGCTTTCTCTTCCTAGGTTCCTATTGATTGGGTATCAACTCCCTATGAAGCATTTTTGTTCATAGATAATTCTGTAAGAAAAAGAAGAAAAAGAAGTTTTGCAGAGCTCTGCATGATTTTGTTGTTATTAATAATCTGTACATCTTTCACAAGGACTGCTGCTATGTTTTCTCCAGTCTTCCTCTTTAGCTCCAATGCAACTAAACAACAAGAAAATGATAAAAAAAAGTTATTTTTGTTGTACTTAGCTCTCCTTACTAGCCTCCACTCATTCTTAGCTTGCAAAAACAGCTCATTGTTTGTACATAATGTAATTGATCTCATTATCTCTCTCTCTCTCTCCATATATATATAAATATATATATATATTTTCTGTCATCTATTCATTCATCTATTTTTCTTTCTATCATCTATTAGCTCATTCATTTATTCATTTTTATTTTTCTATTATACTTACCTATCATCTGTAGCTATGTATTCTTCATTCATGAAATCTGTGTATATTACATGTTGTGATGCAGATATTTGTCTGAATACGTGTCCTCTTTGATAGTTGTGTCTTGTCACTGTTGTCTGTGTTGGATCACAACTTCCAATAGGGCAGGGGCTATGTCTGCTTGATTTGCTTTGTACATCATCCAGCACAGTGCACTGCACATGTAGGCACTTAGCACATGCTTCTTGATGGTGATGGTGGTTTATGTCACTTCTCTTTATACCCCTGCGTCATTGACCATAAATTCCCTCTTGCTGTCAGGAAGATTTTGAGCATATCTCCAATGTGTTATTCATATTTCTTCCAGGCACAAAGTATACTACCAGAGGTCAACACACAAAATTTAACCTCAAAATGTCTTTAATTTCATAGGATTGCTTCTGGCTCTCTCCTGCCTTGTCAGAATTTTGTACACGGTCAAAATTTGAGGTGCTTTGGAATTCTCTCTTTCAATTAATGGCACAAATCTGTGGACCATCTCCTCACAGCCATTATAAATATGAGGTAAACATTAAAGAAATGGTATAGGAGAAGGAAAAAGAGAAACCTAACCAAATATGTATGGTATTATTTTCCCAATGTACAAACAGATTCTATCGCAGCAAAGAGCTCATCCATCTGCTGGGTTGGAACAGATTTATGAGTATTTTTCTTCCTTAAACTTTGTGTCTTTCAATTTGACTCTCCAAAAAACCACTATACTCTCCACTTATCTGTTTCTGAAGTGGATATAGAGTGGACCTTAGTGCTTAGTGTTAAATGCCTAGCACATAGTAGGTACTTAATAAATATTAGTTGATATACTAACATGGCAATCAAACTTTAGAAGAGACTCCCAGGAAAAAAAAAAACAAATATTTTTCAAAATGACAAAGTAACCAACCTTTTCCCTCCCTGGCCTCATGTAACATTTTTTTTTCACTTAGGTATAATCTGCCTTTCTTGACTTCTAATTGGTTCATATAGGGAAGTAGGGTGTTCCCAAGGTTTCGTGAAGGGAGAGACTGGTTAGATATTTCTTTTGTATCTTCTACTACTTCTAGTATAGTAGTTAAACACAAAGTAGGTGCTCAGTGAATACTTGCTGAATTGATTTAAAACCTAAAACACTCCTAAAATATATACATAAAATGTTGTCTTACCTGAGCCATGTAGGACATTGATTAAAACCAGGAAGTTAGCTAAAAAGGCCTTTGAATTACTAAATTAGATATCACAAAAATAACAAGTTACACCCAGGTGCTTTACTCATAAAAGTCCCTCTGTCATTACTCAAAACCTGATTACTTTTACTTAACGCAGAGTCCTAACAGCTTGGTCACCTCGTTCCCAAACAGAACAACACATCTGAAGCTTTGGGCTCTAGTAACGGCTTATGGATTCTTTTTTAATCTGGATGTAAATGATTTTTACCCCTTGACTTTTCTTTCTTTAGCCAGTCTTTGATTTTTCATAATCTTCAGGAAAGATGATCTCTGAAGTTTCTTCTTGCTCTAAATCCTGTGATCCTATGATCTCTAATTGGATTTTGAACTGCCACATTAAATTCATTATATTAAAAGCAGACATTTCCTGCCAGACATTCTTCCAAATCTTAGGATAAGCCTCCATGCTTTTCTTTTTTTCTCTCTTCTCCTCCCCTCTCCATCCTAACATATAGTTTGTTATCAATCCAGCCACTTTCTTCTCTGAAATTTAAGCCCATTCATTCTTTCAGGCTCCAAGTGTCAAATCCCTTGGCCAGGTGCTAGGCACCTTACTCTTGGATCAAGGTAACCATCTGCTTGTGAACTTATAGTTTCTTACCATCCCAAACAACTCTTCACATTCTTGCTAAAATAACTTTTTTAAAAATGAAAAAAATTTTTATTTTAAACACAGTAATCATTACACAAAAAATAAGTAGAAAGAAAGTAATTGTACAAAACCTCAAGCTCCCAAGTTATTTATGATTTATAAAAAAAAATTGAAAGGAAGCCCAGTAAAGTAGATGAAGGGCAGGTCATTTGACATTACTGAGTTTGATTGTTCAGTCATTTTCAGTCATGTCTGACTCTCTGTGACCCCATTTGGGGTTTTCTTGGCAAAGATACTGGAGTGGTTTGCCATTTCCTTCTCCAACTCATTTTATAGAGGAGGAAACTGAGGCAAACAGGGTTAAGTGATTTGCACAGGGTCACACAGCTAAGTTTCTGAGGCCAGATTTGAACTCAGGTTATTGTTTTGGGAGGGGAAGACCTTTAGAGTTTCTGGCCAGAAGAGAAAACAATTGCTATTTACACTCATTCTAAGCCATCAAAACCTAAACAATTAGCCACAGAGGCAATAGTTAGCCACGGAGGCTTGGACTGGGGACTATTATTGTCCATTCAATGAAAGTGATTTGAGTTTAAAGGCCTAGCCAAGTAGCTTCATTTAAAGCACAGTGGACTTTTTAAAAGACTTTTTTTTTCAGAGCTAAATTTTCAGAAATTATAAATGAAAACTGTATAGGACAAAAAGTAAATTTTCCCAGTTTAAAAAAAAATAGGAGGAAAAGAAGAAAACAAGAAGAAGAAGGAAGAGGAGGAGGAGAAGAAGCAGGAGAAGGAGGAGAAGAAGTGGGGACAGACAACGCATAAAAGAGAGGTGAAAACAGGGAGAAAGGGCATGGTAGAGAAAGCCTGGACATTCAGGAGTGCAGAAGTGGAATGAAAACATCATAGACTTGTGCATTCTCTTTAAAATGGAGGTTCTAGAAGGAACCAGTCAATCAGAGAGTGATATGTCAAAAAGACAGAGAGTGCACACATTGTGAGAAGTAATCTGGGCTGGCAGTGGGCTTCCAGGTTAAAGAAATTTCTTTCAAATGGTAGAGAAAGTCCTGTAGAGAATCAGGAGTACAGCCAAGAGAGGAACAAAGACAGGGTTGACCTGGACAATTTTAGTAGTAAGTACTAAAGTAAGTAGTAAGTAGTAAGACACAATCCCACTTATATGATGGGGTAGCCCCCTTATATTTGGGAATTTAAATCCTGCCTAATTGCTTCCAATTGGCTATTGATTTCTTATTGTCAGGCATATTAAACACACACTTTTCTGAATGGAATTCCACTTTTTCTTGTCTATTTTTCTAGCTTCCTGTTGAGGCCTGTCTATGTTTATGGTAGTGATGGAGTGCTAATGATGGACCCCTAAAAAGGCCAGAGACTTTCCCACATGGCCCAGGTCCCTGGCATTCACCGCAGGTACCAGGCCTTTCCCAGTTCCTTGTGTTGTGACTTTGACCCTGCCCCAATTTCCAATTCTCTGTTACCTATAATCTAGCCTGGCCCTTCTTTGTCTGTTACCTCCAGATCACCCCAGACTTCTCACCCTTAATTCTGTCTAGACTCCTTTCATGTGGCCCAGGTTTTTGGCATTTGCCTTGGGAACCCAGCCCTTATGGGTCCTTCTCTGTTTATCTCCCAGTCACCTTAGACTGCTTGGCCACTCTTGGATCCTTCCCACAGTCTTTCTGTATATAAGGTCCGTCTTGCCCTCCATTAAATGGCTCAGATTCTTTAAGAGTCTGGCCCAGTTGTATTTCCAATTACAAGGCTCAGACTCTTAAAATCTGGCCAATAGAGTGGATTCTTAAAATCTCTCTCACCTCAATTGGTGTTTTAATAAACTTTATCTCTGACTAAAAGAAGGCTTGAATCAAATTCATTTGAGGCAGGACCCACATTTTCTGCCCTTGAATTTTGGGATTCCTAGCACCCCTAAACCTCAACAGTAGTAACCATACACTAGAGGCAAAACACTACAGAAGGAACACTGCTTGAATCCAGAAGACCTTAATACAAATTCCACCTCTCTCTGGCTGTTCCACCTTGGGCGAGTGACTTAACCATCTGTAATGTGGAGGTGCAGTCACAGTACCTACCTCACAAGGCTGTCATGGCTCTTAAATGACATGCTGAATGAAATACTCCAAGGCCCTTTATAAACATGAAGTTGCACACAAATGTGAACCATTATTAGGGACATGCTGTGAAATGTTTAAAAACTGGCTCACCAACAAAAAAGGTACACACAATGCACTTTTAAGTTTAATCTGCATTAATATTTTCTCCTTCATTTTCTTGTGATCTAGGCAATCAACAAAACAAATAAATCAAGCCCTGATTTGGACCATTTGATGATTTTCAAAGTTTAAATATTCACACTGAAAATTTAACAATCATCTTTCAAGAGCCAGCATAAGTTGGCTCCTGTATACCTCTGAACCATTATCTTTAGTATTATCAATAATAATAATTATTCCCCATCACCACCATCATTACCACCTTCTTCATTATCAAGTGTCAGCCAGGGTTAGTTTGGAGGGTACTAAGGGACTGCCAACCCTTTGTTTTTTGAATAAGCTTTTATTAAGTACCTACTATGGCTTTCTGTAGACATTGGAAACACAAATACGAGATGTACAACAATCCTTGCCTTTAGGAAGCTTTGTCCTAGTGACCAAGGGCCACTGGTAACAGGCAGTGAGGAATAAGAAGTTGTGGAGAAGGAACTCTCTGCTTCAGCTACTGTCATTTCTTCTAACAGTTTCAGGATTAAATGTTCAGGGCATGACAAATATAGAAAATGAGTGACGAGCATTTATCAAGTGCCTACTGTGCTTATAGTATGCGCTAGGTGTTATAGAAGATGCAGAATTATCCCTCATGTTTATTTTTTGAGAGAGGTGATGAGATATATACACAGAGAATGATAATGCATAACGTTACGTAGTATATGCATTAGAGAAGATCTATTAAGCAACATGCTGTGTGAGGTCCAAGGGGAAAACGTATTAACAACCAGGGAGAGGAGGAAGGCTTCATGGAGAAATTTGCATTTCATTTGCAAGGATGGGAAGAAATGGAACAGTGGATTGTAGGGAGGGAGGTGATTCCAAGCATAGGGAACAGTTTGACTTGCAGAGTATGTCCAATTTGGCTGTATGTAGAGCGCGTGGAAGGTAGTGATGTCAGGAGGCTGGAAAGGAAGGGTGCAGAAACGTGGAGGACCTTGGATGCCAAAGAGATGAGCTTGAATTTTACTAAGGAGAGTTGGGAGCCACTGCAGATTTTTAAACAGATGAGGGACACAATAAAATCTATATAACAGCAGGTAAGAGAATAAGAGTTTGTTTAGAGCTTGCCATGTGCCAAGCACTGTGTTAAGTGCTTTACAAATATTATCTCATTTGATCCTCACATCTATCCTAGAAGGTAAGTACTATCATCATCCCCATTTTAAAGTTGAGGAAATTGTGGAAGACAGAGATTAAGTGAGTTGACCAAGGTCACACAACTAGTAGATATCTCAGGTCAGTTTTGAATTCAGGTCTTTCTGACTTCAGGCCCATTGCTGAGTAAATAGCTGCCTATGCGTAAGAACTGTTATCAGCTCTTTCCCTACTACCTCTCCTTCCTCCTCTTCCTCAAAACACATATGCCTTGGATATCTGCCTCTCTAAGCAAGTATTTTCAAATGTGCTAATATTTGTGAAACTCTTAGCACAATGACTATCATACAATGGGTGCTTAATAAATGCTTATTCTCTCACTTATTTCTTTTGTTTACATGAGTATTAGTTTTCAAACCACAGCATAATGCAACCACATACAAGTGCAGTTTTTGAGAATTCATATGAGTTCATATGACACTCTAGCTTCTGAGATGTATTTTGCTGGATGGTTTTATTCACAAGACAATGAAGAAATTTCTCACTGGGGGAGCAAATTGGAAATGTTAGTTTCATGAGCTCTCTCAGGTCCCTAGAGGTCCATTTGTTAAGTTCCTACTTCATTGTATTATGGTGCCCTAAAAGTTAATGCAGTTTTCTAAAACTTATTCTCAAAATGGTAATTTATTAAGGAAAGTGGCAAGAAATCCATGGACATGTGCCTCAATTAGGCATTGAACTAGAATAAAAAAATATCCCAACCTTAAACCTGAATAATTACACTGCTACTATTTCATTAGGTGACCTCGGCACTTCCTTCAGCATCTTCATTTCTCAAAATGGGGGCTTTGGATTAGGTGACTTTATTTAAAATATTTCTCAACTCTCTGCCTGCTGTTTTTGTTGTTCAGTTGTTTCAGTTGTGTCTGACTCTTTGTGACCTTATTTGGAGTTTTCTTGGCAAAGATACTGGAGTAGTTTGCCATTTCCTTCTGCAGCTCATTCTACAGACAAGGAAACTGAGGCAAACAAGGTTAAGTAACTTGCCCAGGATCATACAGCTAGTGTTTGCCTGCTACTCCATTACAAATCCCCTCCTCTCCCTATCTCCATCCTTCTTTGTTACTAGCCTAGGATTATAGGTTAGTTATAGGTTATTAAATTTTTAAGGAACCTCCATTCATAGCGAATGAGAGAGCCATGGCAGAGCTGCAACATCTCTAAGTTGACACGGTCTTCCTGGTGCTCTCATATGGTAAGGGAGCATGTTCAAAGCCACCTGTTCAACAGCTGGTTGCCATTGTAGTTACTGGTACTGGTGCCCAACTATTTTGAATCCAGCTTTGCTCTGACACTGGCTGACATCTGTCGAATGATGCTTCATTTGGGACCTCCAGTCTTCCAGTATCTAAATGCTCTGTGCAGGGTTTAAGAAGCATTCTAGGTCAGTGAGGTTGCTCCTTCAAAGTTGTCCTGAATCCCTCTTTGCACAAGCCTAGAAGCTATAATACTGGCTTTCCCATGCCCCTGAACTTCCCCATGGGGTGGGGACCTGACCTCAAAGAATATGCCCCTAACTCTTCTCCCCCCCCCACAAACACGGCCCCCCCACCCCATGCACACATACACCTTGGATGGCTGTCTGTCTAAGCAACAGCATGGGGGTGATTTTCAACAGCCCATGGCAACTAAACCACCACTGATTTCCATGGCTGGTTTCAATAGGGTTGAGATTTTTGTCAAGTGAGAATGTCCTCCCTGAGATTTGATTCATTATCCATTAGATGTATGTGTTCACCGGAGCCTGTACAGTACAGCATTTTGCAGTATATCCAGACTGTTGATTCAGCCAGATATTAAAAATTCTCCGGAAGGCCCTTTTTAGAATCTATTGTATCCCTTGCCAAACCCCAGGGAGGTATATGGTGATTCAGGAGGTGAAAAACTATAGTAAAAGGGAACAGCAGCAAGGGAACGAAAATGCCTTTGGATTGTAGACATTGTTGTCTCTGAGCACATTTATTTCCTTGTCTTTGTTCCTAGAAGGAGGAGATCTACTTGTCCTTTATTTTTTAAACAAAGAACCCAAAGGTTATTTTGTGTGGACCCCAGTGGTTTTTAATATCATTTTAATGCAAGTTTGATTTAATTTCAGAGCAGGCTTAGGAAATGAAATGCAATATTTACACTTGGCTTATTTTTTCCTCTTGTCAGAAAGCAGCTATTCTGCAGAAGGAGAAATATGCAAAAAATGTACGTATTTTAACTGTAAAAATCAATTGTCATAAACTGTATATATAGCAAATCACATGGGAAGTCTTTATTTCCTAATTAAAAAAAGCTGCCTCAAAGAAATGTTTCAGCACACAGAGGCACATGGGCCGCTTGGCAGACAGCCTAATTGAAACCAATGCCCAGGGAGGAGAGTTGAACTATGCATCTGCCATCCAGAACTGACTGCACTACACTTTGAACCAGTGCTGATGTCTTTGTACACAAAGATCAAAATGAGTTTGTTTTATTCAGCTGGGCTGTGGAGGTGCACGTATATTGGCTTCTGGATGCAATAAAGCATTGAGCTTTCAGATAAACAAACTATAAATCTAATCAAGCCTGGGCACAATGATAAGTGGATTGTGCTTGTACAAGATGAAAAAAGACAACAACTATAGCATCAAATGGCTTGCTCCCATTTTTGTGGATTGGAGCACTGGGGATGAAGCTCCAGAGGCTGCCAGATTTAACAATTGCTATATGCATGCCGTGCAGAAAGCAGAAACAATACTATCCTAAAGACCCTTTTTGGAAGTTTCTGAAGCATGGTCAGATGGAAATCACTGCACTATTATAAAATTCTCCTTTTAGTACAGGTGCTGTTCACACCCTCTAAACTTCTAGTTATAGCCTTGGAGAAATGCAGGGAACTTGAGTTCTTTTCCCCAACTGGCAGCCTAAATTGAAAGGCAACATGGCATAGTGCTAGGCTTTTGAGTTCTGGACTATACCTGTGTTTTGGTCCCATCTCTGACTCAGTTTCCTCAGTTGTAGAATGGGGATAATCATATCTCTAGTAACTATTTCACAGGGTTGTTGTGGGGTACAGATAAGATGGTATATTTATCTTTTTGTAGACCTTGAAGAGCTATGTAAATGTAAGGTATCATTGCTATTAAATTGTGCATCACAATAATTAAAAAATAAATATCCTTGTGTTTCAGAGTAAACAAAAGATGTTCAGCAATTTCTTCACCCTTTTTTTTCTCAAGGAAGTGATACAGTGTAGACTAATAATAGCTAACGTTTACATAATGCTTTAGGGTTTGTAAAGCACTTTGCACGTATTATTTCATTTCATGTTGACAATACCTTTGTGAATTAAGCATAATTATAATCCCCATTCTACAGATGAAGGAAGCAAGACTGAAAGGGTTTGTCAGTCTATAATTATTTAACGTTTACTATATACCAGGACCTGTGTTAGATGTTGGAGTTGCAAATACAATAAAAATCCCTACTCAGAAGAAAATGTTACATCCTAATAGAGACATCAAGGGCATACAGAATAAATAAAAAAGAATAAATAAAAACATAGGTTATTAAATACAAGGTTGTTTGAGATTAAAAGTGCTAACACTTGAGGTGATCAGGAAAGGTTTCATGCTGAAGATTGTGCTTAATCTGCCTATATCTTGAAAGAGAGAGATTCTATGATGTGGAGGTAAGGAGGGAGAACAGTACTGGCCCTGGGTGGGGAAATGATAGACAATGCAAATGCAGAGAAAAGACAGATAGTGCCTTATGTCAAGAAAAGATAGGTCAATTTAACTGGTTTACAGAGTTTAGGAGGGGGATTAAATGCCCAATTATCTTAGAAAGGTCGATTGGGTACAGGTTATGTAGAACTTCAAAAACTAAATGGAGGAGTTCACATTTGATTGAGATAATAGGAAATTATTTGGGTTTATTGAGTTGGGGAGTTGGATGGCCAGATTTAAAGTCATGAGCTTATGGAAAGCTGATGGAGGATAGACTGAAGTGGGGAGAGATGAGGCAGGGAGACCAGTTAGAAGGCTGTTGTAATAATTTAAGCCAGAGAGAAGTGATGAAGTATGAATTAAGGTGGTAGCTGCGTGAATAGAGAGAAGGATTTAGATGTGGGAGGTTGCAAAGGTAGAAACAGCAAGATATGACAAATGACTAGATACAAAGATGAATGACAGGTCCTTCCCCTAGTGGTTTCCATTCAATTAGGAAGGATATAATACTTACATAGAGATAGGTATAACAAAAAGGAGAGGATGAAATAAAGAACAAGACAAAGTATTCTAGGAGGAGAAGAGAAGAGAAGACAAGAGAAGAGGAGAGTAGAGGAGATAAGAGAAGAAGGGAAGAGAGGAGTGAAAGGAGAAAAGAAAAGAAGAGGAGAGAAGGGGAAAGAAGGGGAGAAGAGATTTCACAAAGTGGTTGTTGCACATCTTGAAAAAAAGAGATTCTTAAAAAAGGATCTGGAAAGTGTATCTATCTATCTATCTATCTATCTATCTATCTATCTATCTATCTATCCATGTATATATATAAATATGATATATTTGAGGCCTAGAGCGAGAGAAGGCCTGTACAAATACAGCAGGCACCTTTGTGTAGGTCTGAATGTCACACCTGGCTTGCCACCTAACATTGCCTGAAGGGTGAAAAAAATGGTAAGATTCAATGAGTTTTCTTATTTTTCCCAACAGTCATAAAGTACTTAGAGATTTGTAGTTGAGGAGAAACTGTGCCACTATGTGTAACCTGAAAGTCAAAGTTAGCATTTATGCCCTAAGATAATAATTTTGACAACTATGTATGAAACAAAGTGTGGCTAAGGAGAATATTCCTTCTCTCATAAGATGCTATTGATTATATGGCATGGACTTTTTTTTTTGCTAGGCAATCAAGGTTTAACGACTTGCCCAGGGTCACACAGCTAGCAAATGTCAAATGTCTGAGGCTGGATTCAAACTCAGGTCCTCCTGACTCCAGGGCTGGTGCTGCCCCATGGCATAGACTTTCAATTCTGAATTATGGCTATGCAAAAGCTACACCAGTCCTGGGATCATTTGAAGATCATCTGGAATGTGGGTAGTGGTGATAATGAGCATGCTTGCTTCACACATGATCTTATCGGTTGCAGCTTATCCCCATTACAGATAAATCTTGTTGATGGTTTTAGATAGATACTGCTTGTCAATTTAAGGAACACTACCTTTATTCCTATGCTCTCTAGTGTTTTTAATAGGAATGGGTGCTATATTTTGTCAAAAGCTTTTTCAGCATCTATTGAGATAATGATGTGATTTCTGTTGATTTTGTTATTAATATGGTCAATTATGTTGATAGTTTTCCTAATATTGAACCAACTCTACATTCCTGATATAAATTCCACCATGATACCATAATCTTGTGATATATTGCTGTAATCACCTTGCTGGTTTTTTGTTAAAATTTTGCATTGATATTCATTAGGGAAATTGGTCCATAATCTTTACCTCTCTTTTTGCTCTTCTGGTTTAGATATCAGTACCATTTTTGTGACATAAAAGGGGTTTGGTAGGATTCCACCTATTTTTTCAAGTAATTTATATAGTGTTGAAGTTAATTGTTCTTTAAATATTTGGCAAAATTCACTTGTGAATCCATCTGCCCTAGGGAATTTTTTTTCTTAGGGAGTTCATTAATGGCTTGTTTAATTTCTTTTTCTAAGATGGAGTTATTTAGGCATTCTATTTTCTGATCTGTTAATCTGGGTGATTTCTATTTTCATAAATACTCATCTGTTTTGCTCAGATTTTGTTAGATTTATTGTCGTATAATTGGGTAAAACATTCCCTAATGAATACTTTAATTTCTTCTTCATTGGTGGTGATTTCCCGCTTTTCATTTTTGATACTGGATATTTGGTTTTTTCTTTCTTTCTTTTTAAAATCAAATTAACCAATGGCTTATCTATCTTATTGGTTTTTTTCTCCACCATAAAACACCAGCTCCTAGATTTATTTATTTGCTCAGTAATTTTTATTTTTACTTTAATCTTATTAATCTCACCTTTGATTTTCAGGATTTCCAATTTATTGCCCAGTTGGGGATTTTTAATTTGTTCTTTTTCTAGTTTTTTAGTTGCATGCCCATTCATCGATGTATTCTTTTTCTTTTTTGCTGATGTGAGAATTTAGGGAGATAAATTTCCCCCTAAGTACTGTTTTGGCTGCATCCCACAAATTTTGGTATGTTGTTTCATTGTTGTCATTCTCTTTAATGAAATTATTGATTGTTTCTGATTTGTTCTTTGACTCATTTAATTTTTAGGATTAAATTATTTAGTTTCCAATTAACTTTTAATCTACCTTTCCACTGCCCTTTGTTGAATGTAATTTTTATTGCACTATGATCTGAAAAGAATACATTTAACATTTCTGCCTTCCTACATTTGATTTTGAAGTTTTTATGCCTCAATACATGGTCAATTTTTGTGTAGGTGCAATGTACTGTTAAGAAAAATGTATATTCCTTTCTGTTCCCATTGAGTTTTCTCCAAAGGTCTGTCATGTCTAACTTCTCTAACATTCTAATTATTTCTTTAGTTTCTTTCTTGTTTATTTTTTGGTTGGATTTGTCAAGTTCTGAGAGGGGACAGTTGAGGTCTCCCACTGGTATAGTATTGCAGCCTATTTCTTCCTGTAGCTCACTTAACTTCTCCTTTAAGAATCTGGATGCTAGGGGAAGCTAGGTGGCACAGTGGATAGAGCACCAGCCCTGAAGTCAGGAGGACCTGAGTTCAAATCCGGCCTCAGAACAAACACTTGACACTTACTAGCTGTGTGACCCTGGGCAAGTCACTTAACCCCAGTTGCCCCCCCCCAAAAAAAGGAATCTGGATGCTATACCACTTGTCACATATGTGTTTAGTATTGATATTGCTTCATTGTCTATGATACCTTTTAGCAATATGTAGTTTCCTTCCTTGTCTCTTTTAATTGGGTCTATTTTTGCTTTTACTCTGTCTGAGATCAGGATTGTTACCCATGCTTTTTTTTTTACTTCAGCTGAAACACAATAGATTTTGCTCTAGCCCCTTACTTTTACTCTGTGTGTCTCTCTGCTTCAAGTGTGTTTCTTGTAAACAATGTATGTAAGATTCTGGATTTTTATCCACTCTGCTATCTACTTCCATTTTATGGGAGAGTTCACCCCATTCACACTAACAGTTAGGATTACTAACTATGTATTTTCTTCCATCCTATTTTTCCTCCTGTTTGTCCTCTTTCTCCTTTCATCCTTTTCCTCCTCACCTATGTTTTGCTTCTTTCTACCACTTCCCTTTGTCTGCCTTCCTTTCTGCCAGCATTCCCCCTACACACCTTTGCTTAATTTCTTCCCCTCCTACTTCCCTGTCAGTAAGATAAATTTCTGTCTCCAACTGATTTTGTATATTATTCCGTCTTTGAGCCAATACTGATCAGAATAGAGTTCAAGCGATGCCAATCGCCCACCTTTCCATCTTTCTTTCCACTGTAATAGGTTTTTTGTGTGAAATAACTTGCCCCATTTTACTTCTCCTTTCCTTCTGTACCTATTGTATTATTCTTTCTCATGCCTCAATTATTTTTATATCATTCTCTCAAATTCATCTTATACCCATAGCCTCTGTCTATGTATATTCCTTCTAGCTGTATAATTCTGGTATAATTTTTAAGAATTTTAAGAATTTAGGAATCTTCCCATGTGGGGACATAAACATTTCAGCTCTATTGAATGCCTTATGTTTTCTTTTCCCTTTTCCCCTCTTTAATATTCTCTTGGATCTTGATATAGAAGATCAAATTTTTGGTTTGATTCTGGTCTTCTCCTTATGAAAGCTTGAAACCCTTCTATTTCATTGAGTGACAATTTTCCCCTTGAAGTATTATACTTAATGTCACCAGATATGGGATTCTTTTTAAAAAAAATTAATAATTAATTTTTAGTTTTCAACATTCACTTTTATAAGATTTTGAGTTCTAAAATTTTCCCCTCCCCAAGACATCATGCAATCTGATATAGGCTATTCATGTACAATCATATTAAACATATTTCTACATCAGTCATGTTGTGAAAGAAGAATCAGAACAAAAGGGAAAAACTACAAGAAAGAAAAAATGAAAAAAAAAGATAAATTAGTATGCTTCAATCTGCATTCAGACTCCATAGTTCTTTCTCTGGATATGGATAACATTTTCTATCATGAATCCTTTGGAATTGTCTTAGATCATTGCATTGCTAAGAAGAGCTAAGTCTATAAAAGTTGGTTATCATACAATGTTGCTGTTACTGTGTACAATGTTCTGGTTCTGATCACTTCACTCAGCATCAGTTCATGTAAGTCTTTCCAGGTTTTTCTGAAATCTGCCTGTTTATCATTTCTTATAGAACAATAGTATACCATTACATTCATATATTACAACTTGTTCAGCCATTCCCCAATTAATGAGCATCCCCTCAATTTCCAATTCTTTGCCACCACAAAAGGAGCTGCTATAAATATTATTGTACATGAAGGTCCTATTTCCTTTTTTATGATCTCTTTGGGATACAGAGCAAGTAGCAGCATTGAAGGATCAAAGGGAATGCATAATTGTATAGCCCTTTGGGCATAGTTTTAAATTGCTCTCCAGAATGATTGGATCAGTTCACAACACCACCAACAATGCATCCAATTTTCCCACATCTTTTCCAACATTTATTATTTTCCTGTTTTGTCATGTTAGCCAATCTGATAGGTGTGATGTGGTCAAGTAGGTGATTCTTGGTTGTAGTCCTAGCTCCTTTGCCTTCTGGAATATCATGTTCCATGACCTCTGATCCTTCAGTGTTGCAGCTGCTAAGTCCTATGCAATCCTGATTGTTACTCCCTGATATTTGAAATGTTCTTTCTGGACACTTGCAGTCTTTTTTGCTTGATCTGATAGTTCTGCAATTTGACTATAATGTTCCTTGGAGTTTTTATTTTGAGATCTCTTTCCTGAGGTGATCAGTGGATTCTTTCAATGCCTCTTTTGACCTTTGGTTCCAGGATCTTAGGGCAGTTTTCCTTGATAATTTTTTTTTTTATTTTTAGGCAATTGGGTAATGTCCCAATTAGCAAATTAGCTAATGTCATCTAGCTGCCCCCAATAATTTCTTGAAAGATGCTGTCCAAGTCCTCCTTTTGATCATGGCTTTCAGGTAGTTCAATGATTCTGATATTTTGCCTCCTGGATGTATTTTCCAGGTCAGTTGTTTTTCCCATGAGGTATTTTACATCTTCTTCTATTTTTTTCATTCTTTTGAATTTGTTTGATTGATTCTTGATGTCTTACAGAGTCATTAGCTTCCACTTGCCCAATTCTAACTTTTAAGGAGTTGTTTCCCTCAGTTAGTTTTTGTACTTCCTTTTTCCAAATGTACTTTTTAAGGAGTTGTCTTCATCAGTAGATTTTTATGTCTCTCTTTCCATTTGGCCAATTCCACTTTTTAGGCAGTTGTTGTCTTTTTCCAACTTGTTGACTCTTCTTTCACAATTCTCTTGTATCACTCTCATTTTTTTCCCAAGATTTTCTTCTACCTTTCTTATATAATTTTCCACTTCCCTTTTGAGTTCTTACATGAGTTCTTTCTGGGTTTGAGAACACTTCCCATTTTTCTTTGGGATTTTGCCCATAGGTGTTTTGACATTGTTGTCCTCTTCTCGGTTTGTGTCTTAATCTTCCTTGTCACCATAATAACTTTGTATGGTAAGATTCTGTTGTTATTGTTGTTTGCTCATCTTTTTTGGCCTTTTTCTCTTTCTTTTAAATTTGAACTCTGCTTCTGGGGTGAGGGACACTGTGATAGGCTTCTTGTGTCATGGGCTACAGGCCTGGCTGTTTACCTAACGTAGCACTGATGTTACCCTGAGGCCAATGGGGGACATTTGTTTTTTGTGCTGCACTGAGGGCATGGGGTGGGGGGTAGCTGGTGCTGCTGGAGGCCACCTTACCTTGCAGTTTATCTGGTGCTGAGCCAGAGTCCTAGTGCTGAGGCTGGTAGAGTGTTTCTGCATTTCTCTGAGGATATACAGAAGAATGTGGCAGTAAGGCCATTGGTGGCTGCCTATTTACCCAGAACCACACTGAAGCATATGGCAGTTGTCAGAGCTGTAGTCTGCCCTTTACCTTAACTATGCTGAGGCATGTGGGGGGTCCTGGTGTTGGCATTTGCCTAGGGCTCAGGAACTCCCACTGGTTTGCTAAGGTGGGGCTTACTCCTGCCTTGCTGTAAACGCTTCTTATCCTAGACTTTGTTCTCTCTTTACCTGGGTGAGACAGACCTTTCCTGTCAATCTTCCAGGTTTCTTGGGCTCAAAGATTCACCCCATATTTTTGCTGGTTCTACTGTTCCAATATTTGTTTGAAGGTGCTATTTTATGGTTTGGAGGTGAATATGGGATAATTATGGTGATTTACTGCTTACTCCACCATCTTGCCTCCCAGAAGTTCACTATTTTATTTTTTTATTTTTTAAATGGTCATTGGTAACATGGGAGAGAACATTTGAATGGAATAGCTAAGGAGACTAAAGAGGGAGAAAGTGTGTAGAAATGTGAACAATAGGCAATGTCTACCTACTAATTAATAGCTATACCTACTATCATCACACAAATGACATGAGAATTGAGTAGATTTTTGAAAATAAACTTTTAGGCATTTGGGGCTTATTAGAAAATGCTAATACATGAACATAAAGCAATATGATTAGAATATTAAAATATATTCAATGTGCTTGTTTTCATGCCATCTTTCATATATTCTTAGAGCCACAAAAGTGTAATTTTCCTTTTCCTAAAACTAATCAGGAGAATGAGCTAGCTCATTCATTTCTTCCCCACTCCCTACTCCCTTCCCCAGCCCCCATCATCTGGTTTATCAAGCTTTCTGCCTTTTTTGGGAATGTATCTTGATGCCTAGCACCATGCTCAGTCAACTTCAGGCTGATAGCATGCAAGGACAATCAGATAGTCTTTCAGTTTGCTTGTATAATTAGCTATTATGTCAGTATTAAAGATATCAGAAGGCATTGTGGCTCATAGATGAGGTGAACAGCAGCTAAGTAAGTACGCAAACACCTGTTAGCCTCAATCGAGACTTTGAGTATCATTAACAAAGAGACATGTTGGGACTTGAATGTGGGTCAGGTTGTGGCTACTTTAAGGTTGGATTTGCCCCAGCAGCAAATGATTTGGTGGTTAAAGTTGAAGTGTAGAGCTTGTTTAGTGAAAGGGATGCCTCTGCGTTTAGATGCAGGATGAAGAGAATGATGGAATGGTGCTGATGTGGCAGTTTGGGTAATGTAACATTCATTGTCCCAAAGCACATGTAGTTTTAAATTGTAAAACTGAAGGTTTTCTAATGCTTCTATATGACTCTCTTATTCTTTCATGTATTTATTTCTCTCCAACGAGATATAAACTCACTGTAGCCATCTTACCATGTCTTATACCTTTGTATGAGCCAGAGTATGTACTATAGTCAATGCATGCCCAATGGGATGCTTGGTATATATAAATAAACATATATGAATAAAATCTGATTCAACTCTATATGTATTTTCTGCCTCTGGATGAGGGAAGTGAACTTTACAGTTGAAGTATATCATATTTGTCCTAGGATTAATTTAATTATAGGCAATACATTTTGATTATAAGTCCAATGTACTTTGGGAAAGCTTGAAAATATTCTTTGGGATATTCTTGAACCTTCATCATTAAAGGCTATAGCAGAAATGAAATGGATTATTCCTTTTGTAAGGAAAGGGATTCTTAGAACAGGTTCATAGTATTTTGAACTAGAAGGGACCATAAACAGCCATTTCAATTCCCTAATTTTACAGATAAGGCCTAAAGAGGGTAAGCAACTTGTCCAAAATAGCAGAGCTAAGATTCAAACCTAATTCCTGTGACTCCTAATCTGTATTTCATGATATCTTTCCTAAAATGTCAATAATTCAATAGTTGCTTGGTCTCACCAAAGTGAATATTCCTTCCACTGGTACAAATCACAATGTACCCATGCCTTCTCATCTTGTACAATTCTTAGCCATGTCTTTTCATAAATCTTCCATAGAAATGAAATCTCATACACCAGAGATCTTTTTCTAGTTTTTTGCTGTTGGTATTTCATGGATGCCACAGCAACACTGGGTTGTCTAACTCCCCTTCCCACTCCAGGATTGTCCTGCCACCTTTTCTGGTCACCTATTTCCTTAATGTGTTATAGTACTTCTTACATGTAAGTCATCATTGATAATCAGCTGAAGTCTCCTTATATTCACTATGCTTCTCTTAATTTTACTTGAGCAGCTTTTATTTTCCAGAAATGTTAGTGTTCTATGATTTTTATATATATATAATATCACCAAGAAAATACTGGTATTAAAGAAAGTGACTTTTTGTGGCAAGGAGCAGTCTATAATAAGTGAGAATAACATAGTTTTCCAAATGCAATCCACCTTGCTCTCCTTTTATTCAGTTATGGACCCTAACTATAATTTTCTAAAATTGGATTTGTACTCAGGAGGGAAAACCCTGAATGGAATTTATAAAAAAAAACTCATCAATAGAGAATATTTTAGGAGAAATGAGGTTTTAGTACAGAAAGTAATGAATAGGAATATATTTAACCTAAAATATAAATTGAGAGGCAATGTGACATAGTGGATAGATACCTGGCTTAGGAGTCTTGATGACCTAAGTTAAAGTCCTTTCTGCCTTTGACACATACAGGCTGGTGCTTAACCTAGATTTAACCAAGGCATCGCTCAGATTTTAAGTTGCACAATAGTTGCTGATATGCAACCTCCAGGGAAGTCTCTACATCAGTGAAATCACAAGCATACACACACATGCACACAGACGCACACAGACACACACACACACAGAGTGCTGAGCCTGGAGTCAGGATGACTCATCTTTCTGAGTTCAAATCTGGCTTCAGACATTCACTAGCTGTATAAAATGTAATCTGTAAAATGAACTGGAGAAGGAAATAGCAGACCACTCTAGTATCTTTGCAAGAAAACACCAAATGAGGCCATGAAGAGTCAGATATGACTGAGATGATTGAACAACAACAACAAACTAAATGAATCACTAACGCACTTATTGCTACCGGATTACTCTTACACATCAGGACAACTCAGATGACTTGCTACTTGGATAGTGGTGAAAAAGCTGGATAGCTGTGTAAGTGTATACAAACTCTCATCATTTCCAAATTTGTAGTCTTAAGTAGGAATGGGAGCTTTATAGTACATGTATACACATGTATACATTACATAAAGAATTTGTACATTATATGTATAGACATATATGTATGCATATTAAAAATCATTGCAGTACATGGACTTTTTGGATTGTAGCTCTCATATAAATTCAGGAGCATAAAGAAAAAAAGAGTATACGAAGAAGAAGGGGAAATAAAGACAGGATACCATTAATAAGTGAAACCTGTATCATACGGAAATGAATTTATCAGGATGATTTTGTCTTGCTATTGATGCATAGGTTCATTAGATGTACCTAAAATTTCCATGAAGTTTTATGGTCTGTTGAGGAAACATTTAATACTCTTTTATAGTACATAGGCTTTTAGCTACTTGAAGAGTTACAAATAAGTCTCACAGTACATAACCAATACTGAGTGCACACAGGCAGTCAGGAGTAGAAGTAGAAAGAGTAGTAGCAGTAATAGTAGTTAAAAGCTGACACTTTAATGTGGAACTTTAAGGTTTGTGAATGAATTTTTACACTTTTGTACATAAATACTAATTCTATCTTTATTCACTCTATGAAGCAGGTTCTACTTATATGACCCCCATTTTATAGAAGAAGAAACAGAATTATGGAAATTAAGTGACTTACTGTTGGTTACACAATTATTGTTACAGGCAAAATTCAAACTCAGATCTCTTTTGGTTCTAGTGCTCTTTTCTCACTTTACCACATTTCCAAAGAAAAGGTATTGGTTGGGTCAACTAACACATTTACTGGTTGTTCTTGAGATTATCCTAATATTTAATCTTTTGAGAGCTTTAAATACTATTCTTGTTGAAAATGTGTCATATATTTTGACATATTTTATCACTTTTTCTGTGATGCCTTATCATTTGAATAAAAATGATTGATTTTTTTTTAATCGTAGCTGTTTTGTGTACATGAAGGCAATGCATTTGAACAATGATCTGAGTTCTTTTCACCCAGATCTTTCACCCAGATGGGGGTAGTGTGGACATCACCAAGAGTGGAAAATGTTATAGGTTGACCTTAATTACTCCACAATGATCATTAGCACCCATCATCAAACTCATCACCCAAGAATGAGAATGACAAAATTGAACTTCTTATGAGAGAGATCAGGATCAGTCTTATAAATGAGCAGACAAATCAATTGTCCTGGAGATTTATATGTTGTCAGTATGGCCAGTTCAAAAGCTCTTCTTTTCATGGTCAGAAATGCCCAGAAACATTGTGAAAATGAGGCTTTCATGCTTCAAACTTCAAAGAAACAAATTTTCTGACTGTCAGGGAACTTTTGTGTGGAAATGGAGCAAAAGAGCAGTTGTGAATTATGCCATCATTTAGATGCAATAACTCTTTAGCCTCTGGAAAAAGGGGATAAAATTGTCATAGACTTATACCCACTTTGTGTTTACACAACATGGACACTCTTGCAATCTCTCTTAGATGTCTCCAGTTTTTCCTCTGGCTTCAGGGTTTTGAAAGAGAGATCCAGTATGAAATAGATGAAACATACTCAGCATGGATACATGGACATAGAAAAAAGAATTTGGTAAGGAAAATGTCATTTTATTACAATTCTTTCCTCCTTCCCCCTTTCTTTCTTTTTTTCTTTGTGGGAAGTTGTAAGGAAGGGCTCTTCCTTCTTAGATCATATGCCCAGACTGTCATCACCACTTCTACCACATTATTGCTGCCAGTTTAAATGGTAACCAGAATCAGTAAACCTGCCACTAAAGTGTCTGTCTGAAAAATGCTGATGAGATTTTGGAACTTTTTCTGTAGATATTTGTTTTAATATGCTCATAAAGTTAGCTGTAACAGAGGATGTTTAATTCATCAAGTCTGCAGGCCTTGATGACTTCATCACAGAGTGCTAAATATCTGCCTAATATAGCTCAGGTAACTGGTGTCATTTTTTGAGAATGCATAATGGTTGGGGGAGTGTCTGAAGACTGAATAAAGGCCAATAGTGCATATGTGTACATAATCCATAGCCATCTACTTTGTCAAATATAGATTCACAATCATGTTGTTAACGTATATGTTGGATAAAAATCTTTTGGCCAGTCCCCCAAAAGCAGCTCAAGACAATGCTAACACCTAGTTCATTCCTTTATTATTTTGCTTAATAGGAGATTCCTACCTAGCTCCTTAGTACTTAGTACTTTGATAGTTCTCCACATTGGAACCAAAAGGTTACTCTTCCCTTTGCTCCTTTTACCACTGAAGGCTGCTTCTTCTTGTGCCTTCACTGGCCCTCCTTCCTTTTCAGTCAGCTAACAAACATTTATTAAGCACTTAACATTTGCTAAGGGCTGGGGATACAAAGAAAAGAAGAAATACAATCCCTGACTTCAAGGAGCTCATATTCTTATGGGGAAGACAACATAAAAACAATTATGCACATTCAAGATATGTGGAGGGTAAATAGGAATCTTAGAGGCACTGGGCCACCCATACATGAACAGAATTCCCATTTCACAGGACTTCATTCTTCTTTGCCTGAGTCTCCTGAACATTTTATGTGATTCACACACACACACGTATGTGTGTGTGTGTGTGTGTGTGTGTATATATATATATATGTATATGTATGTGTGTATACATATATGTGTGTGTATGTGTGTATATATGTGTATATATGCATATATACACATATATCTATTTAATACAATTGGTTTCCTTTATATCCTATATAATTTAATCCTATATATTTTATTTTATGCATTTAAAAACATTCTGAGAAATGATCCATAGACTACCATGACAGAAAATGATTGAGATTTCCTGTTCTATACCACCTCTAAGAAATTGTAATGTTGCTCCCCTAGAAAATTTCCAGAGAAGGAGGATCCATTATCTCTTAAGCCAACTGACTTTACTTTTGGACAACTCTAATTAGAAAGTTTTCCTTTACAGCCAAAATTTGTCATTTTGTAATTTCCACTCACTATTTCTAGTTTCATTTTCTGAAGCCAAGTAGAACAAACTTCACACATCTTTCTCATGATAGTCTTTCAAGATATTTGAAGGCAGTGGCCCAAAAAGTGGTCTGATACTATAAGAATAGTATCAGGAGAGCTGACCTAGCTACCCTCTATGTATTCCAGTATGTCCTCCTAAATATTCTCTTCTCCAGCCTAAACATACCCAATAATTTTAACCTTATAATGCATTGTCTTCAGCTTTTACACCATACTGATCACTTCCCTGAGAATCTTACTTTAGTTTATTGCTCTTTCAAAATGGAATGCCGTGAACTGAACACAATGCTATAGTTGTCACCTGATAAGAACATCAAATAGCAAATCACCACCCTAATACAGGATATTATATATTCAACAAAACTCCCAAGTCTAAATCACAAATACCATTTTGAATTTGTACAATTGATTTTTTTTTAACCGAAGTGTAGGATTTTACATTTATTCATTAAGTTAAAATATTAAATTTAATGTTTTTAGATTTGGCCAATGTCTGGTACATTAAAAAAAAACAGTTTTAGATTCCAACTCAGTCATTTACCATTTTAGTGATTACTCACAGCTTTGTTAGTTTTTAGAGGATAGTGAGGTTTTTTTTCTGCTCATCAAAATATAGCAGCAAACCCTGCTAGCTTTGACACTATAAAATATCAATGCTTTTGTCTAAATTACTAATTAAGAATAGGACAATGCCAGAGGCAAATTCTTGAGGTGCTTCAGCATGGATCTCCTTCCATCTTGACATTGATGCATTAATCACTATTTTGCAGTCCCAGTCATTTGACTCGTTCTGAATCCACTAAACCTCACTAGTTCACATCTATTTTCCTTATATACAAGGACATAATGAAGGACATTATCAGATGCTTTACTAACTTACAGTATTTGTCAATTTCCCAGACCAGTAATCATTTCAACAAAGGAAGTGGAGTTAGTTTGATGATCACTACTCCCCTTTTTAAATGGTCAAAAACTAGGCTTTTAAAAACCAGGTCCAGAGCAGAGCCAAGATGGCAGAGTGAAAGCAGTGACTTGCTTGAGCTCTCCCCCCAAACCCCTGCAAATACTCATAAAAAATGGCTCTAAACAAGTTCTGAAGCAGCAGAACCCACAAAAAGACACAGTGGAACAAATTTTCAGCCCAAGACAACCTGGATGATTGATTAGAAAGGTGTATCGCACCGGGCTGTGAGCGCAGCACAGTGTAGGCGTGCAGGCCGCAGCAAACCTGGAGCAGGCCTCAGAGGACTGAATCGCGGGCAGCTGTGGATGTTTCCAGACTCCTCAATCCACGAATGCCAAAGACAACTTAGAAGGTCAGTGGGAAAAATCTGTTTCTATTGGTGGTCAGAGAGGAAGGCGGGGTCTCAGCTCCATTCCCCAAGAGCCTGGCCCTGGGGGGGCAGCTGCTTCCTGAGCTTCCGATCCACAGACTGAGGGGGAATCCAGTGGCTGATCAGAGAGGGACTGCAGGGATCTCTTTGCCAGTGCTGAGGCAGGAATCTCTTGCTTTGCCAGTGTGTGGATCTGGGTCACAGTTCTGGGCGGCAGTGCTGGGGTGAGGAGGAGCGCTGGTGGGGTGGAGCTTGTAGTGGCTGTGAAGAGAAAAATCCTCCTCAACTTCCAAGGCTGAAAAGAGTGCTCGTGGTCACTAATACACCAGAGCACAGGCCAGGAAAGGAGTAAAAACCTTGCCCTTTATCATACCACCTTGCCAGAACTGAAAATTTATAGGTCCCTACAAGTATCTCTGAAAACAGCTATACAAACCCCTGAAGCTTGGGATAGTACACTCTCCACATTGGAAGCAGACTCTTACCTTAACAAGGAGTTTAAAACTCAGGTAATTGTCTGGGATCATGAGCAAGCAGCTCAAAAAGAGTCAGACTATATTATCTTACTTTGGTGAAAAAGAAGATCAAAATATACAACCAGAAGAAGACAACAAAGTCAAAGCTCCTACATCCAAAGCCTCCAAGAAAAATATGAATCAGTCTCAGG
Source organism: Phascolarctos cinereus (assembly GCF_003287225.1). Lineage (NCBI taxonomy): Eukaryota > Metazoa > Chordata > Mammalia > Diprotodontia > Phascolarctidae > Phascolarctos > Phascolarctos cinereus. The sequence continues at coordinate 130,518,499 of NW_027555958.1, forward strand.
CCTTGGAAGAGCTCAAAAGGGATTTTGAGAAGCAAGTAAGGGAAGTAGAGGAAAAACTGGGAAGAGAAATGAGAGTGATGCAAGAAAATCATGAAAAACAAGTCAACAGCTTGCTAAAGGAGACCCAAAGAAAAATACTGAAGAAAAACCAGGTCCAGTATTTTGCCAGGAATTGCAGTCAAGCACACTGTTCTCTAGTCTGAAGAACTGCTTTTCTTCCTTTTGCCCTTTGAGTCAGCAAGGTGACATAGTGGCTAGAGGGCTAAATATGGAGCCAGGAAATTCTAAGTTCAAATCCAGCCTTCAGACATTTACTAGCTGTGTGACTCTAGGCAAGTCATTTAATCTCAATTTCCTCATCTGTAAAATGAACATAATAGTAGCAACTACCCCACAGCATTATTGTGAGGATAAATGATATAACATGTATAAAGCACTTTGGAAATCTTAAAAGGCTACATAAATGCTAACATTGTTGTTGTTATCATTATTTTGTATTCCTGGTGATTAGCATAATGTAGTACTTAGGCATATACTGTGTGCTTAATAAATGCTTGTTGTTTGACTGATTCATGAAGTAAAATTAAATTCATTAACTAGACTGAAATATAAGACCTTTCTTCAGTCATATAGCCTCTTCCCAATTCTTGAAATGTTTCCTAAAATGGCAAAATAAATAATGTATATATTTATGTGCATAATGAAAGATTGGCTGATGTATCATAGGACTGGCCCAATAGGGGTCTGTATACCAAGGACCCAAATTTATATTCAAGTTTTGTTTTACTGGTGTGCCCATGCCACTATGAAATGATTACCTTAAGAATGATCATAAATATCCCTCATCTTATGGAGAAAGCAAGGTAATTTTGCCTCTGCAATATTTCAAAGATCACTTCTGCAGTTCAGCAATTATATTTCTCCTTTACTTCAGCACTCGAGGTAGTACATTTCACCCAGTGCTAAATCTGGAATCAGAAAGACTTGAATTCAAATTTGGCCTCAAACACTTACTAGCTATGTAACCCTGATCAAGTCACTTACATTTTGTTAGCCTCAATTTTCTCATCTGTAAAACGATAATAATAATACCTACTTCCTAGGGTTGTTGTGAGGATCAAATGGCATGATGATTGTAAAGTGCTTAGCACAGTGCCTGGCACATACTGTTGTTCAGTTGTTTCAGTCACGTAACTCTTTGTAACCCTATTTTGGGATTTTCTTGGCAAAGGTACTTGAGTGGTTTGCTATTTTCTTCTCCAGCTCATTTTACAGATGAGGAACTGAGGCAAACAGGGTTGAGGCTTACCCACAGTCACGTAGCTAGTAAGTGTCTGAGGCCAGATTTGAACTCAGAAAGATGAGTCTTGACTTCCGACCTAGCACTCTTGCAACTGAGCAATCCAGCTGCCCCAATCTGGCACATAGGAACCCTTACATAAATGTTAGTACTGTGGAACCCATCCTCTGTTATTTTTGCCCTTTGTCCCATCTTCTGTATATATCTTTAAAGAAAAAAAACTTAGTCATTCTATGAGTTCCTTCTGCAGCCACAATCTATCTCTTTAAATAACATCTTATTCCTTATCTTGTCAGTGTAATTTGGCTTTGTTTCAGAATAAAATTCTGATGCAGAATTTTATTTTTATAAGCATATTAGCCTACTTAGGACATCTTTCCCTGTATTGTATTAGAATGTAGGATTCACAAATTTTCTGTCTGATCTCATCGAAATGTTCTTTTCCCAGAGGAATGTACATCCCATTATGACTGCTTTTCCCTCCTCATCAGCCATGAATTCTAAGACAGATTGGTGATTTCTACCAAAATCCTCATCATTTCCACTTAGGCAAGTTGTTGTTACTCCCTATTCGTCAGAATTAGGTGCGCATAGCAATTTTCCACATATTGATTCCTCCACATTTTGAATGCGAATGAAATTATTATTGAGGAAGGTCCAAAATTGAGAAAATATTATGATTTTTTCCAATTTACTAATTTACTTATTTTTAGTTTTTAACATTCACTTCCACAAGATTTTGAGTTCCAAATTTTCTCCCAGTCTCGTCCCTTCCCCTGCCCCAAGATGGAGCGCATTCTGAATATCCCTTCCCCTAATCTGCCATTCCTTCTATCTCCACCCCCATCTTCTCTTATCCCTTTCCCCTTAATTATCATGATTTTTAACAAAGAGAACACATTGGCAGATATCCAAATATTTGAAGCACTTTATTACTGCTTTTATGCCTTCATGCCACATGAGGTTCCCCAGTTTCATGATTCATTTCCTCCTCCTGCCTGGGAGGTTGGTAGTAGTGAACTCTCCCTATAATATTGTTTGCACTTATTCTTTCATACTTATCACTTACATACCTTCTATCATGTTGCCACTCCTCAGGTTTATGAGTTACTTGACCTGTACATATCTTCTTGATACATAGTACTATTCTACAACCATTTTATCAAGATTTTTGTCTCCCCTCCCCATGGTATTTTATTTCTTCCCAATTACACATTAAGACAATTTTTATTTTTAATTTTTTTTTAGGCAATTGGGGTTAAGTGACTTGCCCAGGGTCACACAGCTAGTAAGTGTCAAGTGTTTGGTCTGAGGCTGGATTTGAACTCAGGTCCTCCTGACTTCAGGGCCGGTGCTCTATCCACTGTGTCACCTAGCTGCCCCACATCAAGACAGTTTTTAACATTTATTTTATAAGATTTTGAGTTCCACATTTTTCTCCCTCCCCCCTTCCCACTCCCCTCTCTTCTTCTGAAAATGGTAGGCAATTTGATATACATGTGCTAGCATGTAAAACATATTTCCATATTAGTCACGGTTGTGAAAGAAAAAACAGATAAAAAGGGAAAAAAACATGAAAAAGAATAAAGTAAGTGAAAAAAATTGTTTCAATCTGCATTCAGGGTCTATCAGTACTTTATCTGGATATGGATAGTATTTTCCTTTGTAAGTCCTTTGTACTTGTCTTGGATCATTGTGTTATAGAGAAGAGCTGGATCATTCATAGTTGATCATCACACAATGTTGCTGATACTGTATACAATGTTTTCCTGGTTCTGTTCAATTCACTTTGCATTAATCACGTACAAGTCTTTACAGGTTTTTCTGAAATCTGTCTATTTATCATTTCTTATTGTTGAATAGTATTGCATTATACTCATATACCACAGCTTGTTCAGCCATTACTTAATTAATGGGCATCCCCTCAATTCCCAGTATTTTGCCACCATTTGGCTGCTATAAACATTTTTGTACCTGTAGGCCCTTTTACTTTTTTTATGATCTCTTTGGGATACAGACCTTGTAGTGGTATTGCTGGATCAAAGCGTATATACAATTTGGTTGCCCTTTGGGCATGGTTCCAAATTGTTCTCCAGAATGGTTGGATCAGTTCACAATTTTACCAATAGTGCATTAGCGTCCCAATTTTCCCATGTCCTGTCCAACATTTATAATTTCCCTTTTCTGTCTTATTATCCAACTTAATAGGTGTGAGGTGGTACCTCAGAGTTGTTTCAATTTACATTTCTCTAATTAAAAGTGATTTAGAGCACTTTTCCACATGCCTATAGATAGATAGCTTTGATTTCTTCATCTAAAAACTGCCTTTCATATCCTTTGACCATTTGTCAATTGGGGAATGGCCTTTATTTTATAAATTTGACTCAGTTCTCTACACATTTGAAAAATGAGGCCATTATCAGAGACGTTTGCTGTAAAGATTTTTTCCCAGCTTTCCATTTTCCTTCTAATCTTGGTTGTATTGGTTTTGTTTGTACAAAAGCTTTCTAATTGAATACAGTCAATATTATCTATTTTATATTTTGTGATGCTCTCTATCTCTTGTTTGGTCATGAATCTATAACTCACTTAAATTCTTCTTTAAGAATTTGGATGCTATACCACTTGGTGCATATATGTTTAGTATTGATATTACTTCATTGTCTATGGTACCTTTTAGCAAGATGGAGTTCCCTTCCTTATCTCTTTCAATTAGGTCTATTTTTGCTTTTGATTTGTCTGAGACCAGGACTGCTATCCCTGTTTTTTTTTTTTTACTTCAGCTGAAGCACAATAGAGTCTTCTTCAGCCCCTTACCTTTACTCTGTGTGTGTCTCATTGCTTTAATTGTGTTTTTTTGTAAACAACATATTGTAGGATTCTAGATTTTTATCCATTCTGCTATCCACTTCCATTTTATGGGACAGTGAACCATATTTAGATTCACAGTTATGATTACTAACTGTGTATTTCCCTACATCCTATTGTTCCTTCTGTTTTTCCTCTCTCTCCTTTCACCGTTTCCCTCCTCACCAGTGTTTTGCTTTTATTTACCATCTCCCCAAGTCTGCCCTTTCTTCTCTCAGTCTTCCCCTTACTTAATCTCCTTCTTTCTTGTCAGGTAAGATAGATTTCTATCTTCAATTAATTTTGTATATTATTCCTTCTTTGAGCCAATACTGATGAGTGAAAGGTTGAAGCAATGCCCATTGCCCACTCTCCCTTCTTTCCCTCCAATGTAATAGGTCTTTCACACCTCTTCATGTGAAATAAATTTATCCCATTCTGTCTGTCCCTTCCTTCTGTATCCAGTATACTCCTCTTTCTCATCCTCAAATTATTTTTATGTCATTCTCTCAAATTTAACTTATACATTTACTTTCTATGTATATTCCTTCTAGCTATCTTATTAATGGTACAATTTTTAAGAATTACAAGTATCATCTTCCCATGTAGGGTTGTAAACAGTTCAGCTCTATTGAATGTCTTATGTTTTCTTTTATCTTTTTACCCTTTCAGGCTTCTCTTAGGTCTTGATATTGGAGGTCACATTTTTGGTTTGCTTCTAGTCTTCTCCTTATGAAAGCTTGAAATCCTTTTATATCGTTGAATGACCATTTTTTCACTTGAAGTATTTTGCTAAATTTCCCTGGGTAGGTGATTCTTGGTTATATTCTTAGCTCCTTTGCCTTCTGGAATATCACATTTCATGACCCCTGATCCTTCAATGTTGCTAAGTCTTGTGTAATCCTGACTGTGACTTTCTGATATTTGAATTGTTCTTTCTGGACACTTGCAGTCTTTTTTCCTGGACCTAATAGTTGTACAATTTACTATAATGTTGCTTGGAGTTTTTATTTTGGGATTTCTTTCCTGAGGTAATCAGTGCATTCTTTCAATGACTATTTTGCCTTCTAGTTCCAGGATCTCAGGGCACCTTGATAATTTCTTGAGAGATGCTATCCAGGTCCTTCTTTTGATTATGGCTTTTGGGTAGTGCAATGATTCTGATATTGTGTCTCCTAGGTGTATTTTCCAGGTCAGTTGTTTTTTCCATGAGGTATTTTACATTTTCTTCTATTTTCTTTTTCATTCTTGATGTCTCACAGAGTCATTAGCTTCCACTTGACCAATTTTAACTTTTAAGGATTTGTTTTTCTTAGTTAGCTTTCATACTTCCTTTTCCATTTGGCCAATTGAACTTTTTAAGGAGTTGTTTGCTTTAGTAGATGTTTGTAACTCTTTTTCCTTTAGGCCAATTCTACTTTTTAAGCAGTTATTTTCTTTTTCCAAGCTGCTGACTCTTTTTTCATAATTCTCTTACGTCACTCTCATTTCTTTTCTCAATTTTTATTTAATCTCTCTTATATGCTTTTTCAGCTCCTTTTTGAGCTCTTCTATGAGTTCTTTCTGAATTTGAGACCACTTCCCATTTTTCCTTGGGGTTTTGCCCTTAGGTGTTTTGACACTGCTGTCCTCAGTTTATGTCTTGATCTTCCTGTCATAATAGTAACTTTCTATGGCAAGATTCTTTTTTAAAAAATATTTGTTATTGTTGCTTTTTGCTCATCTTATTTTGGCCTTTTTACCTTTCTTTTAAATTTGAGCTCTGGTGCTGCACTGAGGAGGTGATGTGGAGAGTGGCTGACGCTGCTGGAGGCCATCTTACCTGGAAGCTTGCCTGGTGCTCAGCCGAGGTCCTAGTGCTGGTTATCTGGTGTGTGCTGAGGCTGGTGGGGTTTTTCTGGTCTTCCAAGTTTTTCAGAATAACAGATTATTTCACTTCATGTTTTTGTTGTTTCTACTGTTCTAGGATTTGTTTTAGGACACTATTTTATGGTTATTTGGAGGTGGATATGAGAGAGTTATGGCAATTTGCTGGTTACTGTATCATCTTGGCTTCCAAAAGTTCATTCCCTTGGTTCCCCTTTTAATAAAATATGCTTTTCCATAGATAAATTTAAGCCATTGGTCACATCCCACTAAAACTCTGTGATGCCAAAAGAATTGAATTTAAATAATTTTATTAGTATCTCTAGTTCATCTAGTATATCACCCCATGCTCTATGCATTTATATATATGCACACAAGGCAAGTTTTATTATTGCCCCCTTTCTTGAACATTTTCTACTCTAAATCATTGGACTAATAAGCAGAATAAGAGCTGGAATTTCATATGTGATGAATGCCGAAATGTGTTTTGCTTGATAATACTTACGTGATGCAAGGGTTCCACATTTACTTCTTTCTTTCTTTCTTTCTTTCTTTCTTTCTTTCTTTCTTTCTTTCTTTCTTTCTTTCTTTCTTTCTTTCTTTCTTTCTTTCTTTCTTTCTTTCTTTCTTTCTTCCTTTCTTTCTTTCTTCCCTCCCTTCCTTCTTTCCTTCCCTTCATCTCTTCCTTTCCACCCTCTGTCCTTTCTTCCTTCCTACCTTCTTTCCTGCCATTCTTCCATCCTTTTCATGTCAGACACATAGCCATGTTGCATTAACAATTACTCAAATTTGTCCCTCTTCCTATCCTATTACTAGGACTGGATAGCCTCTTTCCTGGTGACACATGTATGTTCTTTTCATCTTTCTCTGGATTATGAGAAACTTCCCCCTTGTCACATGGTCCATATTTATACTTTATGGGAAGAATCTCACTTGTTCTAAGCAGCTACAAAGGTTCAGCATAACTTCTTCCCTTGTTTTTGTTTATCACCTTCTTTTAACTAATGTGATATGGAGGAAGGTTCACTGTATTTGGAGTCAGAGGGTCTGAGTTTGAATCCTTGCTCTGCTGCTTATCAGTTGGTGATTCTTAAATTCTCACATTAAATTATATTAAATAATTACATTAAATTCTTGCTAGTCCCTTAAATTCTTATAGTCTCTGTTGCTTCATCTGTAAAGTGGAAATAAGAATATGTGCACTACCTATGACACAAAATTGTTTTGAGGAACAAATGGGATAATGTTTGTAGTATACTTAGTTGTTGGGGGTTTTTTTTCATTTGTTTGTTTTGTTTTTACTCTTGTTTTCGGTAAGGCCAAAGGAGTAGGAGGCATAGACAACAATGGAAAGCAAACCAAGGACTTATAAGAAGTTAGACGTAAAAGAAAACTATTAGCTCAGTACGTAACCAAAAAGAGCTAAAGTACACTATACTTAACTCAAATATTTCTTTTTCTGATGAAGGAAATCTTCCAAAGTGAGGGTTGCACTGGAGGGTCTATTTATATTAGTTACAAATAGATCCATTTTTCACCCAAGACCTTGGTCTATCATTTAGCTTTACTATGTCAGAAATTCATACTTATATAGCACATTGAATCATGAGATATATCACAGTGGTGACATCAGAAAATGGGTAATCAAAAGACCAAACAGAATATTGAGAAAATAGAATTAAATCATCTTAGGAAATTGTAAAAGCTGTCCAAAGTAAACTGATGTGTTGCTCTTTTTTCTTATTTAATAAAAACTATAAATTAAATTTTACTTGCATAAAGTTAAAAAAAGTACAAGATAAGGCATTTAGAGAGGAAAACTAAAATGTATAAATAAAAATTGAAGAATTAATCTGGACAAGTGTGATAGGAAAAAAAAAGATCCGGGAGTCAAGGGAAATAAAACAGTGATATAATATTGTACTTTAAGAAATAAAATGGGACTGAGTTATAGTAAAATAAATTTGTTAGGTAGGGAGTTCTATGAGATAAACTTACTACTCTATGGATACTTAGCAGTGATTAGAGGTATTTGCTAGAGTAGCATGTTAATAAGCAAAACCAAAATTGGCAAATGGTATAGCATTACCAGAAATTAATTGTAAGATTAGAAAATCAGAGTATTGAGGAAAGGTAAATGGAGCTGACTTTAGGTAATCAATTTGCAGAAGAAAAAGCCAAAAAGTGATTGAATAACAGCATTTAGTTATTAGAAGTTCTTACAAAGACAGGAGCAACCATTTGCTAACTTCTCTGAAGGCCAAGTAAGAGTGAATAGTTTAAGCCTCAGCAGCATGATCTAAATTCCATAAAGGATATACTTCATGGTGGTAAGTCATTAAATATTGGGATAACTGAGAGGGAATGGCAATTCCTTGCAGAACATTTTCAAAAATGAGAAATTGTCATTCTGCTGGATTGGGTTGATTATGGTTTTGCCTGAAAACAGGGGGATGGATTAAGTGACCCTTCAAGATCCTTTCCAACCATAAGATTCCATGCATAGTCATAAGCAGTACGGAGTTCATCATCATGCAATTTTAAGTGCAATAATTTTTCCTTAAAGCTATTAAAATTTATTATAGTAAGCTGTATTTGCACCAAGGAGACTAAGGTTCACAGATGGATAACATAAACACATATAATTATGCTACATATCTGTAAATAATTAATTTTCTTTGTGCATGTAATTTGTGTGTCATTGCCCAAACATGCTTTTTCAAAAATATAACTCAAAATGTGCTGAATGGATCAGTAAGCCTTTTAGGCTTCACAGTGACATATTTCAATGATAAGTTAAAACAAACATATTAATAGGCACATGCCTGTCTTCTATGGTGCCTAAACAGAATGCTTAGTTTGACCAAAGAGGCCACAAGAGCAAGATCTTTTGCTATAGTGCCAGGTACCAATAAGGTGCCCAAACCTGGTGATGGATATTGGCAGACAGAGCATCAAAGATGGAACTCCAACGGGAACTTTTTTCCTTCCCCTGTGATGCCACTAGTATGAAAAAGACTATTCACAATATGACTTTTCCATGTTACCCTCATTATCCTCCACCCCACCCCCCATACGCCTAATTGTTTTTTTCCTTCGTTCTGCATCCCATGACAGTGAAATAAGGAAGAATCCAGAAAGTGGGCTCTTCACCATATCTTCCTTCCCATTTTGGTCCTCCCTGCCTTGTCCCTACCTTGAGTGAAGTCCCCTGTTCCCATGATGATTCATGCCATAAAGAAAAAAACAACAACAGCATTGAAATAATCTACTCAAAGCAGTGAATTATCTATACCTAGACTTGCTTGTGTCCTGCCCAAAATGCCCCAGAGAATACCCAGAGAAGGCCTGAGACTGTTTTATTCAATGGTGGGGAACTATTGCAGATGCCTGCCTGCTTAGGGCATTAGGAAACTGGGCAAAAGATAAGCAAAATAGCAGATGTTTATATTCAGAATAGTCCTGTCCTGGGATCTAACTTTTGTGGGATGGAAAGTACACCAAAGTTTCCGTGGTTCACTAAGGAATTAGTCCTAACACTTCATTGTTGGCCTGTGGATCTTTATGAATGTCCAAAATGCTAGCTTACGCATAGACTTTGAGATCTTGACAATGGGACCTTGAAGAAGGGGTTATATTTAATTCTGTTTTGGACCTCTAGGAAAATGCTTCATCTCAGTGTAATGTAAACATTGCTACCATTCCCCTTGATTCCATACATAGTATATGTGATCTTGAGCTACTTTAAAAGACATATTGCTTCCCCAATTAAGGAGGTGATAGTGCCATAGCACTCTACCCTAGTCAGAACACATCTTGAGTATTATATTCTGATCCAAGCACCACCTTTTAGAAGCTACATTGATAAACTTGAAAGAATTGAGAGAAGAGCAACCAGAATGGTAAAGGGCCTGGATATTATGCCACAACTGAAGGAATTTGGGGTGTTTAGCTTGGGAAAGGGAAGACTTAAGAGGGACATGATAACTGTGAGAAAGTCCTTGAAGAAAAACTAGACTTGCTTTGTTTGGCCCCAGAAAGGCCAGAACTAGTAGCAAGGAGTGGAGGAGCAAAAAGTGAAGGATGTTACAAGGAAAATCTTGGTTTGATACTAGAGGAGAAAATAAGCAAGGACAATTAAAGCCATCCAAAATAGAAGGGGCCAAACCTGGAGGCAGTTGGAGGTTCACCCTCACTGGAAACATTTAAGTAAAGGCTTGAAGACTTCTTGTCTAGTGTGTTATTGTTGATATTGTTTTTAGGTTGGACCTAGATGATTTCTGAGGTCCCTTCCAACTCTAATTCTGTAATTCTTTATTAAAAACATACCATATTAGCAGATGGTATAGTGACTAATTCCTATAGTCCCTACTACCAGAGAAGGGGCAGAGGCTGGCAGATCATTTGAGGTTAAGAGTTATGAGCTGTGATAGAGTAAAGTTGATCAAGTGTCCCACACTACATTTGGAACCAATATGATAAGCCTCCAGGAGCAGGGAAATACTAGGTTGCCTAAGGAGGGATGAAACTTTCAGATGGGAAATAGAACAGGTCAAAGATTTCATGCTGATCAGCAGTGGGGTCCAACCCATGACTGGCTATATATAGGGAGCCTGGCCCAGATAGGGAAACTCAGTTTCTCTCTCTCTGTCTCTGTCTCTCTCTTTATATGTGTGTGTGTATGTGTGTGTGTGTGTGTGTGTATGTGTGCGTGTGTTGTGAATGAGTTGAATAAGCAGTAGACTCAGATCCATTGCCTTTGTGACACTGGGCCTCAGTTTCCTTATCCATGAAATGGAGACAGTGGGAGGAAGGGCTGAATTGTCTATGATCTCTGTTATCCCTTTCCAGGTTTATAATTTTTTGTTTCTTCATTGTAATATTGTATATTAAAACATCCCATACTTTGATTTAAAAAAATCTTTGTGGCTTTTGTTTTAGGAAAACCATTGTGTAGTTCACAGCATCTTGCTATAATTTAGCTTTTGGAGGGTGAGAACACTTAAATCATGGCCATCTGCCATATTCACCCATCATGTACATCTGCCTACAAGAATGAGCTATACTGTCTTGAAATACAAGTGTCTTTAGGAAAAAAATAAAATAAAATACTTGACAAGAAGCCTTCTTTGAATTCATATAGGACAAATAATGGTCCTATGTCATCTCTTCTTATTAATTCCAGATGTCTTTAGAGATTCACCAGCTTTCCCAATAGTTGCTTTGTTGGTAGGGTTTCTAGCAAAACCATAAGAGAAGAGCTTTGGATCTATTGTTCTCATTAAACAATACTCTGTATTTCCCAAATCCCCCATGTACAGGCTAAAGTTTTAAGGTACATTTGGGAGGTTTTCTCAGTCTTTTTAAAGGGCAATATACTTTTATGACTTTAGTTGAAGTTTCTCAGCATATACAGTATACTTTTCCTGGCACATAGTAAATTTTTTTTTAATTAATTAATTCATTTAGCTCTACCTGAAGAGGTTAACTAGAGAACTCATATTGTCAATTATTTCTCCTTCAGAAAACAGAATGCAAGTAGACTTTACTCAGAAGCGGTTTTAGACATTGCTGCCTAGTTGACAGAAGCCCTGTGTACATAGGGACCTAGCTCTAACAACTGAATGTCCCTCTCACCCTGACCATTATTTATCATGTGTAAGATAATAGTAGGATAGAATTTGGTCTCTCCTTAAGTGTGGATTTAAGGACTGCTCACATCAGGGGATGCCAGGTTTCATTTTTGTGACTCAGAAGATTGGGGACCTTGAAATATTTTTACTTAAAGCTCCCCCTCCTAAAACAGAAGACAATTTGTATCCATGGTTATCTTGAAAAGTTCAGTAAAAATTTACTGTTAAGCTATTTAAAAAGGGCAAAATTGGACTCATTAAGATAATATATTTAGGCATGGAAGGGACTTTCAAAGTTGTCTGTTCTATTCCCATATTTTACAGTTGTGGAAACGGAAGCCCAGAAAATTGAAGAGACTTGTCCAAAGTCACACAGGTAGCAAATGGTAGTCAGAATTTGAACCCAGGTCTTCTGACTCCAAATCCAAAGTTCAAGCTTAAAGTAAAGCAGATTATTTGTTTTTCCTCACAGAATTAAAGAGTCTGAGTTGAAAGGAACTTGTGGAGTCATTAGTTGAACTTGTGCCGGACGAAGAATTTTATTGTTGTTGTTGTCGAGTTGTTTTCAGTCTGTCTGACTCTTTGTGGGGTCTCCAACATGGGGTTGACATGGGGTTTTCTTGGTAAAGATACTGAGTGGTTTGTCATTTCCTTCTCCAGTTCATTTTACAGATTAGGAAACTGAGGCAAAGAGGATTAAGTGAATTTCCCAGAGTCACATAGCTAGTACGTGTCTGATGCCAGATTTAAATTCAAGAAGATGAGTCTTCCCAACTCCAGGCCTGGCACTCTATCCACTATACCACCTAGCTGTCCTGACAAAGAATACCCTCCTTATTCACAAGTGGCTATATAAACCCATACATGAAGGTCTCTAGGGAATCAGTGAGCTGTAAGTAGGAATTCTTGCACTCCAGACAAAAAAGTTAGTAGGGGTAAGGTAGAATGATGTCACTGAGGACAGCATGCTAGGCAACTTCTAGGAGACAGTGATAGGAGGAGAGAGACATTAAGGAAAGTGACATTTGGTTCTTCAGTCCCACCAGGCAATCCCTGGGAGAAAAAAAGAGAGGGATACTCAGAAAACAGTTTGGTTGGCTGGGTTCAGTCCTTCCAAGCAACTCTTAAGAGGACGTAGAAGGGATGAACACGGGAGCAAGGGTGGCATGAAGTATTGGGAGAAGAGAGGTGTGGACAACTAAACTTGTTGGAAAAGCCATCTCTGTAGCTTTACTTTCTCACTACACACTCTGTCCTCTACCCCTTGTAGTTGAACTTTTGTTGTTCTACTCCCACTCTCTATCATTTTCATTGGTTCCTCACTCTCTTCCCAGTGCTTTAATTTCAGTGTGGCTGCTGCCCAAGGTTCTATACTTGGACTTCATTCTCCCACTCTCTGCCTTCTCTCCCTTGGCAAACGAATTCATTTCTGAGGCTTCAATTACTACCTCTAAGCAGATGTCTTTCTGGTTTGTATGTTTGGATCTGGTTTTTTTTTCTGCTGAGATTCTAACAGAAGGAAGGCTCTGGGAAAGGGATGGGAACCTCATGTATGATTTCTCTTGCTAATCCTTTGGAGGAGGAGAAGGGTATAGAAGGGAAGGAACATGCATAGAGGATGGTCAGTGTGCTTTGGGCAACCTCTTGTTGCCTTATAGAATAATGATGTGGAACTGGGAAAAGGCTCTTGTTGAAGAAGACAGGCTGGAAATACCTTAGTAGTGCTTTGTGGTACATGTCCTACAGAAGGCATAGAAGTTTGGGGTCAGGTTTGGTAGGAAGTGTTCTTCCCCAGCTTGGCTCCCTGGGATAAAACTTTAGTCACCCTATTTTAGTTATAGCTCAGGTAAGATAGAACCTACTATGTCATATCCACTTTCAGATGACTCTAATTATTAGGAAATATTCCATTACATAGAACCTAAATCTGTCTTTTGATGACTTCAATCCATTGCTTAAATTTTTGTACTCTAGGGCCATGCACAAAAAATCTAATCTCCCTTGCCTTCAGTCCTTTTATCTTCCTGATCATTCTCTTGTGAATGTGATGTAGAACATCAACATTTTTCCTACAGTCTTCCACCCAGAATTAAACAGGCTTCCAAATGTAGTCTCTTTATGGCAGAACCAGTACTTTGAAATAATTATTAATATTCTTTAAAAGAAAAAAATGTTAAATCTAGAGGTTGTCATTGCCTGGGGCCCCTACAAGCCGATGTCAGGCACATCCCCAGCAAGGTGCTCTATTGAACATATCTAACAAAGAAGTATAATAAATATTTCTTAATGATTCCATATGTTTATAGAGGATTATGCTAGGTACAGAAATATAAAGTTCACATCAGATATTATCCCTCCTTTCAAACAGCTTACATTAGCAAAGGGATAAGACACCAACATAGATGACTATACATTGTAAGATAAATGCATCAGATAATTAAATACAGAGAGAAGGCTTAACCTTCGTTAGTAGTTGGGATGTTTTTTCTATCACTAGAGGGAAGGGAAAAAAGTTGGTGATGTTGAGAAGTTTTGAGGAAAGAAGGGGAGATAAGAAATTTCATACAAATGGTTTCTCAGTAATATAGGATGTTAGGTCAAATAGTGTGTGTGTGTGTGTGTGTGTGTGTGTGTGTGTGTGTGTGTGTGGTGTGTACATTACATGGTGAAAGAGAAAGAAAATAAAGAGTAGGATTATTGAGCTACAGCTAAATCTAGTCAAGGACCAGAAAGCATGTGCCATGCTTTTGAAAAAGGTAAAGTCAGTTCAATTTTGTGGCTTTCTCCAGTCATGCCTAGCAGACCTAGAGAAAGAGGAAAGAAATTGAATGATAAAGGTTAGTCAGGTATGGGAATTATTGGCGTGAAAATATAAAAGGTCATGGGTATAAGCCATCCTACCATGGTAGCTAGTGAAAAAATAAAGTGATAATTTGTAAGCTGAATATGGAAGCAAAGGAAACTAATGGAAAAAAGATGGACTGGGATATTATGATGCCCCCAGGGATAAAGGCCTATCAAATATAAAAAGTAGGGTTGGTGTGAATGAGAGTGGAGCATTTAAAAGGATAAGAAGTAGTATTTAGGGAATGAAACTTCAAAGATCTAGATCTTGGAGGTTATGCAGTCCTAAGAGGTCTAAAATATGACTGTATGCCTGAAATGGGGTTGAGGAGGAATTATATAGTCCAGTTAGCAACATGAATGTTGAAATATTGAAGATGTCAGAGAATGACATCGAGAAGATCATCATTAAGGTAATAGTCATTGAAAAATTAGCAGAATGGCATTTAGTTTAGTAGATGATCATAATGAGGATGGGGAGAGGGTGACATGAGTGTATTGCAAAGGTCTTGAGAGAGGAAAGGTCATCAAAGGATGGTAGTAGAACTGTCTGGAAATTGTCATGAGCAGCAAGGAAAATGACCTCAACTCCCCTAAGTTCTCTGAGCCTCAGGAAATAAGAATGACTAATAGCAAAGTAGAATATAAGGGATGTGGGATAAGGGATTTCTCAACAGAAAGCCAGATTTACTTTGAAATAAGTGTTGGCTGAAACTTCAAGAATGTAGGTGAACTTCTGGATGGTACAGTAGGGGTTCCAGGAGCCACATCAGAATGGGTTAGATGATGGGAAAATCAGAATGGAGGGTGACTAGTTAAGAACACAGGTGACCAGAATAGGGATGAAAGCTTGGATGAGGTAATGTAAATATGATTTTTATACCTATTTTGATAATAATACTAGCTGACTGGGATTGGAAATTAGCATAGCAGAAGGTAGATTTGTGTGATATACCCTCCTTCCCTTCAGCAGAATTTAATTAATAAAAGAATAGAGAAATTATTGCAACTAGAGTTTGAGATATAATCTGGAATATTGGTATTTGGAGTATGTGAATCCGTGAGATTTATTCTCCTGTTGTGCTTCTGCTCCTTGATGAGTGACTGCTACATTATTGACAATACCTTCTAAGCCTCCCTCTTTTCTTTGAGGAATCTATATTAGAGGGGCAGCTTGGTGGCGCAGTAGATAGAGCACCAGCCCTGGAGTCAGGAGGACCTAAATTCAAACCCGGCCTCAGACGTATAACACTCACTAGCTATACGACTCTAGGCAAGTCACTTGATCACGATTGCCTCACCAAATAAATGAATAAATAAATAATCTATATTAGAGGACATAGAATGCTGACAGTATAAGGGACATTGAATTAGCAATAGGAAGAAATGGAATGGTGAGGACCAGCCATTGGTAATAATTGTAAGTTTAAATTTTGGGCAGAAAATAAAAATTGTCTACACCAACATTCACCAACCTAGAAGGAAGTAGAACACATGCACTTATTAAGTGCCTACTACGTGCCAGGCACTATATTGTTTTATAAATATTATCTCAGTTGACCCTTGTAACAATTCTAGAAGATAGATATTATTATCCTCATTTTACAGTCAAGAAAACTGAGGCAGAGGTTAGGCAACTTGCCCAAAGTTACAAAACTAGTAAATATTTGCGGCTAGATTTGAATTCAGGTTTTCCTGACTCCAGGACCAGCATTCTATCTATCTAACTTTATCATTTACCTTTCTCTTGGAAAAATCTACTCTTGCCCTTCTATGCCTAAAGATTATACACTTAAGTTGATGTTGTTAAGTTCCAGAGCAATCATTACTAGATACAATCATAGCAAAAGGACAAAGAGTGCCTTGAACCAAGAAAGGGCCCAAAGGGGTCCCCGCTGGGTCAAACTCTTTAGAGCTCAAACTGATGAAACCAGGCTCATATTCTTAGGGCAAAAGCAACACCACAAAGACATTGTGAAATGGCATTTTAAAGAATACAACATTACAATGGAGTTATATGAGAAAAAGTGAGAGAGTGTGAAGGGTGGTATTTCTGAGCAAATATACATGGAGGGCTATGAGTCTAAGAAACAGAAAAACAAATAGTTCTACAATTAGTGGCTGCCTCCCAAACCATAAGAGTGGTATTGGTACAGAGTGGAATGGCTGGGTCAATACAATTGGCATCAGAACTATTAGAATAAAATCTCACCTACAGCTTTTGCTCAAATTGATCCATCATCATCCACAAAAATGGTGGCATGATCATCAGAAACCCACATAGCAAACTTAGATCTCAATTATGTTGTGCAAACATGACCCTTTTAGTTATATAGCTGGCTCCATTCACTTGAAGTGGTTGTATTCAAAATACAATAATACTTTACACAAACTATTAGATTTAAAGATCCATAAAGGAAAGAAGTGTGTCTTAGCTAGCTTTCTTTTTCTCCCATATTTTTGAAGAACTCTGCACAGAGTAGGTGCTCACACATTTGTTAAATGAATCATGTTTCTCCCACAAATGCTGTTCTGAAATGAAGTCATTAATATATTCTACTCAAACCTCATTGTAATGTCACAAAACTCTAGGGCTGTTATTCTGCCGATCATCCAAGACATAAATCAGAAGGCTGCTGACAACCAAAGCAAGTGCTTAAGATCCAGCAACATTATAGGCTCCTCCCATTTCAGTCTGCTGTCACCATGTACATCAAAACATAAACTGCCTCTTATTTGTTGTTTTGCCTGATGTCACATTTTCATGGAACCAATTGATGATGCTAACATTATGTACATTACATATATCTATATCTACATCTATATCTATATCGATATCGATATCGATATCTATATACCTCATATAGGACTTGCCTATAGTTCTGCAAGCATGTTGCCATCATCAGACACAGCCTTAGCCATCCATTTTCTTCTGCCAATACAGATTACTGATATATCGTGTTTTGATACGGAAGGACCATACAATCACAAATTTAGAATTGAAAGAGACTCAACAGGCTTTCTAGTCCAATCCCCTTATTTCACAGATGAGGAACCTAAGACCCAAGGAGGGTTAAATGATTTGTCCAGACTCATACAGGTAATAAAATCAGAGGTGGGAGTAGAACCCATGTTCTCTGACTCCAGATTATTCCCATTATAAGAAAATGTTGCATGTTTGATAGTCCATTGCAGGGGCTAATACACTGTATTTTTCTAGCGGGTACTGAAAAGTATGGTACAGTGGACTTCCAGCAAGAGTAAATATAGGGGTGCCTGCTGATATAGAGAAATAGAGCTTACAATCTGTGTGTGTGTGTGTGTGTGTGTGTGTGTGTGTGTGTGTGTGTGTGTGTGTGTACTGGAAAGAACCATAATGTATTTCCCCAGCAACTCTGACCACTCCTTGGCCCCAAGCCTGACCATGTTTATAATCCAGACCACATCCCTTCACACATCTCTTGCTTCTGGTAAAGGAAATAGGAACGCAGGGCAAGGGAAGAAGGAAAGAAATTAGAGAATCTCTTAGAATGTTAGAGTTCCGGAGATGGAAAGGATATCAGAGGTCATCTAGCACAATCCAACAGTATTATAAATGAAGTCTG
The DNA here is from genome assembly GCF_003287225.1 of Phascolarctos cinereus. Taxonomy (NCBI): domain Eukaryota; kingdom Metazoa; phylum Chordata; class Mammalia; order Diprotodontia; family Phascolarctidae; genus Phascolarctos; species Phascolarctos cinereus. Next base: position 130,536,594 of record NW_027555958.1, read on the forward strand.
ACCAGGGCTGGTACAGCGAAACTGTCATCCTTGTCAAGAGAGCATAATGATGTGGAATGAGTTCTCTGGAGAAATTTGTATGTGATTAGAAGTAGGAGAGCAGAGTTAAAAGTTACATAAAGAAAATGATATCATGGTAACATCTTTCCACTATCCCAAAACCATACTGGCTTTAAGCACTATCAGTCAATTAATCAATAAACATTTATTTATCACCTACTGTGTGGCAGGCACTGGGCTAGACACTGGGCAACAAAAAATAAACATTTCCTGCCCTCAAAGAGCTTACATTCTAGCACTAAAATAATCTCCTTCACAAAAGGTTCAAACATGCTGCTGGATTAGGGCAACTATTTGTCTTGAGGAGGCCCTCCCTAAGCATGGTGCCTGGGTGGAGAGTTGTCATGGAATTGTTTTGTTCAGTCATGTCTGGCTCTTTATGACCCCATTTAAGGTTTTTTGGCTAATATACTGGAGTGGTTTGTCATTCTCTTCTCCAGCTCATTTTACAGATAAAGAAACTGAGGCAAACAGTGACTTGTTCAGAGTCGCACAGCTAATAAGTGTCCAAGGCCAGATTTAAACTCATGAAGATGAGTCTTTTTGACTTCAGGGCCAGAACTCTACCCACTGTGCCACCTAACTTCCCACCTGTTGTGGAATAGCAGGGATCAAAGCATAAACATGAATGAGAGATTAGCCTAGATCATGAATCAGGCTGCCTCAGGGCTATGACCATCAAGGGATCAAATCAGAAGTGGGAGAGTGAAAGTCAACTTAAAAATCTATATGCAATGCAGAGACATTAGGGGAAGGGAATAACATAAAGAAGTTTTTATGTGCCAGGCACTCTACAAATACTATCTTATTTGAACCTCATAACAACCCTAGGAGGTAGGTGCTGTTATTATATCCAATTTATAGTTAGCAGTTGAGGAAACTGAGACAAACAGAGGTTAAGTGACTTATGTAGTCACCCAGTTAGTGTCTGAGGCTAGATTTGAATTCAGGTCTTTTGAACCAAAATTGTGTGATAAAAATACTGTGAATAACTGATTTAGAACACAAAAAATGATGTAGCAAAGAAATTGGCAGAAGAGAAGGAAAAGATAAGTGTTAAAAGAAGACACAAATTCTGTACAAGCCAAAGTTGTTAAACATGAAGACTGGATGTACAGAGATAGTATAAGGAACAATTTTCCCAGGCCCAGAACGGTACCACCTACCTGACTACAACGTTAATTAATAAGAGCAAATGGGACTTTCCCCAGGATATTAAAATGTAGAGAGGAATTGACAACTTTCATTCTTTGAATATCATAAAATAAATTCTTAGCACATAGTTAGCAAGAATAATTAGTTAAAATATGAAGCTACCAGAAGGAAGCTGCTTTTTTTCATTTTCTATATCAGGTGACCTCCTCCCTGGCTGGCTCTGCCTGTAGTCCCCTATTCCTAACTCCTCACCCCCAACAGCAGCCTTGCAAGGCCTTGGGATTTTCTATTCATACCTCATTTTCACTTTAACTGAATCAGATGCTTATTTAAGTATCACTTCCCACAGGTGAATTTTGTATGCCTTGGCCCAGCTTCAACATTCTGGTTATAGCTCTGATGGAGAGAAATAGAGATGCTATTGAATGCTCACAGAATTACTGCCTGATAACTCTACTGAAGCTCTGACTTTTATTGACATAGTAAGCATTCCTCACTCTGACCTTGTTCTGATATACGGGCCAATGATTGCCCCAGCATATTTTCAAGAATACCTCTTTTTTCATCAAGAGCTGTGATAATAGACAGCATCCTTCCTTCTCGACTGTAGCCCCAGATTTCAAGGCCAATTCCTGATGGAAAAGTGTTTAGGGAAAACCTCTTCTAGCTTTGAGTAATGCTTGTTTTGTGCTGACTCCAGTGTTCCCTCCGTGGGTCTCTGTTTTTTTTAATCTGCCTCTTCTGTGGTTAATGCTTCCATTATCCTCAGCTGAGGCCAATCTTCTCCCAACCCCAAATTTACAATGGAATAATGACTTAGGCCCAGACAACCTAAACAGTCCCCAGTTTGAGGAGTCTGAGAACAACCAGTATACCTAACTTCAGAGACTTATGTAGTAGTGGAAGGAGCAGAGGCCACAGAGTGAGGAGAGAAATCAGAGTCAAATGACTGGGAATACAATAGAAAATCTGGAAGAACAAAATTCAAAGGAGAAAGCCTGAATAAAAGCTTATATCTCAAGCAGATCAACCAACAGAAAAAATTCTAAAAATAAAAAAAAAGGAATGGATAAAATTTTAAAGAGAATTTAAAATTTCACATATAAGTACAGTACTATCAATGAAAAATGAACCAAAATTGTGTGATAACAATGCTGTGAATCAGATTTGGAACACAAAAAACTAAAGTGGCAAAGAAATTGGCAGAAGAGAAGGAAAAGGTAAGTGGTAAAAGAAAACATGAATTCTATACAAGCCAGAGTTGCTAAACATGAAGATAGGATGTACAGAGATAGTATAAGGATCATAGTTCTCCCAGAATACCAAGACAAAATAAAAATTCAGGGCAGTCAAGTTGTCCTGATGGTAGGAGATGTAATTCCTAGAATGCAGTTTTAGTATTTGGTTGTGTTTTTTTATAGGCCTATAGATTTGAGAAAGTTGAAAAAAAGGGAATTTGCCTGGAGTGCCATGAATAGCATAGTCCATAAATAAAAGATAAACTGTGAACATAATAGGAGATATGGTGAGAAAGAAGACTACAGATATGGAAATTTTCCTTAAGGCCCAGGTGAGAAGTCTGGGAGAGGTGGGAGGTCCAATACTGGAAGAAAGTGAGTTTTAGGGTATTCAGTATTATCCAAATGGCATCATATCCCTGAGATAGGAGTAAGCCTATGATAAAATCCAGCATTACTGCCACTCAGATATGGAAAAGAATTAGTAAACCTCCTGGCTGGTAAATGGGATCCTTGGCTCAAGCATATACTTCACAGGATTGGACATCCTGGTAGATGTCAGGTTGTAATTAGACTACAAAAAGTCCCAGGTATTTATTGTGCAATATTGATTTTATTTTTGTGAAGAATTTCAAAGTATATCTTAGTGGAAGAGAGAGGTAAATGAAGATACTCAGCTTAGTTTTAGTTCCTGCTTGGCATGTCTCTCTCTTTCAACCTTTTTCACACTTACTTAGGCCAAGTAGTCTATCCTTTGATGTGGGCTATGGGCACATTGGGAATAGATCTTAGAATAAAAGAATAAGAATATAATAGAAAGTATGAATTTTAAGAGACATGAGTTCTGGTCCTTACTTTGCCACTAACTACCCAATGTGTTCAATGGCGGTCATTTAAGCTTTAGGGGCCTCGGCATTATTACATGTAAAATAAGAGTTATTTAGAGGATATCTACATTATATTCCATATTTATGATTTTAGAAGCTTAAGCCATGTACAGGAGCTGCAGAAAGTAACTGATAAGTAGTATAGCAGTTAAGAAAGGCAGAATATGGCTTAAGGCTAAGGAGAAAAACCTCTTCTGGAGTTGTTACAAGTCTGAAAGTCCTACTGAGAGGAACTCAGGAAGTTCTACTTACCATATGCAGAGGGAGTAAGCAACCAGTTATGGAGAAAAACCACTGTGGGGAGTTTATTTTCAAGATGAAAGTGTGTTATATGTGGAGCTTCCTATTCTACAGATGAGAAAACTGAGGTGGAGATGAAAGATGACTTAGCTAAGTTCACACAACAACACAAGAGAAAGAGTTAGTATTGAACTCAGGTTTCTGACTCTAAGTTCAGTGTGATTTCCACGAGATCATTGCCATTTGATAGCTTCAATGTTTGCCCAGTTCTATTAGAGTCATAAGTAGAAATATTGTAAACTTGGATAAGGAGCTTGCCTGAGGAGCACAACGGGCAAAGGGAAAGCAGCGACCCAGAAGATAACCTTACTGCAATTGAAGTTTTGCTGAGGGGATAATCTGGCCCTCAACACCATTGGAAATGGTAGGTCCAAGAGAGGAATACCATGGTGATAGGACCCTGAACTTGGCAGCTGTGAGTCATGTGACAAATAAATCAATGAATGAATGGAAAAGATCTGTACTAAATTCTGAGGTCACAAAAAGGAAAAGTGAAATAGTCTGTTCTCTCAAGGAGCTCACGCTCTGCTTGGGGGAAGAAAGTTCAGCTATAAGGTAGATGGGACCTCAAGGTAAGTTTTCGGATCAATAGTTGATGTGGGGAGGAAGTCTACTTTCCTAGGAGAGAAGTACGTCCTGCTGTTTTCCAGATATTAATGCCTTGATGCAAAACCCTGGTTGCATGATGTTAATTGTGGTTTTTGTCTTTACATGCCAATGCTGTCTTTGATTTTTTTTTTTTGGATAACAGGATAGCATAAATAAGTTAGCATTTGAAAAATATTCTGTACTTCCAATTTCATATTCTGATTATGCTCTCTCTCTCTTTCTACACACACACACACACACACACACACACACACACACACAGAATTGTTCACACATAGGCACTTGTGGTTTCATTCTATTCTGTGGTTCCGGAATCCTGAAAATCTTTTGTTGAGACTGAAGCTCATCATTCTAAAATTATTTGCTGACAGGTTTTAGCTAGGTTATAATTTCCATGGAGTGGGTGTGTGTAGTATGTGGTATAACCAACCAGGTCTTTTGAGTTTGTGGTAGGACCCTCCAGCTTGCTCATTTTCTAACTCAGCAGAACACAGGACATTAACACTTCCATTTCCCAGTGAAATGATCGTGGTGTCATCACTTTGGGAGTCATTGAAAACTAATGGATTGTGCTTATACTAAACAACTTTGGGGAAGGATTTGTAATTTCTTCTAGGTTTGGTATCCCTTCAGGTTACAGTTAAAAGGAAACATTTTCTCTTTGTTCAAAGGAATTAAAGAAGCAGATAAAAATGATGACAAACCTCATCCTTGCTCGATTCTATTCTCTATGAAATGTTTTTAAATTTTAGCTTCCTTAGAACATAAGAATTTTCAATGGTTTGAAAAAAGAGGAATGGGTAATTGGATGCTGGTATGTAAAGAAACATTGGCAAATACTAGTGCATACCAAATAGTGCCTTTGGTTAAATCTGAGAAGGGCGTAAATTTAGATGATGTCCCAAAATGAGTGGATGTATTGGATTAAGAACCACTATTTTCCATTCATAAATAATTTTGTTAAATCTAGCTTAAAAGAGACACACTATTTAGAGGTATAAATGTAAGAAATATTAGTCAAACATAGTATAGAAGTATGCATTGCCTTTGCACAGGCGTTCCTTCCACCTCGTGGAATTCTTAGTATCATTCAAGGCTTACTTTGAGCATCACCTCCTGCAGGAGGATCCTTTCCAGTTCCCTTTAGATGCTAGTGCCTCACTCCTATATTGTACAGTATTTACTTTGTAAAATTATATATACATATATATGCATTTGGACATGTTATCTCTCATCATAAGATTTAAGCTTTAAGGGGTAGGGACTGTTTCATATTTGTTTTTTATATTTGCTAGGACATATAGGCACTCAATAAATGCTTGTTGATTTACTGATTGATGTAAAAGATGGCATGGTATCTTTGCCCTCTTTCTCTTTTCCCATTCCACAAATATTTACTGAATGTTGACTATTTGATTATGATATACTAATGGTTGCCAGAAAAAAAAATATAACACATAGCCAGCACAGTCACTGTACCTGAGAAGCTTAAAAAGTTAGCTCAATAGGTAAGTGTAAGAAATATATAAGGGATTCTTGGGTCAAAAGTTTCCTCTTGACTTGAAGGGTTAGGGTACATCCTGGGGGATTTCCCACCTCTCTGCCTCATTACCCCCAACTAAAAGAACTATGAGCTTTTATGTGTGATATCCTCACCCAGGGCATAGTCACATAACTTTCCTTACAAGCACATAGTTTCACAAGGCTCAAAACAGGAATGATTTTATTTGAAGTTAAGGGATATAGACAGAATTTATCAAAGTCTACAGAAAAATAACAATACTCAAAATTCTTCCCAGAGATCTATGTAAATGGTTTCAGGGACTTTTGGCACTGGGTAGGTCTTCAGCTGGAATGCATAAAGTTTCTTCTCATTGTTATTCACTTTGGTGGCTCCTCTATCTATCTACATAGTGTTGTTTTTCTTGAACTCCTCAGAAGATGATAGTGGTCACTCTTTTTTCCTTCAGCTCCCTAAAACCTCTAGCAGATTGCTAGCAGATAGTATATCATTGTCTTATCAGAAAAAAAAATTATAGCTAAAGCAGGTACCTTTGCACTCAGATGCCTGAAAGAAAGAAAGAAAGGAAAGAAAGAAAGAAAGAAAGAAAGAAAGAAAGAAAGAGTGAGCTGTGGCCAGTTCCAGTTGAGTCCCCAGTGAGGCAGCTCCCAGAGAGTCTTTCCCTCCCAGATGGTTTTTTTGGACTAGGTAAAGAGGCCCATTCTCTGCCTCATTTCTTACCTAGCCTTAATCACTGAATGGGCATTGCCTCAGTCTAGACCTAAGCCTCACATACCTATGAAGTCTCCCAGGGGCAAGAGAAAGTATCTCCTCTCACACATGTTAACTGATAGTGGCTTATTAAAATTTATGTTCTTTCTAATCCAGCACCTGTATAGTATATCACTTACCTACATAAGTACTTTCCACTAATTTCTCACCAGTTTCCTGGGAGACATCCCCATTTCTTCTTAGGCAGTTGGGTAGAATTATTCAAATTAGCAAGGACTGCTTCCTGAAACAGGAGAGGAAAGAAAGAACCATAATACTTTTGCCCAACCTTTTCTACTTCTCCCAGCACGAATCATGCATCCTGGGAGGAAACGTTTGTGATCTGAGCTATGCATATATAATACTTTTGTGGAATTATCCTCCATGAAATGTTACTCCTTTCACAGGACATGAACCACCCATTCATGCTCTAAGATGGATCTCTCTCCCACAGTACCTCAGAGAAGCATCACAACTAAATAATTCCGCTTAAATTCTCTCGGAGTCCCAGAGTAACTCTGTTGTGAAACAATATAGTCCTCCACTGTAGCTCTTAAGTTCCCACTGGTAAGCTTCCATTTCACAAAACCAGCTACTCACAATGATGATAGCAATATATCTTAAAACATAACCATTTACTTACTAATAAAGTAAAAACAACAATAATACCTCACAAACATTCAATATAAACAAATGCAAGAATTAACACATCATAGTTTACATATGAGCTTGACTCATGCTGTCCAACCAATGCACTTAGTATCTGTAGGGAGATTGGGCCACACATAAATTCAACATGCTGTTACATTGGGGAGAAAAACCTGTATGCTTGGGGGGTAACACATCTGTGGAACATGAGTCTTGTCATTGTTCTTTTCAGGAACATCTGCACTAAATGAAGCTTCTTCTCTACTGTCGGCTGATTCCTTTTCTTCTGATCTTCACTGCTCTCTTGATGAACAAATTCTCTTTTCATGCCATGTTCTTTTAACTAATAATCACCCTTAAAAGTGCTCTGGAAAGTGTTCATCTAGTATATTGGCTAGCAGATCTCTTTAAACCAGAGTTGTGCAAAGTTCATTTGGCCAAGGCTCTATGGACAATGCAGAAAAGCCCAAGCAACTCAGAAGAATTCTACATCATTCAATTAGAAATGAGATATCAGCATCTCTTCCTATACAGCAAAGCAGCTGACAAACCTGTCTTTTCTCTTTCTGTCTTTCCCTCTCAAAGCAGAGTCCAGCAGGCAGCGAGACGCTTCTAAGAGACACCCCCCCCAAACTATAGATGGTACTGAAAAGCAACCGCTAATACAAGCTCTTTTCTGATGAAGAGACAACTAATCAGCTGAAGCCTTCCTTTCTGCCTACTGCCCCTCTAGCTAGTTTCTCCACATCTTAGGGCTGTAGTTGAATCTATACTTTGCTGACTCTTAGTTCTCTTTCTCCAGTCCAACCAAACTTCTTCAACTTCTCTTTACTGACTGCTTTCAAGGATGAAAGCTTGATTCAGTGAATCACCTTTCCTTTATGAGGTTGAAAACTTGGGGAATCTCTCTTATGATATAAAGTCCTTATTTAGTTATCTCATAATTTCAGAAGAGTTATTTATCATTTTTTTTGTTTTAATCTCTTAAACTTTAGAGTTATATATAAATAATTTGAGGGACTTCAACTGTCTGCATACTTAGCCATTCATCAGTCTTCTGGTGGTCTTCTTCCATTGTCTGTGTTTTTAAAAAGGATTACATAGGGGCAGCTAGGTGGTGCAGTGGATAGAGTTCTGGCCTTGGAGTCAGGAGGACCTGAGTTCAAATCCAGCCTCAGATACTTGATACTTACTAGCCGTGTGACCCTGGGCAAGTCCCTCAACTTTGATTGCCTCACCTAAAAAAAACCAAAAGAGTTGTGTCACATTTCCATTTTCTGTTTTTAATAGCAAAAGGTTTTTTTCCTCTGCCTTTCAGCTACTAAAATGTTCACATGCAACAGAGACATGACTTAAATCATTTACAAAATTATTTAAACTTTTTTTCTTTATACCACCATTCATTTTCTACCCCTTTTGGTAGCTAAACTGCTCACAGCTTATCTGCAAACTCTGCTCTTTAATATAAATTTTAGCTGTTCTTATTAATAAAAGTAATTTCTGCCTCTTTCAACCTTCAAAATGCTTACCTGTGAAAATCATTAACTTACATTTTTTCACTTGATTTATTTTCTTTCTGAATGCATTTATTTTCTCATGTTTTCAGTAGCTAAACTTCCTTCTTAAGAGAGTCAATGTCTTACATATACATGAAAATTTAAATAATAAGTTAAGCCAATAGCATTAAATGTTACAAGCCAATATGTGATTAAGAGCAAATTGAGGTGATTAGATAATAAGTGCTATGATTTCAGAGAAGGGAGAGGACAATGACTGTGATGGTCAGGGAAGATATCATGGAAGAATCAGGACATAATATAGACTGAAGAATGTGTATGACTTGGATTGGTAGAGGAACGAGGGAGGACATTTCAGGTAGAGGGAGCAATGCTAAGAAACCACCTGGTAGAAGGGAACAATGGGACAACCGTGCTTAGTAAAACAAAGAGACATAATGGTAGACAAGTTTTGAAACATAGATTGGGGACATTGTGGGGGTCCTTGAATGACAAACTAAAGGTTTATTTGCTAGGCAATGGGTAGCCATTAAAGGTTTTTGAGCAAGAGTATAATACATTAAAGTTGGTGTTTTAGAAAAAAATCTGTTGTCAGAGTACAGGATGGCTTGGAGAGGGTAGATACTGCAGTGAGGAATCACTGTTATTGAAATGATTTCACTGTGAACTAATGAAGACTTGGTTTTGGGCAACAGCATTAAGAAGTGAAAACGAAGGCATATGAAAGGTATGATGAAGCAAGAATTCAGTATGTATGATATAGAAGATAGAATATTGGCTGTAGAGTTTAAGTACTTGGTTCAAATCCTATCTCTGATGCCACTTTTAGTGCTTTAAGCAAAACATTTATTCTTGGGCCTCAGTTTTCTCATCTGACAAATGAGGGGATTGGACTAAATGACTTCTAAGATCCCTTCCCCCTCTAAACATCTGGTTCAATTAATAGACTTAAAGGATGAGAAATAGAAAGGAAACTTAGTAACTGGAAGAATGACACTACCCACAGAAATGGAAACATGAGGAAATTCCTGTAGAAGGAAGATGGTTCGTTTAGAACTGGACCTATTAAATTAGAAGTGATGATTGACTATCCAAATGAAAATGTCCGGGAAGTCGGAGGCATTTTCCACAGATGACCCAGATTGACTTTGGAAGAAGAAAAAATAACTGAGTAGTTTTCAGCTACAGTCCAAACCCAAGCCTTTATTACAGCGGTAAGGTTTCACCAAGGACTGGTGAGAACTATGTCTGTGTCTCACTTTACATTGAATAACCACTAAGTCTAATGCTCACTCAGCTCTACATCACTGAATACAACCTGCCATTGAACATTGACTCCACAGCACATAGCTCTGTGTGGCCTAAGGGTTGAGGCTTAGAGGTTTACTACTAAGTGGCTATTTTGGGAGAAAGAAAAAAAAGTATGGAACATAATTGCCTGTGGGTCTGTTCTAGTCTGCTTAAATCTTTTTCTTAGCTGGTCTTAGAGTAAGTATTATATAAGTCAAGCTAACAAATAGTCAATAATCATTTATTAAGCACCTACTATATGCCAGGCAACTAGGTGTTACAATGTTTAGAGTGCTGGGCCTGGAGTCAGGAAGATTCATCTTCCAAGCAACTAAGATTCATCTTCCTGAGTTCAAATTTGGCTTCAGACATTTGCTAGCTGTATGACCCTGGAAAAGTCATTTAAAACTCTTTGCCTCAGTTTCCTGAGGCAAACTACTTCAGTGTCTTTGCCAAGAAAACCCTAAAGAGGGTCACAAAGAGTCGGAAATGACTGAATAACCTCTGAAAAACATATATACAACTATGTAAAGTAATAATATATTATATATTTAAATATATATTTATATATTATGTTATATGTAAATGTTATACATATTATATATATATGTACATATAATTGAAGAAAAAAAGGGGGAAGGTATTAGAATTTAGGGTTGATGGGGGAAGGCTTCTTACAGAGGGTAAGATTTTAGATGAGACTTGAAGGAAGCCAGAGATGATTCTCTGTTTCATGCATGTCAATCTCTCTATCTATTCAATTACAAACTCCGTGAAGCAGAGAGTAATATCTTATATGGTTAATTTATAATTCCCACAATACCTAGCATAGGACTAGGTATCTTGAATGCTCAGCAAATATTGCTGATTGATTAATTCTATATCAATAAGCTATCCCAATAAGACTACAATCCTACTAGGTGTAAATATTTCCAACAGTGCTCACAGGACATCTCAGGAGAATTTTAAGATCTTTCTTATGAATGGTCCTTCAAACTTTCCCCTGTTGTTCCACAAATTTAGTAATCCTGACTCTGTTTCAAAGGGTCTCATGGATTATCCAGGTTTTGTGAAGAAGGAATACCATTATTTGCCTCCTCCAGGTGAAGGAACTTTAAACTTTAAAGGTTAGGTGAGTTAAAGGGAAGCAGACTGGTATAATAACGTGAACACTGATCAGAAAATCTGGTCGAAATCCCAGATGTGCTATATGTTTTACATGTGACCTTGGGCAAATCATTTACCTCTCAGTTTTCTCATCTAAGAAATGAGAAGGTTGGTTTAAACTTTCAACTTGCCATAAAATTTGCAAAGACGATTAAAAAATGTAAATGTTTAAAGTTAGTGGGGCTGTATGAAGTCAGGCATACTGATACATTGCTGGTAGAGTTATGATATGGTCCATGTGATCTGGAAAGCTATTTGGAAGTATATGGGAAAAGTTACTAAATGGTTCAGACTTTTTGATCTACAACTCACACTACTGGGAACGTACCTAAAAGTAGACAGATACACAGAAAAGTTGCACACATACAAAAATATTCAGAGTACTGCTTTTTGTGATAACAAATAACTGGGAACAAAGGGGATGCCTACTGTTTGGGGAATGAACTGAATGAATTGTGGCATAGGAATGTCACAGATTATTATTGGGCATAAGAAATCCATTAAACAATCAACAAACACTTGTTTAGTTCTGACTATATATAAACACTATGATAAGCACTGCATATGCAAAGAAAAAATATATAGTACCTGCCCTCAAGTGCTTATGTTCTAATGGTGGAAATAGTATGTATATAAATAGATGCATGCAAAGTACATGAAGCCAAGGTGCCTTTAGAGGGGAAGACATTAGCAGGTGGTGGAATGGAACTAAAAAGACCTGTAGAGGGGCAGCTAGGTGGCACAGTGAAGTCAGGAGGACCTGAGTTCAAATCCGGCCTCAGACCAAACACTTGACACTTACTAGCTGTGTGACCCTGGGCAAGTCACTTAACCCCAATTGCCTAAAAAAAAAATTTAAAAAAATAAAGAGGCCTGTAGAAAGTGATATATCATTGAATCTTAAAAGGAACACAGGGGAACTAAGAACTGGAAATTAGGAGAAAAAGAATTTCAGGCATGAGGGATAGCCAATACGTAGGTTGTATAAGTATGGAGTTGGGGACTGGAGCGCCATGTGTGAGAAACAGCAACTGGACCAGTATGGTTGGACTGGGGAGTGGGTAGAGAGAAATAATGAACGAGAGGACTGAAACAGTAGGAAGGTTGTAAAGGGCTTTAAATGTCAAACAAAGGAGTTCATATTTGATCCTTGAAGGTAGAAAACAAATCGTGATTACTGAATAGGGAGTTATCTATGCTCCAGGAAAATAATTTAGTGAAGTATTGAATGGAATAGGGAAAGGTGTATGGTAAAAGAACATTTAGAAGGCAAAGGCCTGGGTAAAAAGAAGATTTTGAAATAAGTAGATGACTATTTGATGGGAGAGAACGGGACATATGACAGATGTTCTGGAGGCAGAAATGACAAGATCTGGCAAAGGATTGGCAAGAAGAAGTGAGGGAGAATGAGGAGTTGAGGATGATACTGAAGTTGAACATCTGGGTGACTGGGAGGATGGTAGTACACTCAACAATAATAGGGAAATTTGGAATATAGGTGGGTTTGGGAAGAAAGATATTGAAATCTGTTTTGGGTATGTTGAGTTTGAGGTGCTCATGAGTCATCCAGTCCAAAATGTCCAATGAGCAGTTAGCAATGAGGGAATAGAGGTTAGTAGGAAAAATCTAGGCTATCGACATCTGGAAATCTTCAGCAGAGATAATTGAATCCATTGGTAGCAGATGAGATCACTAAGGAAGATGGTGTAGAAGGCATGAAGAGGGCCTAAGACAGAGCTTTGGAGAGCACTCGTAGCTTCTGAACATGACATGGATGTAGAATCAGTAAAGAAGACTTACAAAGAATGGTCAGATAGGTAGGTCAGACTTATAAAAAATGGTCAGATAGAATGGGAGGATGAGAACCAAGAGATAGTTATGTCTCAAAACCCAGAGAAGAGAGGGAATCTTGAGAAAGTGACCAACATTTTCAAGTGATGCAGGAGAGTCAAGGAGATTAAAGACTGAGGAAAGGTCATTAGATTTTAAAATTAAGTGGTCATTGGTAACTTTGGAGAGAGCAGTTTTAGGTGAATGATGAATTAGAAAGCCAGATTGTAGAGGACTTAGAAGCAAGCAAATAAAATTAGAAGTTGAGTTACCTAGTCTCTAGGAGTTTGGTCAAGAAGGAGGGGAGGGATATAGAATAATAACTAGTAGAGATCATGAGATCTAGAGAAGGTTTTTTAAGGATGGAAGAGACATGGACTTGAACGTTGTCATTTGAGGTTGTGGCAGGCAAAGTACGGTTGTCTTTTGTGAGGCTCTGGAAGCCTGGTATGAGCAGGAAGAAGAATGTCCTGGCATTTCTGAGAGCCTTGTCAGGAGAGGCCTCCTGGCCCACCTTGGGGCAGGCGCCAGTGGGGCCTTGCCTGGTGCTGTTGTGGTTGCCCCAGGGGAAAATAATAATGAATATGAGGAATTCATACTTGACAGAACTGATATAGTGCAAAGAAAGCAGAACCTGGAGAACATTATATATAATGACTACAATAATGCTAGTAAAAATGACAGAAAAAAGCAGCTGAACTCAGATTATATGGAATGACCAATACTGATTCCAGAGGACAAATAACAAAACACCTCTTCAATCCCTTTGGTGGCTGTGAAGAGGGAGCGGTGTACTACAGATGCTTAATGTGCCATTTGAAGGCAGATGTGGTCATGATATTGGTTCATTTTGCTTGACTGTTTTTCTTTTACAAAGGAGGGTTTTGAGGGGAGGAAGCATAAGTATATTGAGAAATAATTGTGTTGAAAAAAGCACGAGGCAATCTCTCTATAGAGGATAGTGATGAAATTTGTGATTTTGCTGACACAGGGAAATCCTGGAAGAGGAAACTCTAGTGACCAAGCAAACTGGAACTTTCTCTGGAGCTTATATCTCTGGAACTTCTTGTTGTTTGTCCTTCGTTCTTGAAGAGGACCGGGACATAAGGAAGGTAATGCCATGACTTGCAAGTGAATTGGATTTAAGTGAGGAAGGGCTGTGGAGAGTCACCAGCCTCCCTTTCTCCTTCCAGTGGCAAGATATAGATCAGGATGATTGGAGATGGCCCCAGCTATAGAGCATTGAGAAACTAAATGATTTTCCCTGAAACAATGTAGCCAATATATCTTTCCCTCTCTTTCTGTCTCTCTGCCTCTGTCTGTCTCTCCTCTGTGTAATAAAGGAAGAGGATCATAGACCCAGAGCTTGAAGGGATTCAGAGTCCAACTCCCTTATTTAAAAAAAAATGATTTGCCCCAGCGTTAGGGGTAAGATTCAAAACCAAATCCTCTAGTTTTCCCACTTGATGTATCAGCTGCCATAGTTACTCATATGTTTATACGGTTTTAAAGTTTACATGACACTTTCCTTGTAAAAATCTGTGAAGTAAGTAATGCAAGGATTATCACCTAGGTTTTCTAGATAAGAAAATAAAAACTCAGAGAGATGAATCGATTTGTCCAGAGCCATTCCAGGATGTTCTCCAGAAAAGCCACCAACTACAACGGAACTAAAATGGACTTTATATCCAATGTTCTTTCCACTGCATTGTAGTTCCTCTCTATGACAATCCTTAAAACCCTTTCTTATTTAAGGATTTGGTAAAAGTATATGTCAAAGGCAGCCACATAAATTTCTATATAATATCAATCATAAAATTTCAAACAACTCCCCACCTCTCCAGCATTGTTGACCTTTTGAATATATTAGAAAATATTGTGGCTCAATTCCTCAAATCCTCCAGATATTTGGAGAATGGTACAAGCTATTATCTTAAAGGGGCTGCTAAGTGGCACAGTGGATAGAGTGCTGGGCCCGGCATCAGGAAGATCCAAGCTGAAATATGGCCTCAGACACTTACTAGTTGTGTGACCCTGGGCAAATCACTTAACCCTGTTTGCTTCAGTTTAATCATCTACAAAATAAGCTGGGAAGGAAATTGCAAGTCACTCCAGAATCTTTTCAAAGAAAATCCCAAATGGGGTCATGAAGAGTTGAACATGACTTAACAAAAACAACAACAATAATTATCTTAAAATCATAGACTGTTACCCCTGGAAGGGAAGTGCAAAATCCTCCTGACCAACACCCTTATTTTACAGAGGAAGAAATTCAGGCTAGTGAAGTTTAGGTGACTTGTCCTTGGTAACACAGCCGGTAAGTGGCTGAAAGTCCTCCTTCCCTTTAATGATTTGTATCTTATTTGTCCTGTGATGATTTCTGGGGTTTGTTAGTAGCTATCCAGCTACCATAAGACACACTCTTTAGAAAACAAACAACAAAACGTCATTCACAATTAATTAAATAAGCAAAAAAGCAAAATCATCAGTGCAACATTAAGAAACACATGCCAAACTTTATGTAAACTATAATACATTGCATTAAAATATAGTTACAGCAAGTAGGCTAAATATAGGCATAACAACATGTAGCCTTCCAGACACCACTGCTTTAGGGCTTGCAAAACATGTTATTTCTTTGTACAAGCCTGTATTCTCACTGTTCTCTTTCCTCAATTTTTTACTGTTGCAAGTTAGGAAGACTACTCTTCCTGAGTTCAAAGCCAGCCTCAGACACTTATTAGCTGTGTGACCCTGGGCAAGTTACTTAACCCTTTTTGCCTCAATTGCCTCATCTGTAAAATGACCTGTAGAAGGAAATGGAAAACTACTCCAGTATCTTTGCTAAGAAAAATACAAATGGATTCATGAAGAGTTGGACACAACTGAAAACGACTGAACAACAATAATAATTTTGTACACTGTAGGCTTTCTTTTTAATGAAGTCTGAATAAGTAGTAGTATGATATGTCTGATAAGGTCAGGAGACCTGGATATGTGTTATAGTTTTAGCACTAAAAATTTCATTTCCTTGAGATAGTCATATAATTTCTCTCTACTTCAGTTTCCTCACCTGTAAAACAAGGGAGTTATACCACATAAACTAAGGTCCTTTCTAGCTCTATCAATGGATTCAATTTTTGATGTTTCCTTAAACTAAATAAAACAGAATTCTATCTAAATTTAGGGGTTAGTTCTTGAGCCTTAAAAGCCACATACAAGGTATCCCTAAAGTCTCAATGTGATTTTAAGTTTTAATAGTTTAACCTATTAAAATGCATATAAACATAGCTATTAAAGCTTAAAACCACTTTGAGACTTTTGAGATACCCTATATTTTACATATGCATATGTACATATGCAAACATGTATATATCTTATCCTGCTAAAAGTGTGTACAAATGATGTTAACACCTTCTAAATACTGACAATGTAGAACAACATCCCAGACACCCATCCCTAGGTATAGTCCTTAGAAATCATAGAATCATGTATTTGGCTGTTTATAAACAGGCCCAGTGATGGAATATATGTTTATTCTTAGAAGACCAACCTTTTTCATGAGTTTCAGAGAGACTCATTCATCACCAGGCTGGCCATGAGATGATGAATTTTCAGCCATAGCAGGTCTCAGAGACCAAGAAGAAAAGGGGTTTTGATCTGTTCAAGTAGTGGATATAATGCATCTGGTGAAATCTTGGTATCAAGGTATGTGGACATGGCTAAAAAGAAGTAGAGAGTTAAGCAAACATCCTTGAATTTGTTCAGTGTGGATAGCCAATGTGGTTAATTCATACCGACATCCCACTTCATCCACAGTAGGGTTTGGGGCCTGAATTATTCGCATACTTTCCTCAGATCTCCACTTTATTTTATCTGTGTAAACATAACCTCAAAATGCAATGAAAGCAAGAGACCATACCAATCTAATATAAAGTATGACAACTTGCTAATTAATTCCAAGAAGAGAAGATGCCATTGTTAATGGCCAGATTTCGTAGAAAAGTAAAACAATGAGTCATCACTTTTTACTCTAACAGTTGGGCCATGCTTTGACTTTGTCCTACTTGTGATACCTCCTGCTTAAAGGCACTGGTGTAAAAATGGGATAACTCATTAAGTCTCATGTGACATTTTCCTGACATGGTGGCAGGTGTTTATTTTTTTCATTAAAATTATGGAGCCACTTGATTAGCAAAATGAGAATTATTTGTACTGGTATTATTAGCTTGCTTTTTAAAGGGGCAATGTTACGGTATCTTCAATAGTCAATTACTTTGAAAATGTACTGAAGCACTGATAAGGGTGTACAACGAATATATAAGAGCTATGCAAAAGCATTATTCTAAATGAATATAGACATATTTTGGACTTTATACTTAGAGTACACTGACTGCTCTTCAACTCAATTTGGTTATCTCTTCAAGAATCAACAAATGGGTGATCTGCCTTCTCCCTGTCATGCCTGGAGCAGGTGCCCCTAATCTAAACAGTTTGGAAGGGAAAACAGCCCTTGGTGATTGAATGTGGTTGAAAAAACAGGGTCTGGGAGGTTGTGTCATTCAGTGGGGTGCCTGTCTCTACCCTGATCTTTGTCTTGATTATGTGGTCCCTTTCCTGTGACTTCCCCTCCTCCACCAGTCGGTTGTACACTGCACAGATGTTTCTCCTATGGCTTGTACATGGTGATTTTTCAAGTGGCTTCCCTGAGCAGATATTTCCAGATGTGTACCCGCCTTCCCTCTGGATAGACCTTTTCTCCATACAAAGAGCAGATTGCGTTGCTGCCTGTTCTTTTGATCTATTGAATATAGAAAAAACAAACAGCTCTCCATTGATGTCACATTTTGTGGGGGGGGGAGTGGGGGGGCCCCTCTGGCAATAGCACACAAGAATGAGTGAGCTCTTCATTCTTTGTGCATAGCCAGCAGATGTTTTCTGTGGATATTTCCTTCTACCAGTCCTTATTCTTGCCCTCCGTCCCTCCCCCTCCCTTACTGGCATAGGAGGGCTTAGATGTTGTTCTCTCTGAATCTTCGTTTCATCTACTGCAATTATCTTAGGCTGTCATTATATGCACTTTGAGGTTAACTACAAAACTCAGTTTTCCCAGATTAAGACCTGGTTAAGATCCTGAATCTGCAATGGGATAAGTACATTAAGGTAATGGAAAGTATACATGATGACAAAAGAGCAGTATAAATTCTTTTACTGGCCAAGTTCATTTGTTAAGACCCAGAGACGAGATCGTGAATTTCCTTTTCCTAAAATTGATGATCTCAAAAGTAAAAAGAGCAGAGCAAATGATCCATGTTTAGTTCAGTCCTAGAATCTATCCAATTTCTGTTAATTCTTCAAGTGCAGGCAAACATCAACTTGCAAATGAGATATATTCCAACAGTGTGTTTGTATGCCAGTTTTCTGGACCTTGAAACACATTTTCCTGTTGAAGCATTATTATATATGGTAGGTGGGTTCCAAAACCCTATAGTTGACCAACCATTATACAGAACAATATTTGGATGGAACAATTCTTTGTTACATCTCCATGCACCCCTGTAGGCCTGTGTATAAAGGCACCCTTTCCACCTTCCCTGCAATAGAAGTTGGGACTTCTTTGACTTCCAAATCACCAGCGGAATCTTTCTAGCTTGGTGTGATAGGATAGTTATCATGATGGTGGTAAGGAGCTGTGAGCTACTGAGGCCTCCTACTGGTGTAAACCTGAGAGGGCATTTTGTAGTCTGCAGCTGTTCCTTATCTCCCCCTTTCTCTTTTCCTACGAGTCCCAAGAGTGATCTTGTCTGCTTTGCTTCCCATAAGCACCCCCTGTTGCTTCAGACCAGTGTTTCTTTCCTGTCTTGATGTGTTGTACAGCAGAGAACCTTAACCCTGTTCTCCTGTGATGAAAGGAAACATAAATCCCTTTTGAAGTCTTCTAAGGGTCTTCACTACCTAGAACAATGGGAAACAGACAGTAGATTTAAATTAAAAAAGAATAGTTCTTTCTTATGTTCCCTTCAATGGGATGGCTATTTAGGTACATAAAATGATGAAGCTAGATTTTTCTAAAGAATGTTCAAATTCAGTGAGTCTCCTGGACATTCTATTGTAAGAGCTAAAGAAAGGCTTAGCTGGATTTGGAAAGTGGAGTATAAGAGAGGGGAAGAGGGAGGATCTTTGTTTATCATCTAGATCTGCCCTTAATAGCTCTGTACTTTCTTCTTGCTCCTTGGCAACGTCACTACTGCAATCTCAATTTCCCTAATACTCTACCCAACAACCTCTGAAAATGCTGCTAACTTGGTTTCATTTCATCTTCCACATAGCTGCCAAATTGATATTTCCCAATTGATGGTCTGGCCATGTCACTCCCCTGCTCAATATGTTTTGCCCCTATAATTAAATACTCTGTTTGATGGTTAAAGCCCTTCACAATCTGTCTCTAGCATAACTTTCCAGACTTATTGCATGTTATTTTCCTTTTTCCTTTTCTGGCTAAATTGTCCTAATTGTATACACAGCATTCCATATCCTATCTTCAAGTCTTTCTGTTGCTACAATGCTCTCTCTTCTCACCTCTGCCTCTTAGAATCCCAAGTTTCTTCAAATAAATTAAAACTCAGCTCAAGATACACTTCCTCTATCAGGCCTTTCCCAATCCCCAACAGCTAGCTTTAGTATCTTCTCAAGTGAAAAAAATTGCTTCCTAGTTACTTTGCATATTTGTTGAGTTTACTGATATCTGTATGTGTTGTCTTCCTCTATAGAATGGCATTTCTTTAAAGAAAAAGCTGTTTCATTCTTGGTTTTGTATCTTCCATGTCTGGCCCGGTGCCTGGTATTTACTAAATGCTGAT
This sequence comes from Phascolarctos cinereus, assembly GCF_003287225.1. NCBI lineage: Eukaryota > Metazoa > Chordata > Mammalia > Diprotodontia > Phascolarctidae > Phascolarctos > Phascolarctos cinereus. The sequence continues at coordinate 130,556,427 of NW_027555958.1, forward strand.
TTATTAATTGATCTATCAAATTGAACAAATATTTATTGAATACCTACTATGTGAAAGATTCTAAAGAGATATACAATAACAATTTACTTTATTGTGGCATTTTATATTTTGCATATTACTTCCACATACACTATCTCATTTGATCCTCACAATAACCCTAAGAGGTGAGCAGGGGCAGTACTGTTATCTCCATTTTATAAATTAGGAAACTGAGAGAATTAGTTATTCAAAGAACATTTATTAATTACTTGGTATGTCTCAGTCACTGTGCTAATTATTTTGATATCAAAGGAAGGCAAAAAACATAGTCGTGGACTACGTTCCAATAAAGAAGATAATGTACAAAGTGTTTGTCATGTAAATGGAAGATAAATCTAAGAGGGAAAGTGTTGGCAGCTGGGAGGACTAGAAAAGGCCTTATATGGGAAGTGGGACTTAATTTAAGCTTGGGTTGATTTGAAGAAAAGTGAGGAGAGGTCAAGAAGAATGAGAACTGAGGAAAGGTCATTAGGCTCGGCAATTGGTAACTTTGAAGACATCAGTTTCAGGTGAATGATGAGGTCAAAGCTAGATTGTAGAAGGTTTAGAATTAAATGAGAGAAGAGGAAATGGAGGCATTGAATGTGAATGGTTTTCTCAAGGAGGTCAGCTCTGAAAGAGAAAAAGACATTTAAGAGGATAGCTAGTAGGGTGGGTTGGACCGAATGAAATTTTTTCACAAGGATGGAAGAGACATGGGTGAGTTTGTAGGCAGCTTGAAAGGAACTAATATAAAGGAAAATATTAAATATTAATGAGAGAGGGGGAAATCTACTGGAGAAGATGAGATGGTGTAGAAACAAGGATACATGTAGAGGAGTTTTCCTTGGTAAAGAAAAGAGCTACTTTTTTTTTGTGAGGGACAGGAGTAAAGGAGAGGTGATTGGGGAAAGGTGCCTGATTGATGTGAAATGAGGAGGAATGAAGAAAAGAAAGTGAAGTGTGAGGCAAGGTCTTCATTGGAAAGGATGGAGGGAGAGAGGTTAGTGGAGGAGTGAAAAGGTATAGAATAGCTGTTATGGTGAATGGAATAGTGAACTGATTAGGGAAATATAAAAGGTTTGCTTTTCTTCAGTGAGGGACCAGTTGTGATTATGTATCATAAATTTGTAGTGGACTCAGTCAACATGATTTCATGAGAGTTTATTTAATTATATATATTTTTTTCAATCAGAAAAAAGTCTTCCCTCTTTCCCCTTCCTCTCATTGAGAATTAAAGAAAAATAAGGGGGCACCACCAAGATGGCAGAGTGAAAGCAGTGACTTGCTTGAGCTCTCCCCCAAACCTCTCCAAATACCTATAAAAAATGGCTCTAAACAGATTCTAAATCCGCAGAACCCACAAAAGGACAAAGTGAAACAAATTTCCAGCCCAAGACAATCTGGATAGTTTATCAGAAAGGTACATCACGCTGCGCTGGGAATGGACCACAGTTTAGTGTGGGCACGCAGGACGCAGCGAACCAGGAGCAGGCCTCAGAGGACTCAATCATAGGCAGCTGTGGCAGTTTCCAGACCTCTCAACCCACAAACGCCAGGGACAACTTAGAAGGTCAGTGGGAAAAGTCTGTTTCTGTGTGAGAGAAAGAAGCAGGGTGGTTTCAGCTCCAGTCCCCAAGCTTGCCCCAGGAGAGTGGCTGCCTCCTGAGCTTCCGATCCACAGACTGAGGGGGAATCCAGTGGCTGATCAGAGAGGGATTGCAGGGATCTCTTTGCCAGTGCTAAGGCAGGGATCTCTTGCTTTGCCCATGCTTGGATCTGGTTCACAGTTCTGAGGGGCAGTCCTGGGGTGAGGAGGAGTGCTGGTGGGGTGGAGCTTGTAGTGGCTGTGAAGAGAAAATCCTCCTCAACTTCCAAGGCTGAAAAGAGTGCTCGTGGTCACTAATACACCAGAGCACAGGCCAGGAAAGGAGTAAAAACCTTACCCCTTATCATACCACCTTGCAAGAACTGAAAATTTACAGGTCCCTACAAGTATCTCTGAAAACAGCTATACAAACCCCTGAAGCTTGGGATAGTACACTCTCCACATTGGAAGCAGACTCTTACCTTAACAAGGAGTTTAAAACTCAGGTAATTGTCTGGGATCATGAGCAAGCAGCTCAAAAAGAGTCAGACTATATTATCTTACTTTGGTGAAAAAGAAGATCAAAATATACAACCAGAAGAAGACAACAAAATCAAAGCTCCTACATCCAAAGCCTCCAAGAAAAATGTGAATCAGTCCCAGGCTTTGAAAGAGCTCAAAAAGGATTTTGAGAAGCAAGTAAGAGAAGTAGAGGAAAAACTGGGAAGAGAGATGAGAGTGATACAAGAAAATCATGAAAAACAAGTCAACAGCTTGCTGAAGGAAACCCCCCAAAAATACTGAAGAAAATAACACCTTAAAAAATAGTCTAACCCAAATGGCAAAAGAGGTCCAAAAAGCCAATGAGGAGAGGAAGGCTCTAAAAAGCAAAATTGGCCAAATGGAAAAGGAAGTCCAAAAGCTTACTGAAGAAAATACTTTCTTAAAAATGAGAATGGAGCAATTGGAAGCTAATGACTTTATGAAAAATCAAGACACTGTAAAACAAATCCAAAAGAATGAAAAATTCAAAAACAATGTGAAATTTCTCATTGGAAAAACAACTGACCTGGAAAATAGGTCCAGGAGAGAGAATTTAAAAATTATTGGACTATCTGAAAGCCATGATCAAAAAAAGAGCCTAGACATCATCTTTCAAGAAATTATCAAAAAAAAAAAAGAAATTATCAAGGAAAACTGCCATGATATTTTAGAATCAGAGAGTAAAATAGAAATTGAAAGAATCTACCCATCTCCTCCTGAAAGAGATCCCCAAAGGAAAACTCCTAGGAATATTGTAGCCAAATTCCAGAGTTCCCAGGTCAAGGAGAAAATATTGCAAGCAGCCAGAAAGAAACAATTCAAGTGTTGTAGGAACATGATCAGGATAACACAAGATTTAGCAGCTTCTACATTAAGGGACCACAGGGCATGGGATATAATATTCTGGAGGGCAAAGGAGATAGGATTACAACCAAGAATCACCTACCCAGCAAAACTAAGTATAATCCTTCAGGGGAAAAAATGGTCATTCAGTGAAATAGAGGACTTTCAAGCATTCTTGATGAGAAAGAAAGAAAAATAAAATCCCTGTTACAAACATGTACAGTCAACCAAAATTTAGTTCTTCGTTGGCCATCTCACTTGTATATATGGGTGCGCAGGCAGCCAGGTGGTGCAGTGAATAGAGTGCTGGGCCTGGAGTTAGGAAGACTCATCTTCTTGAGTTTAAATCTGGCCTCAGATACTTATTAGCTATGAGACCCTGGTCAAGTCACTTAACCCTGTTTGCCTCAGTTCATTATCTATAAAATGAGATGGAGAATGAAATGGCAAACCACTACAGTAACTTTGCCAAGAAAACTCCAAATGGGCTCATGAAGAGTCAGACACAACTGAAACAACTGAACAAAAGCAAAAATGTATATGTGTACTTTGTGTCTTTCTGCATTCAGTGTCCTTTAGCTCTCATCAGAAGGTGAATAGCATGTTCTATTATTAGTCCTTTGGAATTGTGGTTCATCATTACGTTAATCAGAGTTTCTAATTATTTCAAATTTGTTTGTTTTTGTTTATTTTTACAGTATTATCTCTGTATAATTTGTTCTCCTGATTCTGTTCACTTCACTTTCCATCAATTTGTACAAGTCTTCTCAGGTTTCTCTGTGTTATAGGCATGGCTCTAATGCCAGCTCTTTCTTAGTTTAGGTTCAATGCTGGGATAAAATGAGGGACTTACAAATCATTGAACGTTTAGCAAAGGAGACTTACTTTGCCCTAACACAGTAAAAATATATAATGTGGATACGGTGTCATTTATTTCTCTGGAAATGCCTCTGATTAGTATGTCATCAGGGCTTGGTGACCTGTGTGGTCTTAAGCATCCACTTAATCTGAGAGGCCTTGACTTCACATGGCTGAGACTTTTTATGACCTAATCAGGGGTGGGGAACCTGCAACCTCAAGGCCACTTATGGCCCTCTAGGTCCTCAAGTGTGGCTCTTTGACTGAATTCAAACTTCACAGAACAAATCCCCTTAATAAAAGGATTTGTTCTATAAAACTTGGACTCAGTCAAAAGGCTGCACCTGAGGACCTAGAAGGCCACATGTGGCCTTGAGAATGCAGGTTCCCCACCTGCAGATCATCTAGATCCTAGATGATCCAGAAACTGTGTCAGGGATGCTGAGACCAGTTAGGTCCCAGAGGCAGCTTTGTCCTGGGCCTACCCCATGAAACTGCATCTGGGAAGGTGATCCAATCAGGTCCTAGGGATAGCTTTGTTTTATCAATTCAATTTAATTCAATAAACATTTATGAAGTATCTACTGTGTGTCAGGCACTGTCCTAAGTGCTTGGGAGACAAGTAAGAAAAAGATAGTCCCTATCCTCAAGGGGCTTACAAATCTAAAGGGGAAGACAACACAAAAGGAAGCTGGAAAGTAGGGGTTATGGGGAAATGACACCAGGTGTATCCTGCTCCATATACTTGAAACCAAACAGAGTTGTAGAAGAAAAATGAAGCTAAAAGTTCAAATCCTGCCCTCCATATAGGTATAATCCCTGTCCTAAAGCCCATTCAAGAGATGGACACCCAGCTCCATGGGAGGGGCTGGGTGGAGCTGGCAAGACACATGAGAGTTCCAGTATTTTCCAGTTCCCCTTTGGGACTCTTGGGGTGCTAGTCTTCTGGCAGAACTCTTCACTTTGGGCTTCTGGCTTCCAGCTCTGAGAGGGAATATGAAAGAAGCCAACCCCATTTTGGGTGGCTGAAGAAAAAGATGTGAGAAGAGCAGACAGTCTCCATCATCTCCCTATTCCCAGCTTGCTACTCTACAGATGATGAGGAATTTCTCCTTGCCTGAAATCTAGGCTATTCTCTTTCAGTTAAATTATCTCTTTCCCAATGTGAGAGCTTCTTTGCTCTGCATTGTCTGGTATTTATGTTGTTTTTCAATCATTTCAGTTATGTCCAACTCTTCATGACCACATTTGGGGTTTTCTTGGCAAAGGATCAGAGGTTAGATCTGATCATAAAACTGATCATAAAACCCAGACAAATAATTTTTAAGGGAGCAGATATACTTCTAGCCCAATACCTCTTCTCTCTGAGAAGAACAGAATGTCCTATAGATCCAACTTCCTGCTTTTCTTCTAGGCAGGAATAAAAATCACTCTTGGAGAAGGGTGGGGAGAGAAGAGGGCTGGGGATCTCTTCTGCCTCCCTTCCAGCTACAAAAGAAAAGCCCTCACTAAGCCACAGGTGGGGCTCACTACTTCTTGACACAGAATTAAACTTTGGAAGGAGTTCAGTACTCCACCCTCCAGCCCTCAAATCAGAGGGGAGGGGAGGTGGAGGGAGTGGCAAAGGTGTTGAGTATCCAAGGCAGAGTTAGCAAGTGGTGATGAGATTTGAAGTGATCAGCTTATCGTGGATAGATCATCTTGTTCCATTAAGCTGAAACCAAGCACAGTTACAAAACTACCCCCTTCATCAATTTTTTTATAGCACAATAGTATTCCACCACATTTATATACCATAACTTGTTTGGCCATCCACTAATTTGTGAGCACCTCCTCGATTCTTATTCTTTGCCACCTTAAAGCTAGAAAAAATATTTTTATACATTATTAGAATTTGTTTTGCTTAGGTCTAACCACTTCTGCAATCTACCAGGAAGAAAGATAAATAAATACTCATGACTTGAATAGGTGGGTACTAGTTTTTAGGACTAGTACTAATATATATCTGAAGACTCACCCTTTCTTTGATTGTTCCTAGAGGATAGCATTTTAGGCAGGAGAAAAAATCCTTTACCATCCTTAAGATAACTATTAAGAATTATGTTCTCAATTTTAAGACATCATTTTCTATTTTTTTTTGAGGCAATTGGGGTTAAGTGACTTGCCAAGGATCAGAGCTAGTGAATGTCTCAGGCTGGATTTCATTTCAGGTCTTCCTGATTCCACACCTGGTGCTCACTGCATCACCTAGCTGTCTCAGAAGTAATTTTCAAAAGATTTGAAAGTTCTGAGTTAAAAAATTTGCCCCAAAGTCTATAAGCTTGCTAGACCTAATCAAATCTTTCTTCAAAAAAAAAGTTTCATTGATCCTTTTATATCAAAATGATTCCCAACCACCTAACCTTTGCCTTACTCCTGTGTTGTGAATGGGACTCTCCATTAATTCCCTCACAAAATAGAAGTATAGTTAAAGAAAAGCAATTGACACAGTGACCACACGACAATATACGTAGTCTCCTCTCTTTATAGTCTTCCATCTCTGCTAAGAAGGCAGAGCTATGTTTCGTTATATGAGACTAAGATTGGTTATGAAAATTACTCAGAATTTAGCTTCATTTCAGTATTCCTTGCATTTACATGGTTGTAATAATTTTTTAAAGAACATATTTTTAATTTATGGAATAAAACAAGCATTTCCATAATACAGTATAATTTTTAAAAAAAGATGATTACATATGAAACTGCAAATCTTTTATGTACTACTTGCTACTCCTTTTAAATATGTAATATAGTTATCATGTATATTTCTTTTTTTCTCCCCTCCCCCTGCCCTAGAGCTGGCTGCCATTACATACAAATATGTATATATACATATATATGTAAAAACATGCATACTTTTTAAATATACATATAAGTAAAATAATTCTATCAATCTTTTTGTATATTGTTTTTTAAGTTCAGTTTATAGTTTCAGTTTAAAAGTTAAATTTACAAATAGTTTCTTTTGTATCATTTAATAGAAGTATACTTATGTTTCTCTAAATTCCTCCTATTTCTCATTTCTTACTGAATATTAGTATTCCATTACATGCATATCCAACAATTTGTTTAGTCATTCCCTAAATGATGAATACCCACTTTGTCTCTAATTCTTTGCTAACCCCAAAAATGTTGTAATGAATATTTTGGCACATATTGGAGTTGTTTCTCTTTTTTGACCTTGTTGGTTATATTCCTAGTGGAGGGATCACTGGGTCAAAGGGTCCAAACACTTTTCTTGCATAAGCCCAAGTTATTTTCTGGAATTTGTGAGTCCGTACTCTATTGATCATAAGACTTTATCGACTATAAAACTCTGAATTATATAATGAGAAGAAAGGGATTTCATTATACTCCCAATTTGCTTTTTTGAAGAATATTGGTATTAATAAACCTGGCAGAAAATATTGGTATAGAGTTTTGAAAAGAAAATAAAGCCTAGTACAGAGTAGTAGGCACTTAATAAAATGAGTGTTGATTGACTGAACTATTAAACATCTTTCTGATAGAAATGCCCACCCCATTTTTCATAGGTGACAAAATCATTTCATTCATTCATTCAGTCAACAAAATCCATTTGTAGGGAAGTTTTCTTCTGCTTTATTTAGATTAGGCTCTTTTGGAGGATAGGTTATATATCTATCAATAAGTAAGCATTTATTAAGTACTTACTATATATATTAGGCTTTGGGGATATAAAAGCTAAAATTAAACAAGTCATCTGCCTTTTTCTTGAGTAGCTTATATGACACACAACATGTACATTTGTAAACATGTACAAGACTTACAAAAAACAAATATGAGGAAACTTTGCAGGGAGAATACTAGCAGCTGGGAAGAATCAAGAAAAAACATTTTAGCAGGGTTTTGATGGAAATAGAAATTTGAAGAGATGGAATTGAGGAAAGCATCTTCTCTAGAATACAAAGGCTTAGAAAAGGGAAATAGAGTGATGTGTGTGAGAAGTAGCAAGAAAGCCCAAGTGTGGCTAGACCATAGAGTGTGGCAAGGAGAATACAAAGTTGGATAGGGAAGTTGGGGCCAAATTATGAAATGCTCCCTAAGAATGGTACATCCTTGAGCTTTAGGGAAACAAATGAGAATTTCTTCAATAGTTGCTCAGAGATGGAGCAGCTGGATGGCTCAGTAGATAGAATACGAGGTCTAAAGCCAGGAAGACTCATCTTCCTGAGTTCAAATCCCAAATGGGATCACAAAGAGCCTGAAATGACAGAACAACAAAGCTCAAGGATGAGACTTAGGAGTGCTCATCTGTACTATGTAAATGATAGCATTTTTATCAACCAATAAAAATAACCATGCATATGTTTTCATTAGCACTTTGAAATAAGGCCCTAAACCTTAGTTGGATTGTAGTGTTAGTGATACTATACAAATACTAGAAAGAGAATACTGTTTTCTAAACATATAACTGCTAAGTTGAGATGGAATAAGAGTGGAGACAGTACGGTCCAATGAAAAGAACACTGGCTCTAAAGTCAGAGAATCTGGGTTCAAATTCTGGATCTCAGCATTACTACCTGTATGATCTTGTAGTCCTCAACTTCAGTTTCTTCATCTTTAAAGTGAAGGAAGAGGACTAAGTGACTTCTGAGATCTTTTAAGAGTACTGAGTCTAACAACATATTGTGAAATTCTTTTTCCCTATCCTCATTTTTTTTTATTCTACTTTTCCCCTTTATTTGTATTGTTTGCTACTGATTTATGCAGGAGAGAAAATATAGCGTATAAATTGATTAGAAAGTCATTCGACATTTTTTAAAAACATGAAAACTTTTTTATATAAAGTCTTCTGTTAGGCTTGTTGTTGTTGAATTGTATCAGTCGTGTCCAATTCTTTGTGACCCTACTTGGGGTTTTCTTGGCAAAGATACTGGAGTGGTTTTCCATTTCTTTCTCCAGTTCATTTTACAGATGAGGCAACTGGGGCAGGGTGAAGTGGATAGAGAGTTGTCTTTGGGAGCATGAAGACCTGTGTTCAAATCCCACCCCAGAAAAATTCTGGCTGTGTGGTCAAGTCTCTCAACCATGTAGTGCCACAGGCAAACATCTGAGACTTTAAATGGAAGAGAAAGAATAGAAAAGCATAAGGATGCATAGAAAGAATCCTTACTTGCATGTGAGGATGAGGTTCCCCTACTAATTAGTAGGTTTCACTACAATGATAAATTCACAGATTCAGTAAAAACCTACAAACAAAAACATATGGCCATGGACCTCAGGAAGGTGACAACTGCACAGGATAAAACCAACTCAAGTAGAGCACTGAGTCCTTCTGAGAGGCTGCTTTACTGGGGAGCTTGCTATACTCTCTTTACCTTCTTAGAATGAAGGACCTATGATCTATGACCATGTTGGACTTGCCCTCTAGATTGGAAGCCTGCTATTCTTTAAACTCCAGTCACTTGGCTTTCTGTAGCAATTTGGCAGTAATAATCTGTGATTGTGTCACAGTCCTGGGCTCATGCTGCAAACTTTTTATTTATCAGAACATCTCCTTTAGGAGCCTTTAGATGCTTTTCAAAGCCAGCCAGTTCAGTGATGGCTGAGGGTAATAAATCTCAGTGGAGAGGCTATATATGGGGTCCAGAAGTCTTAGTGCATGCTTAAGTTCAGTGCAGATTTAAACTAAGACTTTTGGGACACCGGTGTCACTTGTTATCTTGAGATGGTTTTCACCTACTCAGTACTCTGTAAACTGCAATCTCACCAGATTTTTGTGGCAATCTCTAACTTTCTTCTTTGAATTTAGCCCCTGACTTGACTATTGGGTATCACCAGCTTTTCCACTGTGGAATTTCGATTCTTCATTAAAAGTAAGAAGCAAAATAAATAGAAGAAGCACTTAGAATGAACACTTAAGTCAACAATAACACTGATACCAGAGCCATAAGTATCAATTCTTATGCCTGGGGCAAGCATTCAGGCAAGTAGCAGGAAAAGCATCCTTACATGAACTTTCTAAGAAAAATTCTGTTTGTGTATGTGTGTGTGTGTGTGTGTGTGTGTGTGTGTATGTGTATGTGTGTATGCACGCCCCAGACCATGGAACACAATGGTCTGAGAGACCTTTGGACACTTTCTAATGGTGGGGGGAGACAAAGACTCCAGGACACTTTTATGACCATTGTTATGGAGACTATCACTGGGGATGGTGGTATGGGAAGCATAGGTTGAGGCAACCTCTCTTAGGTTGCGCACTAGTTGGACATATCTTATTTTTAATTACTTATTCTTATTAAGATGCAAAATTTTGTTTGCTAAAGGAGAATGAGTGCTGTCAGTACCCTCTACTCTAGATTTTAGCCTCCTTGAGCAATTCTCTAATTATCCTGACAGGTTTGCATCTCTGGATGAATTTCAAATCTACAGAAGCTCCTCAGGGAAAGAGGAAAAAAGGTAGGCCAAATAGGGTCACTGGGAAATCAGATTTGCTCAGTTTTCACCTGTTTTGGAGATTAATTTCTGCATGGAACTAGGCTCCCTAAACATCAACAAGTTCTCTCTTCACCTTCTTTCTTGCCAACTTGCCTCTAGGTTCTAAAGTAGCTGATAGTATGGGTATGTTTGTATTTAACTCCAGTGATGATATGATTTTGTTTTTAGGATGCTGACATCAGTATGAATTCTTGCCTCTGCATCTTGACATTGAAGAGTTAGCTAAGATAAGTTGCTTCTTTCTTCCCCACTATGCCTTTCCCTAGTGGGTTAGCCATTTCTTATAGGCATTGTTTAAAGAAGCAACAGTGAGGGAAAATGCTTTTGTGCTACTTTCAGTGACCCATCTCCTCTAGCATAGCACTGTTCTCTGAACTAATTTACAAAACATATTTGCAGCCCATACTATAGGTTATGCTTCTTGGATTTTGATTTTATTCCAAAACGCCTTCAAAATGAAGTTGCAGCTATGAGACAGAAATGAAGGATTAGTACCAAGAGTGCCTTTTACCTTGGAAGATCTAATTAGATTTAAAAAACATAGCCTTGAACCTTTTCAAAATAAGTGTCAATGAAAAAACTTACAAGCTGCTAGAACCAGAGATGATTACAGGAAAAAAAAATCATTGCGCTGATAATGTTGGTAAGTAACTCTCCCTCCCTAGTAGTGAATTGCTTTATTCTTTCCTTTTTTTTTTGAAAATGATATTTTATTAACATCTTTTGCTTTCATTAAACCATTATTTCTATAACAATATAATTTTTTAAACAGTATTTTTATATTTTATATATAATGGTTGTCCTTTATTTTCAAAGAGGACCAAAATTATATCACTATGTTGGGGTCAATGTACAAGGTACAATTGTGGCTGATCAGACCAATACGCTCAAAGGCTCTACCACAGGTCAGACACAAATAGACCATATGACCATTTGAAGTGGAGATGCCTCTAAATTTGCTCATCTCATGTTTCTTTTGAGCTACTGCGATTCTGCTTTTGTTCTTTCTTAATAACAAAATAGTATTAAGCTAATTAAAAGATTCCTCCCAATTTTTGCATTGAATTAATGAGATTTTAATGTTTATTAGCTCACAGACAGCATTTTATAAACATTTGATTTAGAAAAAAAAACCTATCTCTGTTATCATGCTAGCCCCTTAAGAAGCAGGCAAAAAAGTTAAAACCACATCTTCAAGTTCAAACCCCTAGTTTGAGTGGAATCTGAATGACATCCTGCTAAATGATATGACCTTAGGTGTTCTGAAAGCACTCCACTCTGTTTGAAATGTTTCTGGAACCCAGAATGATACTTGGCTTGCCTCCTGAGCCAAGTTGGATTTTAAAGAGGCAGTTTCTGTAGGATGCAACCCCAGGGAACTTCTTAGTCTGGACAATATCAACTGCCAGGACAGAGCTGGACACATAGCAGGCATTCAATAAATTGGCTGAATAATGAATCAACTAATATCTAACTGCACCCAAGGTCATACTTATTTGTCTTCCAGAAAAGAAGATTGTGATTATGATGAGAAACTAAAATATGTCCAATAGATTTTTTTTAAATTCCAGTTTCAGCTAACATTGGAAGGAATAAAGCACTATAGGGGAATGGTTTGCTAGTATCAAAATGTGTGAAAATTGGTTAACCACGAAAAAACACATTAACATAAAATTGATTGTTTTTCTGTATCATGCCCTTTTCGCCCCTTTGTTCATCCATTCATTTATTCCTTCAATTTTTTGTCTTTCAGCAAGCATTCCAATTAAACATTCTCCCCTTTTTTTCCTCTTTCCCCCATTCATGTTTACACTTCAGTTTTTATATCTGAAAATACTTCTCTCTTCTAATTCAGTAAGCTACTTCACATGATCCTTTACAAGATCATGTAAGTCTACTTTTCCCAAAAAGTTGACCATTACCTGCCTTAAGTAGACAGAAGGTATAAGGCAGAAAGTATAAGACATTTTCTTCATTTAAGTTTTAAGAAAAAAAATTAAATGCTTGTCTATTCTGTAGTCAAAAGAAACACCTGCCTATTTAACCAAAAAATTTTCATCCTCAACATCAAAAACAAGACTTGCAATTCATTGTGATTTTGTCATTGGCTTTCTTTCACTGCTTTATGTCAGCAAAAATCCAAGACCTCACAATGGTCCTGGCTTCTCAGTGGCTCTGCTAATGGAACACAAACAGATTGCAGATTCTGATGAGGTAGAAAGGGGTTTTGAGTGTGGTGACAAATCATGGGTTGACTGGGGACTAACCAAGCTAAACTAAGAAAAGAATTCTGAAGTTGGCCACTAGGTGATGAATTGTTTTGGTCACAGTAACCATTGAAACATATAAAAAATAAAGAGGCTTTCCTCAGTCTTGGGTAGGCCTTTTACATTTCCATAGTGATAGTATCAGAGTACCAAAAAAGTGTTAAGAATCCAAAAGAAGATTGCAGGGCTTAGACCTTCTATGAATATTAATTTAGCTGATAGTTTTAATGTTTAATTTTTGTCCAATGATCAATAATTACTAGAAGCACTGAGCAAAATCCATATTGACATTTTCACTAAAAATGAAGCCAGAAGACATAATTTTTCAGATAAATGGAATTATGTTTCATAGATTCTCCATATATACATATAGAAGCACACACATGTATACATATACATATATACACACACACACACACATACATATGTGTGTCATTATTATTTATCCCTTTGCTGTTACTACTATTTATTACCTGGTTGTAATAACAGTTTTATTATCTTTCAAACTTTTCTAAGACTGTGATAATCAGTGACATTGTCTTTTCTTTTGTCTATTTCTCATTTTTTAGTAGCAAAAATTTGTTTAAACAGGTTGGACTGGGGCTTCTATAACGTCTATCAGTGTCTTCTCACTTTAATCTTTTTTTTCCTAATTTGACATTTACCCTTTGCCCTAACCAGTTGATGATCTGACTGCAGAGAGAAAGCTGACTTTGAAATGATTTCTGTATTAGTAAACAATCATTTCTTGTCTGTTAGTGTATAATTAACTTCATTGCGTGCAATGTTGTTCAATGCATACCATCTCCAATGTCTTTCTACTCTTTCTCAGAAAAAGAAATTCTTGATATGAATATGCTTCTGAGTACTCTAAGACTTTGGTCTCACTCATTTCCTGATCATGAAAGATGATCATCATATATATATATATATATGTATATATATGTGTATATATGATATACATACATATGTATACATATATGTATATATGTATATATGTGTATATATGTGTATATATGTATATATATGTGTGTATATATATGTATATGCATATACACACATATACATACATATGTATATATGTATGTAAATATATATGTAAATAAATAAATGTACATTTATGTATTATATTTATATATATAAAGTATATATATATATATATGTATATAAATTCTTCATAGAATTTGTCAAATTCATCATCCTTTGTAATAGATTTTGGGCAAATTTTTTTATAGTCGTATATTTAGGTATGGACAGAGTGAACAAAGCAATTTGTTCATGCATTCCAAAAATTATACTTTATGTTTTCTGTTTGCATGTCTTCTTTCTGTTTGTATTCATTTTAAATCCAACCTCTCAGTCTCATATACCTTTTTCTTTTCTTCACCTTTCTTTTCTTTCTCCCTCTCTCCCTTTCTCCCTCCCTTCTTCCCTCCCTTTCTCCCTCCCTTTCTCCCTCCCTTCCTCCCTTCCTCCCTCCCTCCCTCCTCCTCCCTTCCTTCCTTCCTTCCTTCCTTCCTTCCTTCCTTCCTTCCTTCCTTCTTTCCTTCCTTCCTTCCTTTCCCTCTCTCTCTCTTGCTTCCTTCCTACCTTTCTTCCTTCCATCTATTTATCTGTTTTTAGCTACATATAGATTATCTGTCTGTCAATCGATCTATCCATTCATTTATCTATCTAATTATCATCTATCCATCTATACTCTGGAATTGACTTAATTGGCTAACATTTTATCTTTTTCCCCCCAACAGAGAGGCATAGTAGCAATCATAGAGTCATAGAATTAGAGTTGGGAAGGACCTCAGGAGGAATCCAGTCCATCCCATCATTTTGCAGATGAAGAAAACAAAGATCAGTGAAGGTTAAGTGACTGTCCCCAGAAGGACACTGGTAGGAAAGTGGCAGGGCCAGAATTTTGATCCAATCTCACTTCTCCCTTCAATGGCTAGACTTCCAGAACTAAGTGTTCATATCCATTCTCTCTGGTTTCTGGGTCTGTTGGTGGGTTACTAAAGAAGTATCCTTTGCTCTAAGTGAAGAAGTTGAAACTCGTCGAGGAAACTCTACTGATTTTTCTTTAGAGTACTAGTTAATTTGTTGAACACTATGGAGGATGACAAAAATTATGAAAAAGTATCATGTTACAAAAAATCAGTAAGCTCTTATGTTTGTTTTATCTGGTGTTGCCATATAACAACAATAATAATAATTGTTATTTTATATCATAGATTTATTGTTGTTGTTATTTTGGTAAAATAACCTGGTGTAATGGAAAGAATGCTGCATATGGAGTCAGAAAAACTCAGTTCAAGTCTTGGGTTGACCTCTGTCTCAATAGCTGCTTGGTAATAGATCAGGTTGCTTATCTTAAATCAGACTCAGTTTTTTTTTCCATCAAATGGAGATAATAATACTTGTACTTCTGACATCCCAGGGTTGCTGTAAAGATCAAACATTTTGTGTAAATAAAATTATATATATATATATATATATATATATATATATTTAAATATGTATATAAAGTATAAACACACACACACATATATATTTCACATTCAATTGCAAGCTCTTACAAATTATACTTCTTTGTATCATACACAGTGCTATGTGCCATGTTATTTAAATATATGCTGCTGATGTACCTCAAAACTTGGGATGTGAGCTAAGGAAGATTTAACTATACTCATACAAAAAGTTCAAATAAAGATGTTTATTAAGCAGATGATATGAGGCAGGGATATATGCAATAACTATGGTATTATTACTCTAGGGCCTCTGGGATATGTAGTGGCACAGATACTAGCTACCAATCTGGAAGTTGCCAGGCATAGCACAGGACCAACTCTCTGATCCAAAGTGACACAAGGGTATGACTGTAGGTATAATCTAAAACCAATTTTGAACAACATGTCAACAAAAAGAAAAAAAGTCACAACCCTTATTGTGGTCATGTTACGGCATTAAAAATGGTCCATAGGGATTAAGTTTTACAGGAAGATCAATTATAGGATAACATTAAGACTTGGCAAGTCATGCAAAAGGACATCAAAGATTATACAAACTTCGTTGTATAATGAAGATTCAGTGGTTATGGTGGGACATCTGAATTGTTTAGGCACGGAAAGAAACAAGTCTAGGAATACAAAGTTGGGGAGGATGCAACAAACCATAAGGACAAATATGAGCATGAAACATAACATGATGAAATTAAATCCCATAGTCTAGTTACCCAGGTTCTCTGAACAGCTGCTGTTGTGTTTAATTAGTATTTATTGAATTGATATCTGCAAAGTTGTGAAAAATTTCTTTATGAAAGTCTATTCTTCTCCCACCTTGACTCAGAAGAAGAGATATTCTTGCTTCTCACTTTGGTTAGTGTTAGCATTAGGCTGATCCTTTTAACCTTTTTCCAAAATTAAAAAAAAACCCTTTTTGGCGTATTCAATTCAAAATCTCTTTTGGCCTATTCAAATCTATCCAATCTCACTTCTCCCTTCAATGGCTAGACTTCCAGAACTAAGTGTTCATATCCATTCTCTTTTTAACTCTTTGTAATCTGGGTTTCACTCTATCAAAACTCTACTCTTCAAGACTGCATCTTGAGCAGTCTAGGCAATTATATCTCCTTCTGCCATATTCTTGGATTTGTACTTGTTCTGGAGCTCCAATGCCTTTACTTCTGCCATCTCTCAGACTAGGAAAGTCTACCAAGAAATCTCCTCTTGGGCCATGTTGGAAATTACATATAACTTACCAGATTTTCTTTACCAAAGTATTGTTGACTGCTCTTAAAGAGAGGTGAGAGGGCAAAAAGTGCCTCCCTTCTAAACTCCAGATGAAAACAAAGTTTAATGAAGGACTGAGAGCAATCTGCCTGGACCTCTTTTATAGGCTGACAAGAGGGGTTACTTATCTGAGAGTATATCCTCCTAAATATCCTAGCCAAACAAATCATCTTCGGGGCAACACTAATCACTGAAACCCATCCCTTAGAAGAGTCCAAGGGGTGATGCCAAATTGGCCAATTAATTTTAGTCTAGCCCCTGGCACTGAGAATTAGTCAGTGTTTTGCCTTTTGTTCTCTGAAAATGGGTCTATCCCTACTCTACAGGAAGAGAGATAAGGTCATCAGATGGATGAGGGTTGAGGACTCCTCTTGGACTTGTTTATTAGTTATATTGTACATGCCATACCATCCACTAAACCATGAACTCCATGAGAGCAGGGATAGCATCTTATTCAAACTGGATAGAACCTTGGATGATATCAACAAAATCTAAGGTCAAATCCTGCTTGAGCTACTTATTACTTAACCTGTGTGACCTTGGGCAAATCACTTAACTGCTGTCAGCCTCAGTGTCATCATCTGTAAGATAAGGATAATGATAGCATTACTTACCAAGATTAAGGCATCTAGGTGGCACAGTTATAGAGTGCTGGGTCTGGAGTTAGGAAGACACATCTTTGTGAATCCAAATCTGGCCTCATATACCTACTAGCTGTGTGACCCTGGGTAAACTACTTAACCCTATTTGTCTCAGTTTCTTCGTCTGTAAAATGAACTGGAGAAGGAAGTGGCAAATCACTATAGTGTCTTTGCCAAGAAAACCCCAAATGGGGTCATGAAAAAGTTGGACATGACCGAAATGACTCAACAACAAAAAACCAGAAGATCAAATGACATGTAAAGGACTTTGCAAACTATAAAGCTCTATATAAACACTTGCTATTTTTAATATAACAGATGTATGTTGGATTTTTTAATTGAATCAGGAGCCCTTGTTATCTAGTTCTTCAGTTATCTGTTCAGGAGAAATTATTTATTAGATCTGCATCTCAGTTTCCATATTTATATGTGCTATTTCCCTTTCATTTGTGGACATTTTGGTTGTTGAAAAAGAAAATTTGTGTATGGAAAACTGATAAAATTAATACAAGATGAAATAGCATTTCCAGAAACAGATGGAGAACTGCCCCCTCTCTATAGCTTGAGAGGTACAAACTTCTTAGAACTCCAGATCAAGTATGATGAATTTGGTATTTCTTTGGTTTAAGGGGACTACGTGTCATCAAAAGAGCCCAACACTTTCTCACCACTCTACCAAAGATGACTTTGTGATCATAGAAACTGTCATTAATTCAGCAGCAAAGAGTAGTAAAGAAGTGGCTCTGCCCAACATAACAGCTGTGATATCTAGGCAAGAAGTAGACAGATGGTTTTGCCTAGCAGGTGAAGCATAGTTCATGCTATAGAGACCCAGGTAATCAAGGCTTGTTGTCCACAGATGAGTTATACCAAGTATATCTCCATGCTAGATTTCGGTATGTATTCACTCTCTCCCACAGATGCTATGTACACTGGTAGGAGAGTGTGATTGAGTTTACGGGTGGGCTGTTATAATTTAATTATTCCTGCTCCTGTCTTCTATTGAGTAAATGTTATGATTATTCTTGTTTTTGTTTTATGTTGAGTAAAGATTGAATAAAATTTATGATTATTTTTGCTTTTTCTTTCTATTGAGTAATGTTATGATTATTCCTGTTTTTGCCTTATAATGAGTAAATGTTATGATTATTCTTGCTCTTGCAAGTAAATGTTTTATGTTTGAGTCAGTTATGTCACTGTAACTGATTTTGTGTAATAGAGAAACACATCAGTGGAGTCTCAGGAGCCAAAGTGGCAGGTAGTAGGAGAGTATCTCTTTTATATCAACCCAACCCTCCGCACTGGCATTATCTCTAAGACTTTAAGGGAAAGTTTGAGTTTTTGCTGCTTGCCAAACTCTCTCTGAGAACTTCAGATCTGCCAGAATGAATATTGGTTAGGTGAACAAACCAGCCCAGAAAATCAGGGGAGGGAGTGGATATGTCATGCCTGGGCTATACTTATAAAATAGGAATCAGCGTTTCTGCTTGTAAAGTTCTACATGACACTTAGGTGAAAAGCCCTATGCAAATATGAAACATTATTTTATTAATCATGGCCTTGAAACAATATAGAAAGGCTATAACAAGATGGTACTGTTAGAAGCAGCTGACAAAGCTGGTTTCCTTTGTCCAATTGGTATTTTTAAAAAGAGGAGTGAAATTAGAAGGAAAAGATTTTAATGATATTCAAAATAAGTTCACATAATCTGAGACTTGCCAGATTTACAAAGCCAAATGAATAATATTTACATTCATTTAAAAATTATATAATCCAACCATCAAATGTTTACCTAAGAGAATTAAATAGAGTTATTATTAATTTATACCTTGGGGCCATGATTAATGTTTTTTCTCCCCCAAGACTTTATTTTTCTCTCCTTTTTTCTCAAACATGTTTGGCATTTAGAAGTTTTAAAGTAATTTCCCCCTTTAGCTTCACCTGGGATCTCGGCTGTCCCAGAACCTCCTCCTGACCTCAGTGTTGTGTTTTCATTTAAAATAGGGTATGTCTATAAATGTCAGCAATACAGGGCAATTAGAAGTTTGAAAAGGGCTGTAACATAAACCAGCATTATAGTGAAATGGATACTGCCTTAAGCTGCCTGCAATTCACTTGCTGTTGGAAAGACAATATCCTGCCATTCTCCCATGGTGGCCTTCAATTGAACACATTTGGCTGAGGCTTGACCCATTATTAAGATAAGTCTCTGCCTGGCTTGAAACAATGAAAAAAAACACAGAGAGAGAGAGAGAAGCCAGCAAATTGGACTGGTAGTTAGCCAGCACTAGGCAGAAACGTGACACTGGATTAGACCTTAATAGATGTCTGTGGTGCTATCTGGGAAATCCAACGCGAGGCTTGTTTCCTTGAATTGGACTTTGCAAGTAGACGGTTTGTCTTGTACAAAATCTTCAAGTTTTAAAGCAGCTTTCATCCACATGGGTATGTGAAGGGTTTTTTTCTGTTTTTTTAAAAACATAGTTAAATGTGTTCTTGAAATAAAATTAAACAGCAATAATATCATTTGCTCCTTAATTTTTCACCTTTAAACTAATCATAGGTTTAATCTCTATCCTATTCATATTAAACTAATTAATTTCAATGTGTAAAATATCATGGTATTTTAAAAAAAAATTTCTCCCTCTAATTTCTCATCAAGGTTCTCTGACCATTCATTCCCAATCATTTCTTTCCATATCATCATGGTTAGTGTTTAAGCATTATTTCATAATTTTTTTTCCAGATTCCTTTGGAATTTCTCTTCCATCTTAATTGCTTTATAGTATATGAAATTAATATGAAATCATCATATTAATACACCATAATTATTTAATCATTCTCCTATTGTTGGGTATTTAGGTTGCTTCTGTTTTTTTGCATACTTATAATACTACTATGAAAATCTTTAAACCTGTTTTTTTAAAAATAAAAACACAATCTAACAGTTTCCAACATTTATTTCTTTCCATTCCTCCCCCATTTCCCCCCTGCTAAGAACCCAAGCCTTGAACTACTTTCCCCAAATTTGTTAACGGAGAGTGTTTTTAACAAGGTACATCACATTGTTCTAATTTACCCAATTTCAAAGACACTTGACCTTTGTCCTTCTAGTGTTCATTTGGTACTTTTCTTAGCCAGGTCACGGCATGACATTAATGTTCTGGCATTCCATATCTAGTGGGATCTTGCTAGTGCAAAGTGGCCAACCAGAGCAAATTTAACCCAAGCTTGCTCCTGGAACTGTCTTTTCAATTCAACAAATTTTCAACAAGCATTTATGAAATGCTTACTGTGTGCAGCTGCTTCTCTTTGAGAGGTGGTATGATATATTTGATAGAGTCAGCTTGGCATCCCAAGTGACCTAAGTTCTAATCCTCCCTCTGATACACACTGACAGCGTGATGCTGGGTGAATGACTTAACTCTTTCGGTGTCCTAGGAAACTCAAACTCATTTAGATTGCAAGTGGCAGAGAAGGTGCCAGCCTGTACTGGTAGAGAAAGTTTCTTTCATTGAGTTCCCTTTAGCAATGAAATCAAAGGTCCATTCCACAATATGTGCTAGGCATCACTTTAGTGTTGGAGAGAGAAATACAAATCTGAAAGTCCCAAGCCTCAAAGAGTTTTAATTTTATTAAACTCCTCTTGGAATTGTAAAACATGTTCCCTCTTATTTGGAGATGGCTCATTATAGAATGGAAGTGACTCTAATCTGAAACACAATTTAGAGCAGGAAAGAACCTTAGAAGTCATGTAGTCCAACTCCTTTATTTTATAAATGAAGAACTGAAGCCCACAGTGATAAAATTACTTTTCTTTTTACTTACTAAGTAAAAACAACCGGGATTTGAATCCAGATCTTACTCAAAATCTTAATCCAGATGCAGTGGATTTTTATGTTATAGGGAAGCACAAGATTGGGCAGATCCTACCAGATTGGACTGGCTTTAGTGATGAGTCTGTCTGTCATCCAGGACCAACCTCATTCAGAATGGAGGGTCCCATTGTCAGAGACTTGATCATGAGTTGCTGATTTTTTTTCTTTCTTTTTCTTTTTTTGTCCCAAAAACTTACAAAGTTTATCTACTAAAGCCAAGAGTAATTGTGGCATTTATTGTTATCTGAGTACTCATACTTGGAGCAATGAAGTCACAGATCTTTGAAGTAGGGAAATAAGGTGATATGGTAAAGAGAAGAAAATCACTGGCTCCAGAGTGAGGATTCAAATCTTGCCTTTGATGCTTACCACTTTATGACCTTGGGCAGACCACTTAACATCCCTGGGCCTCAGTTTCTGCAACTGTTAAATGAGGGCTTGGGCTAAATTGCCTCTGAGTTCCACTCCAGGCCAACTCTATTATCAAGAATCTTGTATTCTTAAGTATTCCATGATTTAAAAGAATGAAAAAAAGTGTTGCCACATAAACATGTGTTCCTCATACTCTGAGTAATTTGGGGAATATCATTCTCTACAAGAAGTATCATTTTAATTCAATAAATCTTAGTTGAGATGTTTCAGTGAACCTGACTTTTAATCCCTGGGGCAACATTTCATCTTGTCAAGCTCAGCTCCATATACCTCACATACAAGATTAAATTTGTATTTATGTGGGAATCTAAATGGGTGTTGGAGGGAAACTCATATCACCTGTCTACTTGTAAAAATCAAAGTTCCCTTAAAGAGTATGAGTTGTTGTGCTGGCTTCCTTTAAAAAAGACTTTAAAAAATCTTTGCTGTCAACAGGCTTTTGAGGCTGTCCAGACAGAAGGAAAGTTAAATGGACCGTGAAACATATATAGAAGAAATTTTAAACTCTGAGGACTGAAAAACACTGGAATGGTCTACAAAGGAAAATTGCTGCTCTTCTCCGTCTACAAATTTTAAGAAATATTTGAAACTTCATACTCAGGTTTCTGAGATGACTGAGATGGTATGATGCCCAAGTAATTAAGATAATTTAAGGACTCAATTGTCTCTAGGTAAATCCACAAATCAATGACCTTCTGAGGTCTCCTTTGTCTCTGTGATTCCCTTGATTTTCTTGGCTTGTTTTATTAAGGGAACATAGGATTAACTTTTCACAAGTTAGTAGACAATGTTCTACTTTAATATTACTTTGTAAAAGGATAAATATCAGCTAAGTGAAAATTTGGAAGTAAGTGGAATGTTGCAGCCATGCTGTGCTCCCTGGTAAAGATGGTAACTGATCCTAATTTAACAATAGCTAACATTTGTTTAGGAGGCAGCTAGGTGGCAATGAATAGAGTTCTGGGCCTGGAGTCAGGAAATCCTCAATTCAAATCTGACCTCAGACATTTATTAGCTGTGTGACCCTAGGCAAGTCACTTAACCTCTGTTTGCCTTTATCTACTGGAGAAGGAAATGGCAAACCACTCCAGTACTTTTGCCAAGAAAATCTCATGGACAGTAGGGTCCATGAGGTGATGAAGAATAAGATACAATTGAACAACAAAAACATTTATTTGGTGCTTTACAATTTCCAAGGCATTTAAAAAAATGTTATCTGAGACTCCCAATGACCCTTTGAGGTAGGGTTATGGATATCATTGTTCCCACTTTCCATACAAAGAAGCTGAGGTGATTTATTGATGGTCCATAACTAGTATCAAGGAAAGGGTTTGAATTTAGGTCTTCCTGACTCAAGGTCCAGTACTGTGGCTGCTCCAGAACACTGCCTGTTATTTATACATGTAAATGTTCCAGGCCATCCTTCACATATTTCTCCTTTCTCCTCAAATTTCTCAGAGTAGTTTGTCTGTTTCTTTCATTTATACTTATTACATTCTGTGTCACGTTATAGCTATTTCTGTGTGTCATATCCTCCTTATTAGATTTCAAATTCCTTCAACAAGCTTTCAGTTTAATTCAACAAATATTTATTAATGATGTGGCACTTTTGCTGAGCTTTTAAGAAAAGTATGGATTCCAAAAGGTTAAAGTGAGAAGAGAAAGAATTCCAAACATTCTTTCCCCCTCATTAGTCTTAAAGGATTCTAAACTGGGACAAATCACCTCTACCTCCTAACTAGGTTTCCTGACTTGCCTGAAGCCACAACATAACTGGTCTCTGCTCTCTGGGGCTTGTGGATTGAGAAAACTATCTCTCATGTCCCAACTAGACAGGAAGTCTGGGACCCTACTGTCATCAGGCTTGCCCCAAATCACAGCAACATGGCAGGTTTGGAAGTTGAGGGTAATAATAATAACAATAACAACAATAATAAATCATTACTAAAAACTTCTAATTACTGCTCTAGTTCAACTGCCTTTATTTACTTCACTTGGATTCATTTCCCAGAAATTAACATGTTCACACCACAACTTACTTTCCCCCTCTCTATGATACTCACCCCTCATCTGCTAGAGAACAACTTTCTCCAACTTCAATTGCTCACTCCCTCATTCCAATTCCACTTCAACCTACCTCTTTCCCACACATACAAATAACCCATTCCATATCTTCCATATCTTCTACTATGTTCTCTGGAATACTTCCTCCATAATTAAAAATCTTGGCTTCATGTTAAACCTCCTTCATTTTCAATCCTCTCATCTTTAGGCACTCAGTAAGACTTGGTTCTTACTGATGATGCATTCTTAGCCACCCCTGTGAGTCTGATACTCTCCTAGCCCCCTCAACAACCATTTTCTGATCATAATGGTAGTGTCAGTATACTCCTTGGTCCTCATTAGGCATACCTGGCTCATTTGATCTTCCTATCCAGTCCAACTCCTTCTTACATTCTAAGTGACCTTAACATATGTACTGTTGTTCTTTCACTTTCTCAATCTATTTAACTCCCATGACCTCCTCCTATATTGTAACTTGATTACACACAGGGAGATCTCAATCTTGCTATCAATCACAAATATTCTACTTCCATGCCTAAGAATGCTGAATTTCCTTTGATAATAATAAATAACGTTTCTCTCTCTCCCTTGTTTCACTTCTCTTAAACCCACTCTTTGTCCTCACTGCAGTCTTCAATTGCCCTATTCCTCAGTACTATCCAAGGCTGACACCTCTATTCTGGCTACGCTTTCCTCCTTTCCCAATCTTTACCCCTTGGTGAACCAATTCGACTTTACACTATCCTATACTCTTAAATACCTTGTTCCCTTATCTTATTACCTTTCACTTCACTTATGTAGCCTGTTTTCTCATCTCTGAAGGGTGAATAATTGTAATACTTACTTGGCAGGAGTGACAGTGATGAGTCCTATCAAATTATGTTTATAAAATGATGTTCTATATTTTTATTGCCATTTCATGTGAGAAAACTGAGACCCAGAAAAGTGTTTGACCTATAGCACACATCTAGGAAGTATCAGAGGTAAGATTTGAACCCAACTCTCTCCAGGCTTCAGGTCTAACACTCTTTCCACTGTACTATGCTACCTCTCTGTTTCTTTAATACTTTGATGCATGTGTAATTTTATCATTGTGAATATTCCTTGTAATATTGAAGATAATAACTGAGCCTCCTTATTTTGTCCTATAAAACTGTTGTCCATGTTCTTCTGAACATCTTCCATTGCAAGCTCATCCAACATACTGGAGGCCTTCCTGTACATATCTTCAAACTGTGTGGATATTATTGGACCACACAAGCTATCAACTGATTATCTCCTAATCCCACGATGTGTCTGGCCCATTTCCTTTTCCAATTACATCTTTTTGATGTCATTTTTTTTAATACAGCATCTGTTGTGCAGTCTAAATTTATAATGTGTTATCACCTTTCATGCCCACAATGTTGTCCACAGTGCCTTATGGGTGAGCTTCAACTATAGTTTTTTAGAAACATTTACCACAACTCTTGCAGACATACAAAATTGATGTAATAAAATTGCTGTTAAAAAAGGGTGGTCCTCTGTTTCTGGGAGAATCTTGGGTTCATTAAAAATACTATAATATTTTGCAAGACACAGTAGTCAATGACTATAGTAGTTTATTATTTGATAAACCCAAAGACCCCAGCTTCTGGGATAAGAACCCACTCTTTGAAAAAAGCTGCTGGGAAAACTGCAAAAGAGTACGGCAGAAACTAGGCATAGACCCAAATCTCACACCGTATACCAAAATAAAATCAAAATGGGTTCAGGACTTAGATATAAAGGCTGATACCATAAGTAAACTGGGAGAACAAGGAATAGTTTACCTATCAGATCTATGGAGAACAGAAGAATTCATGACCAAACAGGAGAGAGAGAACATTATGAAAAGCAAGATGGATCATTTTGATTACATTACATTGAAAAGTTTTTTCACAAACAAAGCCAATGCAACTAAGATTAGAAGGAAGGTAGAAAATTGGGAAAGAATTTTTACAACCAGTCTCTCTGATAAAGGCCTCATTTCTAAAATATATAGAGAATAAAGACAAATTTATAAGAACACAAGCCATTCCCCAACTGGTAAATTGTCAAAGGATATGAACAGACAGTTCTCAGATGAAGAAATTAAAGCCATCTATAGTCATATGAAAAAATGCTCTAAATCATTATTGATTAGAGAAATAGAAAGCAAAACAACTCTGAGGTACCACATCACACCTATCAGATTGGCCAACATGACAAAACAGGAAAATGATAAATGTTGGAGAAGATGTGGGAAAATTGGAACACTAATACATTGTTGGTGGAGCTGTGAAATGATTCAACCATTTTGGAGAACAATTTGGAACTATGCCCAAAGGGCTACAAAAATGTGCATACCCTTTGATCCAGCACTAGCACTTCTAGGGCTATATCCAAAGAGATCAAACAAATGGGAAAAGGACCCACATGTACAAAAATATTTATAGCAGCTCTTTTTGTGGTGGCAAAGAATTGGAAACTGAGAGGATGCTCATCAGTTGGGGAATGGCTGAGCAAGTTGTGGTATATGAATGTAATGGAATACTATTGCACTATAAGAAATGATGAACAGGCTGACTTCAGAAAAACCTGGGAAGACTTATATGGTCTGATGCTGAGTGAAGTGAGCAGAACCAAGAGGACTTTGTACACAATAACAGCCATGTTATGCATGACTAATATTGTTAAACTGAACCCTTCTCAGCATTACAAGGATCTAAGACATCTCCAGAGGCCTCGGGATGGAAAATGCTGTCCACATCCAAAGAAAGAACTATGGAAGTCAAATCGCTATCACTTATTTTTACCTTCTGTTGAGTTTTGTTTCATCTTTCTGATGGTTCCTCCTATTGGTTTTAATTTTTACTTACAACTTCACTAATGTGAAAATATGTTTAATGGATGTAAATGTAAAGCCTATATCAGATTGTGTGCTCTTGGGGAGGGTGGGGGGGGAAGGGGGAGAAAAATTTTCAACTCAAAAGCATATGGAAGTGATTGTTGATAAATCAAAATAAATTAATAAAATTTAAAAAAAAATACTATAATATTTTTCAAAGGTAATCCATACTACCCTGCTCCTCCTTTTCAATTCTGGGCCTAGCTCATTGCCTATTTGCTTTGTCTGCCTGACCTATATCTCCCAATGATTTATACCTTCAGCTGTATATCACAATCGAGACAGTAGTAATTCTTTATCTATGTGAATTTTACCTTATCTTATTATCTGGATCATGAATCCAAATTATTTTGAATAACTACGCATCTCATTTAGCAGGCTCCATAATATTCCAGGGCTTGAAACACAATGTTATCTGTAAACATAAGTATCCAGAGAACCTCACCATCTGGAATGAATTCTTTTCCATTTGGATTCTGTCCTCCCTCCTCCTCCATGTTGGTAAACTTTTCTTCTTGCTCACTCCAGTTATGATAGATACTACATTCCTCCCCCTTCTTCCTCATTTCTTCCCTAGTGTATCCATTTCCTCTTCCATTTTCTTTCCTCTTTTAAAATCAATGTTAAGGAACAAAGCCACAATCAGGCCATGTGTTTGTCATTCTTTAATCCTTCTGTAACCTTAGAAACCAGAACATTTGAACAGACTCTTGGCTCTTCTCCTCCTGTTAGAATGTAGATATTATATCATCATTTAGGCCCTTCCTATTATTCAAAGGTATTTATAACTTTCTAGGGGTTTTGGTTTCTTTGTTTCATTCCAAATATTCTGTCGATGTCTTTTTTTTTTCCCCATAAAGGATGTTTGAAAGTCCTCTATCCTGTTAAAAATTCATTTTTACCCAATAAGATTATACTCATTCTTTTCAGGGTAAGTTATTCTTGATTGTATACCCTTATCTTTTGCCTTTTGATGACCAGATTTCAGTATTTTCTCTTCTATATAGTTATGGTAATATAATCTTGTGTGCTCCTACCTGTCTTTCCCTAAACTACTTCTTTTTGATTGCTTGTATTATTTTTTTCTTTGACCTAGAGGCTTAGGATTTTTGTTATGACATTTCCAGGAATTTTCAATTTGGAGTTTCTTTTAGGTGATGGTCAGGGGATTCTTTTTCACTTTGTCTGCTGGTTCTAATAAATATTTATAGTTTCCTTTTACAATTTCTTGTAATTTTGATCCATGTTTCTGTTTGTGGTTTTCAGGCAGTCTGGTGACTCTTAAATTTTCTCTCCTCCATACATTTTTCAGGTCTTTTTTTGCATAGTAAATACTTTTTCTTCTTTTAAAAATATTTTAACTTGGTTATATTTCTTGCATTATGGAGTTATTCAGCTCTGATTGTTCCATTTTGTTTTTTAGTACACTACTTCCATGAGTTTTCTTCTTTATAGTTTTTTCTTTCAATTTTTTTAATTCCAGACCTCTTACTCCAATTCTAATTTTACCTTTTAGTTCTCATTTCATTTCTTTTAGTCATTCTTATAGGCCTTGTGGAAAGTCATTTCTCCCTGCAATGCGGTACCATTTGAACCTATAGTAGATTTACTCTTTTCTTCTAGTTTAATCTCTTGATCTTCTCCCAACTTATGGTATCTATTTTTTGACTTTTGTGTTTTCTTTTGATTACTCATATCTACAGCCTCAGTTACTGAATTATGATTTTGTTCTTGGATCAGATCCGGTTACTTTTTTTACTCTCAGTTGAGGTAGTTAGGCTTTGCTTGATTCTGTGCCCTCTGTAGTCAGGTTGCCATTGCTCTTGCCATTCTAGATATAGTGGCTATGATTTGGCCCTAACCTCTACAGAAATCTCTAGTATTATGGAATCTTGACTTGGGTATTGGTTTAGTCCCTCTGTCTCTTTCTCTTTGCACAATCCCAGGTGTCACTGGTTGTCTTGTTAGTAAGCTTCCTACAAGATTTCCATACTTTGTTGGTTAGGTGCTATGTCCACTATGTTTCCTGTTATGGCTCTGGCTCTGGCACAGATTGCCTCAGTGGTGTTATGTACCTATCTATTGCTGTGGCTCTGGCATGGACTACTTGGCTGTTATGCTTCCTTGGTGCTGTATCTGCCCTGGTTGCTGCTCTCCTTTCAGCAAGAGTTGCTTGTGCACTGTTCTAATCCCTTCTCCTTCTATAGCATGGTCATAGTCTGACATCCTGAGTGCTGCACTGTTCCAGTTTCTTAATTTGGTTATGAGATGAGTTGTCTGAGTTTTACGCCAGCCCATTTGAGGTCCTGTAGCATGTTCTCCAGGTGCTATAGTTTCTGCCTTCCTTAGCTCATCTGCAATCAGTGTCTACAGGCTTCTGGCAGTCTTCTCATTCTGTCCTGAAACAGATGGAGGAGATTATAGCCATTTTTTCTTTTGTTTTCTTTATCCTTACCCTTTCTGGTTAATTTTTAGAATTTTCCTGGAGTATTTGTGTGAGCAGTGGGCTTCTTTTGGCCTTTTTATTACTCATGACTCCATATTAACTTTTTTTTTTAACAATTAGAAAGCCATAGGAAAAACTATCTCTGTGGAAAGAACATTGGTCGTTGAATTGGAACATCTAATTTTCTGGTTTGAAACTTACTTTCTGTGTCACTCTGGGAAAGTTACTTAATTTTTTCATCTTCAATTTTCTCATCTGTAAGATGGGACCTCACAGGGTTATTGTGACAAAAGCTATTTTTTTTTTGGTGATAAATAAATGTGGGTTGTTCTTAATAGATTATGCAATGTATTGGATCAATAGGTCCTATATTTTTATAGTAACAGTCCTAGACCTACAAAATCAATTTTAGTGATTCAAAGATGCTGATCTAATTCTACCCAATTGCAACATGCAGACAGCACAAACTGAAAGTATTTGAATTATAAGCTTAAAGTATATCTCATCCCACTTCATCTTAAAGTTGACAAAATGGAATTCCAGAGAGGTTGTCACTTATCTATGGTTCCATAGGTAGTAAGTGGTAGAGACAATTATCTATGAATCAACTTTTTTTTCCTGTGAAATAGGCCAGGATGAATTAGTCTCTACTTAGTAGATTCTGACTTCTGTCTGGAATTCTCTTTTAGATATGCCAAGTTCAAGGTTATATTGGTTCAGTTATTAGTTTACAATCATCATTTTAATACACTTTGCAAGAAGATTAGTAAAAGCATGAAATTGTTTTGATGACTTTAGTTGTCATCACAAATCTACAGGCATATTAGATAGAATATTGTGCTTGGAGTTAGGAAAATGAGTTTGAATCATGACTCAGACACTCACTAGCTAAGTCATTTAACTTTTTTTAGCCTCAGTTTTCTCATCTCTAAAATGGGGATACTAATAGCATCTATCTTATGTAGTTGTGGTGAAGGTCAAATAAGGTAATATATGTAAAATGTTTTATAAACTTTAAAGTACTAAAAAAAGTCAGCTATAATTATTATTCCATAGATGATAAAATAATTGTCCCCTCAACATCAAATAAATAGAAAGTAGATTTCTGAAGTCCTTAGGAAAGGCATATAAACAAAAACAAACAAACAACAAAAGTTTTATTAGAAATGTAGGAAGCTAGAACTATTGAACTAAATTGCCTCTAAAATCCCTCCCTATTTCTGGAACAATGGGAAAATGTTTGTTAAGATAATCAATCAATCAACAAACATCTAGCTCTAGGCCACTAATCAAGTTTAAAGAGGCAGTGATAAAAATGTAATCCTGGAATTATCTATGGCTCTCTTAGGTAGAAATATAAACTTAGATCTAAGACAGAAACATTCCTTCCTCCCTCTTCTGGCAAAATACCAATTTCTATAGTCTAAAAGACAGAAACAAAATGTTGCAGCCTTTAGAAATTCTGGGGAAATGACAGGTAAATGTATGTTTTTACCCTGCCTCACAGGTAAATAAAAATTTATTGTAATCATAGGATTCTGAAGTCCTTAGGAAAGGCATATAAACAAAAATGAACAAACAAGCAAACAACAAAGTTTTATTAGAAATATAAGAAGCTAGAACTATTGAATTAAATTGCCTCTAAAATCCCTCCCTCTATTCCAGAACTTTCCAGGTATTTTGTTTGCTTTGGTTAAGTTAATTTTCTGTATTTTTTAATGGGGGGGCCCCTGCTAATAACTGAGTAATCACAGAATTTGTGAGCTGGAGGGGATGTCAGCAGCTAGCTAGAACAACCTATACCCAGAAAGGTCAGTACTATAACCTTGCTGACATGAATCAGTGAGGCCTCTTTTAGTAGATGGCACTTAAATTGGGCCTTGAAGGGAGCTAGGAGTTTCAGGAGGTAGAGATGAGGAGGGAAAGCCTGCCAAGCATGGGAAGATGGCTTTGAAAAGATATAGAAGCAGGAGATAGACTGTCCCATACTGGGGAGCGGTGATTGGGCACTTTGGCTGGGTTATAGAGTCATGAGAGAATGGTATGGGAAGTAATGTGTAAGCAACAAGGAAAGATAGCCTGGAGCCAGATTGTGAGGCTTTTAAATGCTAAGCCTAATTAGCTCCAAAGAAATATGCAAGTGGATTATCTAGGGAATATCTTGCTTTTGATTTCTTATCAATATTATTTCCTACTCTGCTTAAGGTTGACATTATCAACAACTCTATTCACTCTCAAGCTATTTCTCCTTGATGAACTGTGGTGAAACATTACAGAAGAACTCTTCGGATGGTAGCTTTTACCCACTAAATGGTTATGACCTTTCTAGAGCCATAACTAGCAGTATTTATATCCAGGGATGGGATGAGGTAGTTCCTCTGGCATTTAGCTTTTGGAGGGGAGAAACTGTACCCTGGGACACCGTGAGATTTCTACCCTGCTGAGAAGGCATCTAGGAACTGGGCAATTATTGCTTCTAGGTATAGAGATGGAGAAGGGAACAAAGGTATTGCTACCACCAGGGTGAAGGTGGACAGGGCAGGAAGCACCCAGGAAGATTTTGCAGGTACCCTCTAAATTTCAAGCCCTGGGGTAAAGGCCCTGATGCTGTAACTCAGTTACATCTCTGGGTCCTTCTAGAGGTGCCCAGTCATCAGATTTCTTGAATAGAAGCAACAGAAATGATAATCTACACCAAATAATCTTTTTCCTGACGGAAATCTTCACTGAAAAGTTTGGCTTGGAAGAATCCTACCAGTAACATTATAAAAGACATTTTATTTTCCTAAGCAAAATATGATATAGATACAATATGATATGAATACAGTAAATAGAACATAATACAGCAAGTTAGCATTTATATAGCACTCTAAGGTTTGCAAAGTGCTTTACAAACATCATCTCATTTTATCCACGGGACAACCCTGGGAAGAAGGTGTTGTTATTATCCTCACTACACAGATAAGGAAACCAAGCAGATAGAGGTTAAGTGCCTTGGCCAAGGTTACATAGCTAGTAAGTGTCCTAGGGAGGACGGAGTTGGACTCAAGTCTTCCTGACTTAAGTCTAGCTTTTTGTGCATTGTACCACCAGCTGCATCTATATGCTAGTAAGTGCACTGGACTTGATGACAGATTTGATTTAAGATTCAGATGGTACAAATTCTACCTGTGGGACCTTGGGTTATTCAGTTAAACTTTAGGGTTTTTTTCCTTCTGTAAAAAACAAACAAACAAACCAGGATTAGTTGGACCCCTAGATTTGATGTCAGAAGACCTGGTTTCAAGTCCTGCCTCTCACAGTTAATAAGCTGTGAGACCATTCGTAGGTCATATAAGTTCTTCAAACCTATTTCCTCATCTGTAAAAAAAACTAAAAAGGGGGGCTAAAATATGCTATCTATTCTATGGGGTGGCCATGAGGCACGCACTTAAAAAATGTAAAAGTGCTCTATGAATTCCAATCACTCTTCCTCTTGCTAAAACTTGCTGCTGTTGCTGCTTCTGTTATTACCACACTACTACTGAACATTTGCATGACTTTGAGATTTGGAGGGGCAGGTAGGTGGCACAGTGGATAGAGTGCCAGGTCTGAAGTCAGGAAGACTCATCTTCCTGAGTTCAAATCTAGCCTCAGACACTTACTAGATGTGTGACCCCTTGGTATAAATACTGCTAGTTTTGGCTCTAGAAAGGTCATTTAATCCTGTTTGCCTAAGTTCTAAGTCTATAAAATGAGCTGGAAAAGGAAATGGCAAACCACTCCAGTATCTTCACTAAGAAACCCCAAATGGGGTCATAAAGAGTTAGAAATGACAGAAACAACTCAGTAATAACAACATGAAGATTTGGAAAGTACTTTATATATTATTTCATTCAAGATGACTATGTGGTACAGCGAATAGAATTATGGGCATTTTTAGTCAAGAAGATCTGAGTTCAACTCTGGGAAAATTGCTTAAACCCCATCTGCTTCAGTTTTGGGAATAGCAACAGTGTCTACCCCATGGAATTGTTGCATGGCTCAAATGAGATAATATTTGTAAAGAACCTTCTAAACTTTTAAGCACAAAACAAGTACCTATATTATACATAATGATTACTGCTACTATTACTGCTGTTGCTGCTACCATGACAACAACAATGATGATAGCAAAATATTTCATTTAAAACTCTTCATAAACTGGATTCAACCTATCTTTTCATCTTTAACATATATTATGGCCCTTCACACACTTTATGGTCCAGTCAGACTGTTCTTATTATGCCTCATACACAATATTCCATTTTGTATTTATGTGCCTTTGCACTGGTTTTCTCCATGCTTAGAGCATATCCTTCATCATCTCTGCCTCTTGGGTTCCTAAATTCCATTAAGATGCACTTCATGTAAGTCTTCCATAGGAAGCCTTTTCCAATTCTTTTAGCTGCAATGCACTTTCTCTAAATCACTTTCCAATGATTCAGTATCAATTTATATATGTACATAGATAGACTCTAAGTTTCTTGAGGGCAGGAGCTATTATGCTTTTTTCTTTGTATCTCAAGCACCTAGGATAGTTCCTAGCATACATAGAAGGCAATTAAGAGATGCTTTTTGATTGACTGATTGACACAACTATTATTGCCATCACCTTGGAAAGCTGTTTTGAAGATCAAATCTATCCAAGGAACTTTGTAACCATAAAATGTTATACAAACACGAATTATTATTACTGGGGAGTAGACTTCAGAGAAGTGCAACCTGTGAGTTACATGGCAGGTCAAACTGCCATTGTGTGCTTTAATCACTCTGTTCTACAAAGGTTGAATGATTAGGATTGGGTCCTGCTTTGTTAAAGCCCACAATTTCATGAAGAATGATTGAGCCCCACTGAAGAAGACAATGACAGGAAGTAATCTTTGGTACAACCTTTGCCTATAGCAGCAGTAATCTGAGACCCTGCATGCTAAATATTTTTCTTTCTGAAGACACAGAAAGTAACAGAGCGCTTGCATGGAGGCCAGTTCCACTTTTTGTCTTGATTTTTGTATTCCCAAACTGAATAGTTTTCCTTGGCAGACTCAGGTGTAGAGTGAGCCTGGAGTAGGTTGAGTGTGTGTATTTTATTTGTTTAAAGCAGAAATGGGGATTTGTACGCTGACCCAGATGGAGGCTCTCTGATCTACAATTGTCTTTGTTTAAGTGTGCAACGTGAAATGAACAGGGCCTGAAACGACCCTGCTGGATACCTTGGGGGGATTTCTTGCATGGTGCTTTGGCAGTCCAGCTCTTCTGGCTGAATTAGATTTATTGCTAAAGCACTAAATCTTCATTAGACATGACAACCTTACTCCCCTGCTGTCCTGGTCTTTCCTTGTTCATAAGCTTTTATTATTTCCAACATCTTGTTTCTTAGCCTTTGCCAGCTTCAGGATTTAAAAAATGCTCTACCTTTCCATCTATCTTCCAGGCAGAGTTGTAATTGCATCAGATTGGTGTGTTATGTGTCATTCACAGATGTCAGCAAGCAGAAAGCACAGTGAAGGTTAGGTATGTCTCATCCAATCCATCAGTGCTTAACCAAGAGTGCACCAAATACTTTAAAAGGGATCAGCATGGCTAAATGCCTGAAATAGCTGTATCAATAAGGATCACATTTTTGGCCCAGTTTCACTCAATGCTATAATTGCAGGTGAATATTGAAAAGGCAGGGTAAGGTGATTGCTTTCTAGTTTTTTATTAAATAAAGGGGGCAAAGGGTTCTGAAAAACAGTAGAGACTTTTATCCCTACTTCACCAAAACTCAATAATTTCTGGACATTAACAGATATTTTGGTCAGTTGAAAGTTAGGAGTTGACATCCATATAGTGCATTTTATAAAGTAATTTCTTTACATTATCTCATTTGATCCTCTCCAATAGCCCTGTGAAGTAGAAATATTTTCAACATGTGAGAGATAAGCTAACTGAGAATACAATGGGAAAATAGAATGATAGAGTGGAAAAAAAACCCTGAGTGTAGAATTTTTTTATTTTATTTTATTTTTAATTTAATTTAATTTAATTTAATTTAAAAAAAAATTTTTTCCATAAGCTTTTGAGCTGAAAATTTTTTTCTCCCTTTTTCTCCCCCCCCTCCCCAAGATGGCGCACAATCTGACATAGGCTTTACATTTACATACCCATTAAACATATTTTCACATTAGTGAAGTTGTAAGCAAAAATTAAAACCAATAGGAGGAACCATCAGAAAGATGAAACAAAACTCAACTTAAGGTAAAATTAAGTGAGAGCGATTCGACTTCCATAGTTCTTTCTTTGGATGTGGACAGCATTTTCCATCCCGAGGCCTCTGGAGATGTCTTAGATCCTCATAATGCTGAGAAGGGTTCAGTTTAACATTCTTAGTCATTGCATAACGTGGCTGCTATTGTATACAAAGTCCTCTGGGTTCTGCTCACTTCACTGAGTGTAGAATTTTAAGATCAAAGTTCAAATCCCATTTCTGATCCTTGCTACCACAAGTGATTTAGTCACCTTGGGCCTCAATTTCTTACTGATAAAATGGAGATGATTATATCTATACCATCCACATCACAGGGTTTTTGTGACAATAAACTCATATCCATGATAATGCTTTAGTAACAGTAAAGTACTATAAGGTATTGTTCAAAAGAAATGATAGCAACAAACTATCTCAGGATTCCTACCACAAGAAGCTGTAAGAAGAGTCCATCAAGGTCTGGTTCATATAAATGAAAACTGCAACAGTCCAGTTATCTATAGAGTCATATAATAATTCAGGTAAAATAAAGTTATTAATGGAATTAACTGGACTGCTTATTTATAATTGTCTTTACTGGATAAAGTTAGGAGAGTGGAATGTGTTCTGGATTTAGAGTAAGAGAAGCTCAGTCCAAATTCTATTTCTGCCATCTAGGACAGATGATTTCATCAAACTGGACCTCAGTTTCCTCATCTGAAAAAGGTGAGAAATGGACTACATAATCTCTAATATCCCTTCTAGCCTGAAGTCTATAGTCTTGTGGGCCCTTCTCTTGGTTTCATATACATGAGGGACTTTTTTTTTTGTCAAAATGACATTCATGTGACTCAAGCAATTCTCAGTATGAATTTGATCAGTTCAGTGGGGAAAAATCAATGGAACTGATTATTTCTCATTGTGTGGATGAATAACAGCAACTCACCAAGTGACCACATTTTTTTTTCCATTTTTAGTGTATTGTATTGATATTGTCTGGACACAGTACTTGTCAATCAAACAATCAATCAACAAGAATTTAATAAACACTTGCTTTACATTAAATATTTTAGTAGATGCTGGAAATATCAATAGATAGAACTCTTACTTATTTTTAGCTTTTTAGAAAAGGCTATTTATTTTGAAGAAATGAGAAAAAAAGTACAAACACTTCTTTCCAAACTTTGGGGACACACTCTTCTCTCTCCTACCTCAGTCTCTGGGGGGAGTGGGTCACTTGTAGCATAGATTCTATAGAGCATTAGTCCCGCGAAGTTCATGTCCATATGTGATATGACCACTGGATCATCTCAGCTACCACAGGGGTGGATCAAAGGTCACTTCTTGATTTCTGGATATCACCGATGGTTTGACTTCAAAACTTAGCATGGACTTTGACTTCCAGAAACTCAGAAATTTGCTATGCTTATTTGAAACTCACAAGGTTGGAGTCTTCAGTTTAATCTTCTTCATCTAAAACAAAGACAAATATCAAGACAATAGAACCAAGCTGCATTTTTCATGGCCTGCATGCTGACCCCAGAGGGGAAAACACTTAAGGCCTTTTCTGTGATAGAATGTCCTCCTACCAGCAGTATTGCTTTTGGTGAAGGAGTCAAAGCTCCAAAGATCTATAAAAAGTAGGCAAAGATAATGTGATAAGGCATTTATTAAATATCTGTGATATGTCAGGCATTGTTC
Organism: Phascolarctos cinereus; assembly: GCF_003287225.1. Taxonomy (NCBI): domain Eukaryota; kingdom Metazoa; phylum Chordata; class Mammalia; order Diprotodontia; family Phascolarctidae; genus Phascolarctos; species Phascolarctos cinereus. The sequence continues at coordinate 130,593,138 of NW_027555958.1, forward strand.
CTGGAACTAGAGATACAAATACAAAGAATAAAATAGTTCTTACTCTCAAAGAATTTATATTCTAATGGGAAAGATAACATGTACATACATAAGTATATGCCTAATAAATATAAAGTAGCTAATAATATGCATAAATAGGGAGGAAGAATTCTAGCAGTTGTAGAATATGGTACTTGAACTAGATCTTCAAACAAGAGAAATGTCATACAGTAGAAGAGTAAGGCAGAGGGGAAGAAGGAATGCATTCCAGGAATGGGGGACAAGAAAAGGAGCTGGAATGGCATATGTGGGGAATAAAGAAGACTCGCTTGACTGGACCTTGGAGTGCAAAAAAGGGAGTTTCATATGAGACTGGAAAGACAAGTTGAAATCAGATTGTGAAGATAAACAGAACAGTTCATATTTGATCCTTGAGTCAGTAGGGAGTTATTGAAATTTATTGAACAGTATTCATTGAGTGTCTACTATATACAATCTCTAAACTGGCAGTCCTTTTATGCCATGATAATAGGGACACAATAATTTTGTCTGATTGGAACTGTATTAATGTATCTCATTATACTATTTGAGATGCCACCTTCAGTTGTCATTGTACTTAGTGTACATCATGTGAAAAAGGAGCTGAAATGAAAAGATGATTAGGAAAATATGAGCAGAGAAATGTTGGTCTTTTCCTCAGACAATTTGAATGCCTTCATGTCAGGTGAAGAAAAATATCATCTCATGACTAAGGATTAAAGAACAAGAGGCAACATCAGAAGAAATGAAAAAGAAAAGGCCAATAATAGGTGGATCAAAAAGTATCTACTCAATGAACGCTATGTACCAAGTCAGTAATGGAAGAGAAAGAAGAGAGTCATGGAAGCAAACGGGAAAGCTAATATAAATTTGTCTCTCACAGGGCTTTTTTTATATGCATTGGGGAAGTGTCTTGAATTTTGTTCTGGAAGAAAGTAAGTTCCTTGAAGACAGGAATTTTATCACCTCTACTTGAACTATTGCAGTGGTCTCCTAATTGGTCTCCCTGCTTCTAGTCTTCTTTTTCAATTGTTTCAGTCATGTCCAACTCTTCATGACCCCATTGGGGGCAAAGATACTAGAGTGGTTTGCCATTTCTTCTGCACCTCATTTTACAGATGAGGAAATTGGGGCAAACAGAGTTAAGTGACTTGCCCAGGGTCACACAGTTAGTAAGTGTCTGAGGCCAGATTTGAACTCAGGAAGAGGAGTCTTCCTAACTTTAGTACCAGTGCTCTATACACTGTGCTGGTCTTAATCTTTTTCAATCTGTCTTCCATATAGCTGCCAATTTGGTATTCCTATAGTGCATATTTGACCATGTCATTCACATATTCAAAATTTTTTAGTGTTTTCCCACTGGTTATAGGGAAAAACAATACAAAGTTGTCAACATGGGCATGGCATTTAAAGATTTCACAATATAGCTCCCAGTTACCATTCCAGTCATCTCCAGTAACCTGTTTGTCATATATTATATTCTTTCCACTAACTCTGTGCCTTTGCAAGACTTTCCCCCATGTCTTGAATGCACTCGGTCCTTAATTCAACCTTTTAGAAATTCTAGCTTCTTTCATTGTCCAGCTTTATGTGGCGTTTCAATTTAACAGGCATTTACCAAGTGCTTATTATGTGCTAGGCAGTGATCTCCTAGTTAGTTATTAGTGCTCTCTCCCTCCTGAAATTACATGTATTAATTTATGTATTATTAATGTATTTTGCATTGACTTCTCTATGGCATCTCTCCAGTAGAACATAAGCTCCTTGTGGACAAGGGCCATTTTCTTAATTTTTTTCAATTAGCAAGTCTTTATTTTTCTTCCTATCCCCCTTTCACTGGAAAGAAAAAGAGAGAAATAAAATCCAACCCTTATAAGAAATATGCGTAGTCAAGCAAAACAAATTCCCAAATCGTCTATGTACAGAATTTCATGTCTTATTCTATATATTTAGATGATCAACTCTGTCAGGATGAGGGTAGCATTCTTCATTGATTTTCTGGAATCATGGAAAGGGTTATGGAAAAACATGTGTATTAATGTGAACTAAGAAATTGTATAGCTATTCTGGAAAGCAATTTGAAACTATGCTCCAGAAGTTATTAAATTGTGTGTACCTTTTGACCCAGAGATACCACTCCTAGACCTATACCTTAAAGAGATCAAAGAGAAAGGAAAAGATCCTATATATACAAAAATATTTATAGTAGTTCCTTCCATGGTGGCCATTTCCTTTTAATCTTTGTATCTTGAGGATCAAGCACATTGTTTGAACAGAGTGCCACCTAAGACCTTTCCTTCTAATTCACCCCTGCACATCACTCTGTTCCTGTTCTTGACATAGCCTTGTCTTTGAAGGCTTCTCTGGTCTTAAGTTTATTCAGTTCTGCAATAACCAGTTCTGGCTATGGACTTTGGCTTTTACTTCAAATCTTTGCTAGTGACCAATCTTTTCAACTTCAAAGCTCTACGCTTGGTCACTGATCTCTGTTGGCTGATCCTCTAATTCTGCCGTTATCTTCTCACTACAAAGCCTGTGCTGGAATATCCCATCTGAAACCTTTCCCTGTGTTTCTTCCTCTTACAGAAAGACTTTGAACAGTACCCTGGAATCCAGGCAGCTGCTAAAAAGAGTAATACTTGAAGACTAGATGACCATTTATTGAAGATATTGTAGGATGTTCCTGCTCCACGTAGGGATTGGGCCAGAGGTTCTCTAAGGTCCCTCTTAATTCTAAGGTCTATGATTTTACAAATGTAACAGTCAAAGAAATGCCCTGCCTCTAGTCTATTAAAAGATAAAGTAAAGAGTAAAAATAGTGAGTTAAGTAGAAAATGGGCTAATAATAGACTACATTCATCATGCACATTCATTCAAATGATATCCTAGTACTATGCGAACAAATGTGTAACCCCAAAATTTTACGTGCTTGACAATATTCTAAAGACAAATACTAAAAGTCATTACTGCTAAAAATAACCAAGACAGAAAATTTAAAGGAAGTTTTATCCATTTTTAGGATGCGATTATATAACACTAGAATGCTCCTCTGGTCAGGAAGTAAGGTAGGAGAAGAGAGTGGTACCTGGCTACTTAAATTTAAGTTATGAGATGCAGATAGAGAATTCTATCCTAGGGTGCTAAAAGAATTTGAAGGTGTGACCTTGGAAGTATTATTAGAGATCTTTAAAAGTCATGGGGGCTGCGTGACCCTGGGCAAGTCACTTAATTCCAATTGCCTCACCAAAAAAAAAAGTCATGGGGAATGGGAAACCTAAAGATGGTCCCAATTTTCACAATGAAAATAAATAATTCTGAATATTATAATTCTGACCTCAATCCCTGGGAAATTCTGGAGCAAATTACTACATATTTAGTGAATTAGTATGTAGAGAAAATTTTAAAAGGAAGTGGCTATAGGATAGGTTCACTAAAATAATTCACTCTAAAATATTAAGTTTCTTTCTTGGTAGGATTATCAGATGAGCAGATTACATAAATAATATATTAAATATTGTATCTCTTCAATTTAGCAAGATATTTTAAAAAGTCTCTGGTCAGAAATGAGTGATAGAAAGAACACTGAACTTTGAATTAGCAGTTCTGACTTTGAATTTTGCTCCAATTCTTATTAGCTGTGTGATTGTTGACAAGTCACTTAAACTTTCAGAGCTGTAATTTCCTCATCTATAAAATTAGGAAAATAGTACTTGTACTAACTAACTCACAAAGATATTATAAACCCAAAAGTTGTACATAAATGTGAATAATTATTCTCATTTCCTGGTGGACTAGAGAAATGTGGGCTGCAAGATGGATCAATTTGTAGTTATTTAGACAACTTTAACTAAAAGTGCTAATTGTCATCAGCAATGGGGAAGCATAACATAGTAGAAAAAGCATTAGATTAGCAATCAGGAGGCCTGATTCTCAGTTGGTCTCATTTTCTGGTTGTGTGACCTTGGGCATGTCACTTACATCTCCATAAGCTTGTTTTTTCTTACATATTAAAAATTAGTATAATAATGCATGTTCTTTCTATTGTATAATGTTATTATGAGGCTCAAATGAGATAATATATGTAACAATGCTTTAACAAAACATAAAATGTAGCAAACAAGAATAAAAGTTATTAAACTGCCTAAACCCTTTGACCCAGCAATACCACTACTAGGTCTATTTCCAAAGATGATTAAGGAAAAAGAAAAATACCCTATCTGTTCTAAAATGTTTATAGTAGCTCTCTTTGTGGTGACAAAAAACTGGAAATTGGAGGGATGACCATCAATTGAGGAATGGCTGAACAAGTTGTGGTATATGATTGTGATAGAATACTACTGTGCTATAAGAAATGATAAGCTCAGTGATCTTAGAAAAACATGGAAAGATTTACATGAAACAATAAAGAGTGAAATGAGCAGAATCAAGGGTACATTGTATATAGTAATAGCAATATTTTTTTAAGAATGACTTTGAGTGAACAAGTTATTTTGACTGTTATGAATATTCAAATTACTATAAGAGACATGAAGAAAGAAGCTATCTGCATCCACAGAAAGAACTGATAAATAGAAATATGTATCAAATACTTCTACATATCTATATCTATTTATCTATCTGTCTACAGGGTAGGGTAGAGGAAGGCAAGAAAAAAAAGAAATTGACATATTAATGTTGTTGTGTATTTGGAGGGAACAGCAAATTGTATATAGTAGATTTGCATGTGTGATTATCTTTTTCATTATACTATGCTATGGAAATAATTGTTTTATTCATAAATTAAAAATAAAATAATTTTTAAAAGGTTAAAAATATAATACTATTGATCAATAACAACCTTCAAAGAGTCCTAGAGTGACATGTAATGGCACTCTGTCTTTAATTCTGCCACATTCAGCATTTTTATAGATGACTTGGAGTAAGAAAAAATATGAAATTCTAATCAAGTTTAGGGATGACAAAGCTAGAAGAGATAACAAAGATAAGATTTTTAAAAGTCCTGATAGTCTAGAATGATGCACTGAAATTAGCAAGATAAAATTTAATAAGGATTAATGTAAATTAATTTAAAATCCTGCATAATTTTTTAAGCCAGTTGCATAAGGAAAGGATGTTACAAATAGGGTCATGATGTTAAAGCCCTCCAAAGCTGGTTGGTTCCCTTGGATCAAAAAACATCTGAACAGAGGCACTTAAGGATATCGCAATAGCCACAGTTTATGATTGATACCCATTATTCTTGTCTGAGGAGCCTGAGATAGTCTTACCCCTCAGTATACAGTTTAAAAGACAGATCAGGACCATGTAGGCCAATGGATTTTGATACTCACAGTAATTATAACTGATGTTTATATGGTACTTTAAAGCTAATAAAACATTTTTCTTTGTAACAACTCTATGAGATGGTTAGTGTAAGTATTATTCTTACCATTTTACATATTAGGCCATCCAGATACTAAAAAGTTAAGTGATCTGCCTATCTTACAGAAGTAGGAAGTGCTGGATTTAAGGCTCAAACCCAGGTTCTGTGACTCTAACTGCACTTTCTTTCTATTCTACAGTGCTGCCTTTCCACTGGTCCCTTGGTTAATTTGGAATGATGGTTGTTTTAGATCACAGTTTCTGTTTGCTGAACTATTAATTCTTTTAATTGGGAGGGAGATCTTATATAGCACCAGCTAATAAAAAATGTTTTTTTCCATGCAATGATACAGTAATATTATTTTACAATTACGTGTTTGTAACTTGTACATTTGGAATGTCCATGCATGCCTGTGTGTAAGTTGTCACTGTGATTATTGGGTGGGTTTATGTCTCTGCTTCTTCAACCAGACCACATGGTCTGCACCCATCAAATAGTTCCTTTGACAGCTTCTCTCCTTCTAATATTCAAGGATCTGGGGAGATTTGGATTGATAGCAGTTCAAAAAAAGAAAGATCTAAGTATTAGGGTTGATTATTAAACTCAATATAAAGCAGTAGCATAATATGACTACTTAACAAAAAGCCCACTCATTAATAGGCTGCATAAAAAAAAAGCAGAATGGAAGATAAATAATCTTAGAACAGCTGGCAGTGGTCAGGCCACCTCTGGAGCACTGAGGGACATTGATAAAGAAGAGGAAGTTGGTATGAATGTTGAAGAACATTTTTTGGAACTAGAGATATTTCCATTGAAGAAGAAAAGACTTGTGAAAGCATGGTAACTGTCTTCAAATTTAGGACCCAAAGCAGGACATTTTAAAGAAATAGACTTTGCATAGCATATTATGAAGAAAAAATATACTAAACATTAAAGCTCTCCAACAGCAATCTGTCTCAGAAACTAAGTAGCTCCCTGACAATGGAAGTGCTCAAGCAATGAGCCATGCAAAGAAATAGAAAAACACAACAGAATGGGGGAAAAACAAGTGATCTTTTCAAGAAAATTAGAGATATCAAGGGAATGTTTCATACAAAAATGGACATGATGAAAGACAAAAATGGTAGGGACTTAACAGAAGTAGAAGAGATTGAGAAGATTTTGTAAGAATATACAGAAGAACTATACAAGAAAGATCTTAACATCACTGATAACCACAATGGTGTGGTTACTAAAGAATGAAGTTAAGTGGGCCATAGGAAGCATTGTTGACAACAAGGCTGGTGGAGGTGATGGAATCCCAACTGAGCTGTTTAAAATCCTAAAAGATGATGTGATTAAAGTGCTACACTCTGCCAGCAGATTTGGAAAACACAACAGTGGTCACTGGATTGAAAAGATCAGTTTATGTTTCAGTACTAAAGAAGGGCAATGTCAAAGAATGTTCAAATTACTGATCAATTATATGCATTTAATATGCCCACAAGGTTATACTTCAGATTCTGCAAGCTAGGTTTCAGCAATATGTGAACTGAGAATTAGAAGAAGAGAAGGCTGGTTTTTGAAGAGGCAGAGGAACTACAGACCAAATTCCCAACATTGAAATGATTATGGAGAAAGCAAGGGAATTCCAGAAAAATATCTATTTCTGCTTCATTGACCATGCTATAGCCTTTTACTGTGTGGATCACTACAAAATGTGGCAAGTCTTTAAGGAGATGGGAATACCAGGTCATCTTACTTGACTCCTGAGGAACCTGCATATGGTCCAAAAAGCAACAGTTAGTACTGAACATGGAACATTGGTTTAAGTCTGGAAAAGAACAAGGCTGTATATTGTCATCTTATTTATTTAACTTATATGCAGAGTAAATCATGCCAATTCCAGGCTGGATGAATTAAAAGCTGGAATTAAGGTTATTAGGAGATTATAAAGAAATTCAGATATGCAAATGATACCACTTGGATGACAGAAAGTGAAGAATTAGGAAGCCTCTTGATGAGGATGAAAGAGTAGAGTGTAAAAGCAGCTTGAAGATTGACATTTAAAAAAACCATCTAAGATCACGGCAACTAGTTCCATCACTTCCTGGCAAATAGAAGGAGAAGAAATTGAAGTAGTGTTAGATTTTAGATTGTTGGGCTCAAAGATCACTGCAGATAGTGACTGCAGCTATGAAACCAAGACACTTGTTCCTTGGAAGGAAAGCTATGGCAAATCTAAATAGCATACTATAAAGCAGAGGCATCATCTTGCCAACAAAGGCCTGTATAGTCCAAGCTGTGGTTTTTCCAGTAGCAGTATATGGCTGTGAGAGCTGTACTTTAGAATTGTGATGCTGGAGCAGACTTTTGAGAGTACCTTGGAGATCAAGGAGATAAAATCAGTCAATTCTTAAAGAAATTAATTCAGCTATTCACTGAAAGGTTAAATACTATAGCTGAAGCTTAAGTACTTTGGCCACATAATGAGAAGAGGGAACTCATTAGAAAAGATCCTGATGTTGGGAAAGATTGAAGTCAAAAGGAGAAGGGGACAGCAGAGGATGAGATGGGTAGTGTCATGAAAGCAATGAACATGAGCTTGGCCATACTTTGGGAGATAGTAGAGGACAGAAGGACCTGGAGTGTTGTGGTTCATGGGATCATGAAGAATTGAACACAGCTAAACAACTGAACAACAAAAACAGATGCTATGCATAGCAGTGAGGTACTGTGGAAAGAGAATTAAACCTAATTGAAGTCGGTCATATGACTGGTTCAAATCCTGCTTCTGTCACCACCTGTGTGGCCTTAGGTAAGTTACTTAACCTTTCTGGGCCTCAGTTGCCCTATCTGTAAAATGTGAGGGTTGAACTAGATGCCCTTTAAGATCCCTTCTAGCTTTAGAATAAATGATCCTAAATAAATTTAAAAGCATATATAAGGATGAGTTCTAATCTAAGACATTCAAGAGCTTCTTTTGCTGAGGGAAGTATGACCCCTTTGATGTATGTCAATGGAATTTGTGTGAGAGGATGGACCAATTTGCTAAATACTGACTGCTAGTCTAAGGTCATACAATGTTGTTTCTGTCATGTCATGACCACTATATGCAGCCTTGCACAGTTTGAGCACTTGGTGCAGTTCCTTCTAGTACGTGCCAAAAGCAAGCACTTTGGGCTGTCCAAATCCTACTATTTAGGTACTTGAGTACCTAAAATGCTTAATCCCTGTGTTTGTGGTTGCATTGAGGTTATTGGTAGTAACGTTACAGTTTTGTGTTGTTGTTGTTGTTTTGGCGTGCATATTACTAATAAGAGCAGACTTACTGCTTTAATCTTGGTGAAACCACAAATCTGAACATTTGGATTAAAAAAAAAATACAAAAATCTCCAGCAGCTTGCCCAGTCATTACTCAGTGGAAATTTAATAGAAGACACCTGTAGGGAGCTTTCATACTTTTAAGACTCGTGCCCCTTTTCAGAAAGCACATAGGGTAAAGTGTATTTTTATGAGTTTGTGATGTATCTTGAGGATCAGAAACAAACTGGGCCTTTGACTTACTTTAATTAACAAAATATGTTTAATGATGTCTTATCCTTGGCCTTTCCAAGATTATGCTTCTTCTCATGCTGACTAATCTACAGAATGTGGTGGCTTTTCCAGTCATCACAGCCAATTAGTTTGATTCACTGTTAAGAACTATTCTCTATTGCTCTTGCCTTAAAAAAAAAATGGGCTGCCCTCATGACTTCGTCCAGTCACGTTAGCTGGACAAGCTTACCAATGGAGACTTTAGGCTTTGAGGTGTGTCATATGAAATGGCTTGTTGCTCCTGCAAACAGGGAGAAGGAATCAACAGCAGAGTGGTAAGCCTTTATTGATAGTAACATTACTCTGTGGATTGCTGCACATGAGGTTCCTAGGTGACAGGGGAGCAGAGATTGTAAATTAATGTATATTTAGATTTGCTGCACACAAGGTGCTGGCAGCCTTTGCCTTTCTATTTTGGGTCACAACAAAGGATAGGGCAATGACGTCTGTCCTAGCCCAGACACCCATGAGCTCATGTTACATCGTTCACTCCGGTCCATCTTTTGTTTCCTTTTTTGTGTAGGCTCTGTTTGCTGCTGTTTTATTTTTATGTCCTGGTGTATGCAGACTCTTCATCCAGTCTCATGACTAATTCTGAATGACTGGAGACTTCCCAAGGTGTTACTTACCAGGTCACCAGCCACCTGCTGCCATTGCATAATAACGATAATGATGCCATGTCATTAGGATGGGCAGAAAATGCCTTTTGTAATGGCTCCGTTAAAGGCAGGGGAGGCCCCAGTACAACTTCTGGGCACCTCACAGATGTTAAGCTGGGAAGGACCTCTGGTCTTGGTGAGTGGTCATTCTTTTTTGGAATGTGGCCTTAAACTCTTCATTATTTTAATACAGGGTGTACCTTTGGAGTGAGTCACTACTCTGATAAAACCCGACAGATATTACCAAATCCTTCCAGATAATGGTTCATTTATCATTTTGAAGCTTTAGTCTTGGCTTCCAACTGTGCTTTGGGGGATGATCCCTTGGAAAAATATTGAGCTAAATACAAGGCCAGTCTTTCTAATAGAATTTTAGCTTATATTTTTATAGCACCTTAAGGTTTGCAAAGTGCTTTATATATACTATATTATTTGATCCTCACACAATTCCCATGAATTGGTGCTAATTTTTCTCTCCATTTTATAGATGAGGAAATACAGAGGTTAAGTGACTTACTTAGCATCTCCCAACTGTTGTTGAGTCATTTTGGTTGTGTCCAATTCTTTGGGACCCCATTTGGGGTTCTCTTGGCAAAGATACTGGAGTGGTTTGTCATTTTCTTTTCCAGCTCATTTTAAGATGACGAAACTGAGGCAAACAAAGTTAAGTGATTTGCCCAGGGTCACAAAGCTAGTAAGTACCTGAGGCCAGATTTTAGCTCAGGAAGATGTCTTCCTGACTCCAGGCCTGGAACTCTATCCATCATGCCACCTAGTTGTCCCATCTCTTAACTAGCAGATAAGTAAATAAGGATTTGAACCCAGGTGTTCTGCTTTCCAAGGACAGCAGTACATCATGTTGCTTCTGTTTATATAGCATTTTTAAATTTGTAAAGTGTTTTCATATGCATGATACCATTTCATGTTTATGACAGTTCTGTCAGGTAATCAGGGCAGGTATTACTGCCCATTTTATAGACAAGAAACCAAAGGTTCAGAGAGTCAGTTCCAACAGAATATCTTCATTGCTTTCTTCATGTCTGGTCCCTTGCTTCCTATCTTTTTTTGTTAGTTTAATACCCCATTCTCACTTAACTTTCTTTGCTTCCTCCCCAGTTTTGACACGATATTTAATCATTTCACCATACATATATCTTGCCTTTGACTTTGTACCAATTTCACCATGGTAGTTCCCAATCCTGAGCAAACCTCACAATCCACTCTTTCTGTTTTTGTTTCCATTGAATGTTACTGGAGGAAATCATGTTGTTTGCTTGGGTTGACTGCTCACTCTTTAACCTTTTACAATCTGGTGTCTATTGCCACCATTACATGGAAACTTGTCTTTCAAAATTTACTAATGACCTCAATGACCAAATCCAATGACTTCTCAGTCCTCATCCTCCTTGATGTTGCTGTAGCATTTGATATTATTGACTATCTTCTCTTCCTTGGTACTCTGTTTTATTGGCTTCTATGATACTACATATTTATAGATTTCTGTCTGCTTCTTTGACTTCTCGCTTTTTAGCTCCTGACCTGGTTCCACTTTTTCCTTTCATTCTTCACAGGAACATTCTTCATAGGAACAACAGCATCTTATTAAGTATATATATGTAAGTCTTCTGAGATAAATGGAGGGATTTGCATTTGTCTGTTGAATCACTTCATAAATAAACAAACAGCTTTCATACTGAAAACAAGGAATCGTGAGTCTAGAAACTTGGTAAGGCTAAGACCTAGAGCTCTCATGGCAATTATTTCCCTCCTCTCCCTTCCACCCCTCATTCTCCAACTCTTCATCTTATTCCTGTCACTGCCCATTGAATAAAATTGAAGGGAAGGCTGCTTTTTAAAATTTAATAATTTCTTTTCCCCTTTATGCATAAAATCAGTTTTAACATTATTTTTTTTTCAAATTTTGAATTCCAAATTCTCTTTCTCCTTCCCCTCCACTCCTCATTGAGAAGGCAAGCAATTTAACATAGGTTATATATGTGTAATCATGAAAAAAACACTTTTACATGTAAGTCATGTTGTGAAAAAATAGACAAAAAAAAGAAAATAAAGTAAAGAAAAGTATCTTCAATTTGCATTCAAGCTTTCATCAATTCTTTCTCTGGAGATGGACAGTATCTTTCATCATAAGTCCTTCAGAATTTGCTTGGATGATTGTATTGCTGAGAATAGCTAAGTTATTCATAGTAGATCATCATACAATATTGCTGTTACTGTGTTCTCTTGGTTCTGCTCATTTCACTTTGCATCAGTTCACGTAAGTCTTTCCAGGTTTTTCTGAGAGCATCCTGCTCATCATTTTTATAGCACAATAGAATTCCATCACAATCTTATACAACAACTTGTTTAGCTGTTCTCCAGTTGATGGATATCCCCTCAGTTTCCAGACTTTGCCACCACTAAAAGAGCTACAAGAGATGGATTTTTTGAGAGGCAATATGGTATAGTAAAAGGATTGTGGAAGTAATTTCAAATCCTGCCTCTTATTCAAATCCTGGTTCGTATAAGTAGTTTAACCCTGGACAAGTTATGGTGTATCATACTGCTCAAATCCTTCATCACTGAACCTCAATTTCTTTATGTATAGAATGGGGCTAATAATGGTACCTACCTCATAGGGTTGTTATGAGAGTCACAGGAAATAATGTATGCACTATTTTTTTGTAAGCTTTTGAAGTCTTTGTAAACTTAAAAGTGCTATGTAAGTATTAGCTAATGTTTGAGTTTTACCTCCCTTTCCTCATTAACATCAATAGATTCAGCTCTCAAAAAGCAACCCACTATTTTTGCAGTATCACAAACTCCTCTCCATTTTTGTAATAGTCTCCTTTACCCAGCTGAATTTCTCATTCACTGCCTATGTGTTTGTTCTAACTATGACCCACATCTGAAAGGTCCATTCCTTCGATCTTTTCTTTAAAATCCATTTCCTAAAACACCTTCTCCATGAAGGTTTCCCTGATTTCCTAAGTCAGATAGAATTCATCCCTCTTTTCTCAGATATTTTACAACAGATGGTTTGTACTTCTCCCAAACATTTAGGATATTATGAAATATCTCATATTGTTCTTATTTGTGTGTGTTTTAGGTGCCCAAGTCAATTTTAAGCTCCTTGAGATCAGAGACTATCTTATTTGTCTTTATGTCCTTTATATAATAAGTGATTTAAACTGTTTTTTAAAAATTGAAATAAGTGACTTTTCCAAAGTCACATAGATAGTAAAGAAAAGAAAAGAATGCTAGAAAAGACCTTAGGGGCTCCTAGTCCAATATTATCTTTTTATGAAAACATCTATGTGATGCAGTGGCTAGAGCACTGGTCTAGAATCAGGAAGACCCAAGTTCAGATCCTGCCTCTGACACTTACTAGGTATGTGATCCTGAGCAAGTCACTTAACTGATGTCTGCCTCAGTTTCCTCTACCATAAAATGGGTATTATAGTAATAGCATCTACTTCACAAGGTTGTCATGAGGGTCAAATGAGGTAATATTTGTAAAAGCACCTAGCACAGTGCCTGGCACATAATAGGTATTTAATAAATGCTTATTCCCTTTTTAGATAAGGATACTGAGATCTAAAGAGATAAAGTGACTTGCTCAGGGCACAGCAAATTAGTGGAATAGCTAGGACTAGAATCCAAAATCCCAACTCCTAATCCAAGACCATCTGTCAGCTACATAATAATCAGACTTGAACCCAGTTCAGAGTTCTTGCAACCATACCATGCTCTCTTAAGTAATCTCTAAAGTACTCAATTTAATGCCATTAACTAAATTAAAATATTTATTCTACAACTGTCAGTAAAGTGAAATAAGAAATGGGAATTTTTTTTCTGAAAGACTAGATCTAAAGATATATGACAAAATTAGCTATGATCAAAAATTCAGTAGATCTGGGTGCTTGTGGCTGTACAGTTGGTTGGGGAGTGGCAGGGGATTGAGAGCAATAAGATACAAACTCATTAATATAGCACTCAAAAGTTTACAAAATTTATTCCTCCTAATAACTCTCTAAAGTAGTACAGGTGTTATTATCCTCATTTTACAGAAGAGGAAATTGAGGCTTGAGATCAGCCTACACTCATAACTAGGAAGGGTCAGAACTGGGATTTATTTGATCAGAACCTTAGTTCATTAGACTATATTCCCAAACTATGGCATATCCTGCTGACCAAATACTCAACTCAATTCCAGTTTCAACTCAGTTTAACTCATTGTTGTTGTTTCAGAGACCACAAAATCTCAGGGTAGTAAGAGTTAAGTGTAGAAAAATGAGGAAAAACACCATTGATGTTGTTTTCTTGCAGATTTCCCTCCAGTTCCATCTAGGTTAAACAAATGCTATGCAATAAAATTGGCAAGTCTGGTGTGTGTGTTCTTGGACTCATTAGGTATATTGTAGTCAATATTCAGTGGATCTGTAATCTAAAACTGACATCAGATTCAAGTGGAAAGATGGCTACAAATCTGAACTATCAAAGCACCTATCAACCTTAGTGTGGTTCTTGTTAAGGGTACTCATCTAAGACAGACCAGGCCCTGAGGGGGGACCACATACTTCTGTCCATGTTATTAACCAAGCCAGTAGGTTCTACAACATATCAGAATTAGGAACTAATGGTATTTTCAAGGAAAACCCAAAAAATTGGAAGAGAAAACTGAAGCTAGGAACAGGATATGAGCATGTCTGTGTTTGTGTGTGTGTGTGTGTGTGTGTGTGTGTGGTGTGTGTGTTGGCAGGTGATAAGGAACTCAGTGTTTCGCACTGTATAAGTACATTTTAAAAAAATAATAACTTAACATTAAAATGTATATAAAAGTCAACTTAATTAAATTCTTCATTCAGTATGTGAATCTCAAAGTTAGGGAAGGGAATATTTCCTTACTCTCTCAGTTTCTAAAAGATGTTAGATGATAAAATATGCTTACATTGAAAATTGAAAGAAGGAAGTTTTAAAAAATTATATAGTATCCCCAATTTATCCTTTTAAAAATCCTGTTAAAAGTTTCTAGTCTGGTTTTTGTTTCTTTTCAGTGAAGAGCTTTAGTCTTTTCTTCTGGCCTCTACCCAAAAGTCCTCAATCAGTGGAAGCCTCCTATAATGGGTATGTCTATACAAAAATAAAAATGTTGAATTCACTGAAGAAAAGGAAATGTAAACAGGTAGGTAGCTGTGCTGTTAATCCAAGACCTAGGAACCTAGCTCTATAGCGTAAAGGAACTCAAGGTCTATGAGGTCAACACTCTTATTCTTTTGTTTTTTTAAATTTTATTAATTTATTTTGATTTATCAACAATCACTTCCATATGCTTTTGAGTTGAAAGTTTCCTCCCCCTTCCTCATCCCCACCCTCCCCAAGATGGCACACAATCTGATATTGGCTTTACATTTACATTCCTATTAGACATATTTTCACATTAGTGAAGTTGTAAGTAAAAATTAAAACCAATAGGAGGAACCATCAGAAAGATGAAACAAAACTCAAGAGAAGGTAAAAATAAGTGATAGCAATTTGACTTCCATAGTTCTTTCTTTGGATGTGGACAGCATTTTCCATCCCGAGGCCTCTGGAGATGTCGTAGATCCTTGTAATGCTGAGAAGGGTTCAATTTAACAATATTAGTCATTGAATAATGTGGCTGTACAAAGTCCTCTTGGTTCTGCTCACTTCATCAGCATCAGACCTATAAGTCTTTCCACGTTTTTCTGAAGTCAGCCTGTTCATCATTTCTTATAGCACAATAGTATTCCATTACATTAATATACCACAACTTGCTCAGCCATTCCCCAATTGATGGGCATCCTCTCAATTTCCAATTCTTTGCCACCACAAAAAGAGCTGCTATGAATATTTTTGTACATGTGGGTCCTTTTCCCATTTGTTTGATCTCTTTGGGATATAGTGCTATTGCTGGATCAAAGGGTATGCACATTTTTGTAGCCCTTTGGGCATAGTTCCAAATTGTTCTCCAAAATGGTTGGATCATTTCACAACTCCACCAACAATGTATTAGTGTTCCAACTTCCCACATCTTCTCCAACATTTATCATTTTCCTGTTTTGTCATGTTGGCCAATCTGATAGGTGTGATGTGGTACCTCAGAGTTGTTTTGATTTGCATTTCTCTAATCAATAACGATTTAGAGCATTTTTTCATATGACTATAGATGGCTTTAATTTCTTCATCTGAGAACTGTCTGTTCATATCCTTTGACCATTTATCAATTGGGGAATGGCTTGTGTTCTTATAAATTTGTCTTAATTCTCTATATATTTTAGAAATGAGGCCTTTATCAGAGAGACTGGTTGTAAAAATTCTTTCCCAATTTTCTACCTTCCTTCTAATCTTAGTTGCATTGGCTTTGTTTGTGCAAAAACTTTTCAATTTAATGTAATCAAAATTATCCATTTTGCTTTTCATAATGTTCTCTATCTCCTGTTTGGTCATGAATTCTTCTGTTCTCCATAGATCTGATAGGTAAACTATTCCTTGTTCTCCCAGTTTACTTATGGTATCAGCCTTTATATCTAAGTCATGAACCCATTTTGACTTTATTTTGGTATATGGTGTGAGATTTGGGTCTATGCCTAGTTTCTGCCATACTCTTTTCCAGTTTTCCCAGCAGTTTTTTTCAAAGAGTGGGTTCTTATCCCAGAAGCTGGGGTCTTTGGGTTTATCAAATAATAGATTACTATAGTCATTGACTACTGTGTCTTGCATATTTAACCTATTCCACTGATCCACCTCCCTATTTCTTAGCCAGTACCAAGCAGTTTTGATGATTGCTGCTTTATAATACAATTTAAGATCTGGAATTGCTAGGCCACCTTCCCCTGCATTTCTTTTCATTAGTTCCTTTGATATTCTGGACCTTTTGTTTTTCCAAATGAATCTTTTCATTATTTTTTCTAACTCTATAAAATAATTTTTTGGTAGTTTGATTGGTATGGCACTGAATAAGTAAATTAGCTTAGGTAGGATTGTCATTTTTATTATATTAGCTGGCCTACCCATGAGCAACTGATGTTTTTCCAATTATTTAGATCTGATTTTATTTGTGTGAAAAGTGTTTTGTAATTGTGTTCATAGAGTTCCTGGGTTTGTTTGGAGGTAGACTCCTAAATATTTTATAATGTCTACAGTAAGTTTAAATGGGATTTCTCTTTCTATCTCTTGCTGTTGGGCTTTGTTGGTAATATATAGAAATGCTGATGATTTATGTGGGTTTATTTTATAGCCTGCAACTTTGCTAAAGTTGTTTATTATTTCAAGTAGTTTTTTACTTGATTCTCTAGGATTCTCTAAGTATATCATCATGTCATCTGCAAAGAGTGATAGCTTTGTTTCTTCTTTGCCTATTCTAATGCCTTCAATTTCTTTTTCTTCTCTTATTGCTAAAGCTAAGGTTTCCAGTACAATATTGAATAACAGTGGTGATAATGGACATCCTTGTTTCACCCCCGATCTTATTGGAAATGCTTCTAGCCTGTCCCCATTACATATAATGCTTGCTGAAGGTTTTAGATATATGCTATTTATTATTTTAAGGAAGACTCCATTTATACCTATGCTTTCTAGTGTTTTTAATAGGAATGGGTGTTGTATTTTATCAAAAGCTTTTTCTGCATCTATTGAGATGATCATGTGGTTTCTGTTGGTTTTGGTGTTGATATGCTCAATGATGCTGATAGTTTTCCTAATATTGAACCAACCCTGCATTCCTGGTATAAATCCTACCTGGTCATAGTGTATTATTCTTGTGATAAGTTGCTGCAATCTACTTGCTAGTATTTTGTTTAAAATTTTTGCATCTATATTCATTAGAGAAATTGGTCTATAATTTTCTTTCTATTTTGACTCTTCCTGGTTTAGGTATCAACACCATATTTGTATCATAAAAAGAATTTGGTAAGACTCCTTCTTCACCTATTTTCCCAAATAGTCTATATAGTATTGGAATTAATTGTTCTTTAAATGTTTGATAGAATTCGCATGTAAATCCATCTGGCCCTGGAGATTTTTTCCTAGGGAGTTCATCAATGGCTTGTTCAATTTCTTTTTCTGAGATGGGGTTATTTAAGTATTTTACTTCTTTTGTTAATCTGGGCAATTTATATTTTTGTAAATATGTATCCATTTCACTAAGATTGTCAAATTTGTTGGCATATAGTTGGGCAAAATAATTCCTAATTATTGTTTTAATTTCCTCTTCCTTGGTGGTAGCTTCACCCTTTTCATTCTTGATACTAGTAATTTGGTTTTCTTCTTTCTTTTTTTAATTAAATTAACCAAAGGTTTATCTATTTTATTGTTTTTTTCATAAAACCAGCTCTTAGTTTTATTTATTAGTTCAATAGTTTTCTTAATTTCAATTTTTTAATTTTTCCTTTGGTTTTCAATATTTCTAATTTGGTGTTTAGTTGAGGATTTTTAATTTTTTCTTTTTCTAGTTTTTTTAGTTGTATGCCCAATTCATTAATCTCCTCTTTTTCTATTTTATTTATGTAAGCATTTAGAGATATAAAACTTCCCCTAAGAACTGCTTTCGCTGCATCCCATAAGTTTTGGTATGTTGTCTCATTATTGTCATTCTCTTGAATGAAATTATTGATTGTTTCTATGATTTGTTGTTTGACCCAATCATTTTTTAGGATTAGATTATTTAGTTTCCAATTATTTTTTATTCTATCTTTCCATGGCCCTTTATTACATATAATTTTTATTGCATCATGATCTGAAAAGGATGCATTTAATATTTCTGCCTTTCTGCATTGGATTGTGAGGTTTTTATGCCCTAGTACATGGTCAATTTTTGTGTATGTGCCATGTACTGAGAAAAAAAGTATATTCCTTTCTATCCCCATTCAGTTTTCTCCAGAGGTCTATCATACCTAACTTTTCTAATGTTCTATTCACCTCCTTAACTTCTTTCTTGTTTATTTTGTGGTTAGATTTATCTAGTGCAGAGGGGGAGGTTCAGGTCCCCCACTAGTATAGTTTTGCTGTCTATTTCTTCCTGTAACTCCCTGAACTTCTCCTCTAAGAATTTGGATGCTATACCATTTGGTGCATATATGTTTAGTAATGATATTACTTCATTGTCTATGGTGCCTTTTAGCAGGATGTAGTTTCCTTCCTTATCTCTTTTGATTAGATCTATTTTTGCTTTTGCTTTGTCTGAGATCAGGATTGCTACCCCTGCTTTTTTTACTTCAGCTGAAGCATAATATATTCTGCTCCAGCCTTTTACCTTTACCCTGTATGTGTCACTCTTTTTCAAATGTGTTTCCTGTAAACAACATATTGTAGGATTATGGTTTTTAATCCATTCTGCAATCCATTTCCGTTTTATGGGAGAGTTCATCCCATTCACATTCACAGTTATGATTACTATCTGTGTCTTTTTCTCCATCCTTTCCCCCCATTTATGCTTTTCTTTCTCCTTTTTCCTTTCCCCCTTCACTAGTGTTTTGCTTTTGACCACTGCCTCCTTCAGTCCCTCCTCCCTTTTATTATCCCTTTCCCTTTTCTTCCCCTTTACTCTTCTTCTTCCCTTCTCCCTCCTTCTTTCCCCCCTCCCTTTTCTTTCCCCTTTTCCCTCCTACTGCCTATAGGGCAAGTTAGATTTCTATGTTATGCCCTTCTTGAGCCAAATCTGATGAGTGTAAGATTCAAACAATGCCCCCCCTCCCTCTGCTGTAATAGGATTTTGTGTCTTTTCCTGTAATGTAATTTACCCTTGTCTGCCTCCTCCTTTCTCAGTACATTTTCTAAGATCAGATTGATCCACTTATTTGGATCCATTTAACCCACTTGTTTTTTTTTTATCATTACATCAAAGTCAACTAATATCCACCCTCTTTATGTATACTCCTTTAACATGTAATAACAATACAGTTCTCAAGGGTTGCAAGTGTCATATTCCCTTGTAGGGGTTTAAACAGCAAACACCCCCTCCCCCCTTATTAACAACATATTGTATCTTTCTGTCCCATTTACCTTTTTAAGTCCTTCTTGAGTCCTGTACTTGAAGATCAAATTTTTTGTTGAGCTCTGGTCTTTTTATCAGGAAAGTTTGGAAGTCTCCTATTTCATTGAATATCCATCTCCTCCCTTGAAAAATGATGCTCATTTTTGCTGGGTAATTGATCCTTGGCTGCATTCCAAGCTCCTTTGCCTTACAGAATATCATGTTCCATGCCCTGCAGTCTTTTAATTTAGAAGCTGCAAGGTACTGTGTAATCCTAACTGTGGTTTCATTATATTTAAATTGTTTCTTTCTGGCTACTTGCAGCACCTTGTATTTCATCTGGTAATTTTAGAATTTTGCTATTATATTCCTTGGCTTGTCAATTTGGGATCTCTTTCAGGTGGTGATGGTGATTCTTTCTATGGTTATTTTCCCTTCTGGTTCTAGGACTTCGGGCAGTTTTCCTTTATGATTTCCTGAAAGATACTGTCCAGCTCTTTTTTTCATCATGATTTTCAGGTAGTCCAATAATTTTTAAATTGTCTCTCCTGAATCGATTTTCCAGGTCGGTTGTTTTACCAATGAGGTATTTTACATTTTCATCTATTTTTTCATTTTTTTGTTTCTGTTTGACTGATTCTTGCTCTCTCATAGAGACATTAGTTTCCATTTGTCCCAATTCTAGTTTTTAACAGATTGTTTTCTTCTGTTAGTTTTTGTCCTTCCTTCTTCAATTGGCCAATTGTGTTTTTTAGGGACTTGTTTTCTTCAGTGTATTTTTTTTCCAATTGGCCAATTGTATTTTTGAAGGACTCTTCTACCTCTCTCATTTGACTATTAAAATACTTCTTGAGCTCTTCTAAGAAGTCTTTTTGGGCTTCAGACCAGTTCATATTCCTTTTTGTTGTTGCAGATGTGGGTTTGTTGACAATGTCGTCCTCTTCAGAATTTCTGTCTTGATCTTCACTCTTCTCATAATATGAATCTATGGTACATTTCTTTTTACTCATGGTGTTTCTTTATTCCCTGGCCTTTAAAGAGATTGAGCTCTCCTGTTGGGGAACAGAGGGTACTGACCCAAGCTTCTTGTGTTGGGAGCCTAGGTCTTGGTCACTGGCTTTGTGTGCTGGGGCCTCTTATGTTGGCAATTGGAGGCCTGTTGGTTTCTGGCAACTTACCTCGTGTTGGGCTGGAATCAGCAAGGCTGGAACTTTCAGGCATTTCTAGGTTGACTCCTTTTCCTTTCCTTTAGCTTTCTTCAGCTCCTTTTTGATGGGTGGTGCTGGGTGTTTAAGTGCCTGCTGCCCCTTGCAGTGTTGTCTCCCTTATTTCTGGTAATACACTGGGAGATTCCTCTGTGGTAGAGTGCCAAGGTACCTGGTGGTTTTCTGAGCTGGTTTCTACTGGTTCCCCCCTGCCCTCACTGAGGCACTCAGAGGTCCAGGTGGTAGTGTTTGTGTATTCTACCACCTGGGCTTCAGGATTTCTTCACATTTGGAGGCTGCAGGGCTCCTGACAGCTCACCTGGTGTTGGGCTGGAACTAGCAAGGTCAGGGCTTTAGGAAGCCTTTAGGTTGTTTTCTTTACCTCCTTTCAGATGAGTGCTGCAGGGTACTTATCTGCCTGGGGCCCCTTATAGTACTGCCTCCCTTATTTTTGCTGAGGCATTGGGAGACCTCTTTTGCTGGGCTGGTGCACTGCTGCTCCCTGTCTTTCTTCTAGTTCAGCTGTCCCAAGTTTTTTTTTCTGGGGTGATATTTTCTGGGTTTTCAGAGGTTAATAGGGGAGAGTGAGAGCTACTACCTTTTCACTCCACCATCTTGGCTCCCAGAACAACCCTCTTATTCTTACAACTGAGGAAAATGAAGTACAATGATTCGCCCAGGGTTACACATGTAATCAACCACAGAGAATTTAAATTCAGGTGACCTGGTTCCAGGCAATTAGTAAGCTGCTGACTTTGCAAAAAACAAAGATTAAAAAAAATGGAAAGAACCTAACAAAGCAAAAGAGAAAACAAAAAGAAAAGAGTTGAAATTCTATGTTTAATGAGTACACATGTTAGATTTAACACTTGGGATGTAATATTGTTAGGTAAATATACAAGCAAAGCTCAACTATTTTGATATTTATTATGTAAACATTTAGTTTTGGTCACCCCATGGAAAATTTGTCTGAATTTTTAAAATTACTAAGTTTCTTTTCTCATCATGTGAATTCAACTTAAGTTACTGGTAGATCATTTGACAAGCATTTATTAAGTGCCTACTATGTGCCAGGCACTGTGATAAGTGCTAGAAATACAAAGGAAAAAATGAAAGTTCCTGTGTAAAGGTACTTACATTCTATGGGGGGGAAATTACATGCTTGTATAGGTTTATGCAAAATATTTACAAAGGAAATGCCAAGCCATTTTGGAATGGAAGCGTTTGTAGTTGGGATGAGAAAAGGCCTTCTAAAATAGTGCTTCATTTGAGCTTTGAGGGTGGATAAACTAGGAATTTTCAGAGGTAGGGGTGAGGAGGGAATTCATTTCAGGTATGGGACAGGGCAGCCTGTGCAAAGGCACTGATATGGGAGATGGAAAATGATGTGTGAGGAACAGCAAGACCACTTTTGTGAGGATGTATAGTTTGTGAAGAAGAATAATTGACAATGTTTGGGAAGATAGCAAGGTTATAAAAGGTATTATGTGCCAAACAGAAGTTTGCATTTGATCCTCTGCTGCCAATCATAGCTTACTAAATTTCAGCCTTAATTTACTACCATCACCTATTTCCTTCATTCCTAGTCATATGCTACTGAGAAGAACTGGGGGAAATCATGAAACCATGCTAACTGCATCACTACAAATTTATCCCAATTCAAAATGAGTCCTTAGGATAGCAAGACAATCGTTCTATTCTTCTCTAATCAATTTGCTATCCTACTCTTGACATTGGCTGTTCCAAAACTTCTGTCTCCTTGAACTTCCCATGACATCCCACTTTCCTGCCGATTTTGACCTATAGTTCACTGAAAAAAAAGAATCCATTCAATGAGAGCTCCAACTTTTCCCCTCTTCTTCATCTCACTTTGATCATATAATTCCTCACTGTATTCTCTTTCATTTCTTTGTCAAATGAAGAATTTGATCCCATCCTTTATTACCTTCATCAAATTGACCCCACTATCATCCCTTCTTTCTATTATCATTAATGCTTTCCCATCTCCTGGTTCCTTCCCTGCTGCCTACAAACCTACCCCATTCTTAAAAAAAAATCTTCATCTGATCCTACTCTCCTTTCCAGCTTCTTAATTTTTCCTCTTCTTCTCTCTTAAATTTCTTGAGAAAGCTCTCTCCTCCACTAGCTCTCTCACTCTTTCTAAATCCTCTGCAGTATGTCTTCTGTCTGTCCTCATTACTTAACCAAAATTACTCTCTCCAAATTTAGTGGCAATATTGCTGAAGGTAGTAACATTCTCTCAATCTACATCCTTCTTGACTTCTCTGCAACATTTCTCCTCCTGGGTACTCTCTTCCTTCTAGATTTTCCTGACACTGCTCTCATCTGTTTCTTCTGCTATCAGTTTTCTTTGCTCATTCTTCATGCAGGTCTGACCCACTAACTATTGGTGTCTCCCAATGGTCTATCCTGGTACCTCTTCTCTCTTCCCTTCATGCTGTGTCCCTTGGTGATCTCTATCTATGATCCAGGTATACTGGACTTTGTGTACATGCACTTGTACATGATAATGCATCACCTGACTCTGTATCTTTGCTCTAGGTATTATGTACCATACACAGAATATTCTTTCTCTTCTCCTCCATTTTTTTAATTTCCCTGGGATCCTTAAAGATTTCTCTATATTCTTCATTTTCATCATTTCTGGCAACACAGTCGTATTTCATTATCTTCATGTACCACAATTTATTTATCCATTGCATGATTTGGTTTCTGTTTTGCATCTATTTTGTTTCTAGTTCTTTGCAACAACAACAAATGATGCTATAACTATTTGATGTAAACAAAAATCTTGTTTTTTCTGTCAATGACCTCCTTGATGAGTATGCCTAGAAATGGAATCTCTGGGCCAAAGTTTATGGACTTTTAACCACTTTATTTCCATAATTCCAAGTTGCTTTCCAAAATAGTTATACTAATTCACAGTAACATAAACAATGCTTTTGTTTTCCTGTCCTTCCACCACCGCTCCAATTTGACTATTTCTGACTCTTGCCATCTTTGGCAGTTTGCTCTATATGAGATGGGACCTCAGGGTTAAAGATTGCTGGACCTCAAACTATATTACAAAGCAATAATAAAAAATTTTGTATTAGTAAAAAAGTTGACTAGATCATTGTGATTGACTAGACAAGGGAAGATCAGAAACAATGGAAATCAATAATTAAATGGGAGTAGAGAATAAGCATTTAGGTATGTGCCAGGCACTGTATAAAACACTTGTTTTCACACATGTTGTCTCATTTTATCCTCACAACCCTAGTGGGTGCTTTTATTATCCTCATTTTGTAGTTGAGGAAACTGAAGTAAAAAAACAGGTTAAATGACTTGCCAAAGCCAGCTAAATGGTTCGGTGAATAAACTTCTAGGTGTGGAGTCACCTAGCTGTATGACCCTGGGCAACTCACTTAACCTCTGTCTGCCTCAGCAAAATGGAAAATGGGGATAATACTAGAATCTATTTTCTAGGATAGTTACAAGGATTAAATTTAGGTATTAATTATTAATGTTGTTATTATTCATTTAGCTAGCTAGTGTCTGAAGCTGAATTTGAACTCAGATCTTCCTGATTCCAGACCCAGAGTACTATCTTCTGCACCACCAGATTATAAAAAGCATTTACTATACTAGGAAAACTGGAAAGCATTCCAGCATAAATTAGTCTTAGACCAATTTCTTAAACAATATTTCACAATAAATTCAAAATAGATATGTAACCTGAATATTAAAGATGATGTATCTTTAAAAAATCAGAAAAGAAGCATATCATGTGCCTTTCATAGTTATGAGATGAATTCTTATCCAAAGCAAGGATGGAGGCAATTGAAAAAGTTAAAATAGGTAATTTTCATTATATTAATTGAAAAGCTTTTACACAATCAAAATGAACACATCTGAGATAACAAGAGAAGTAAATTGGGAGAAATCATTTGCCCCAAATATCTCTTATGAGGGTTTGACATCTAGGATATATAGCTAACAAAATTATAAGACCAAAAGCTATTCCCCAATAGATAAGTGGTCAAAGGATATTGATAAATAGTTCTCGAAAGCAAACTATTAAGAACCGTATATAAGAATGCTCTAAATCACTAATTATAATGTAAATCAAAACAACTATGAGGTTTCATCATCTTGTATGCAGCAAATGGGTAAAGATGCTCTTGCTTTCAGAAAGAAATCAGTACCAAAAGGTAATGGGGAAACCCCACACCTTTCTAACAATTAGAGCAGCTAGTATTTGGATTGTGAGTAGTGAAATGGCAATCAATAGAATCTTTAACTGAATCCTGGAAGAATTTTTGTTGAGAATGTCATAGAGGAGATTCATTTTCCAGTTAGGCATTGGACTAGATGACTTCTTAGATCCCTTCCACATCCCTGAACTTGAGACTCTGAGTCTTTACTGGCAATATCTTAGTGGGCTGTGAGTCATCGGTGTTTTACCAAATCCTATAGTTTTCTATAAGGATTGTGTAGAATCTTTTTTTTAATATAATTATTTAATTTTCTGTGAGTCACTCATTGTACAGGTATGGCTAGTCTTCTTACTAACAAGTATGTCTTATTTGGCTAACATTGACCAATTTGATTATAATCAATCTATCTATATACATATATATGTATATATATATATATATATATATATATATATACACACACACACACATGTTCGTGTGTGTGTGTGTGTGTACATATGGCTAAAAATTGAGAAGCATAGGTTTGCTTTGGAAGCCTTCTGTGTACTATTTACTACATGAGGATTCTTGGGTAATGAAATGCACATGAGAGCTGAGAACTTTTGCAACAAAAATAAATAAATTGCAATTGTTGGAAATTTGTTCCCAAAGTTTCATTTGTATATGTCAAAATAAGACAAAACAACAACAATAAGAAGCAATACAATGAACAACAACAACAAAACTCTG
Source organism: Phascolarctos cinereus (assembly GCF_003287225.1). Taxonomy (NCBI): domain Eukaryota; kingdom Metazoa; phylum Chordata; class Mammalia; order Diprotodontia; family Phascolarctidae; genus Phascolarctos; species Phascolarctos cinereus. The sequence continues at coordinate 130,618,898 of NW_027555958.1, forward strand.
TGGGTTGGAAATGATGAATTAGTGGAAGCATTAAGCAGGGACTAATTGGAATGGGAATAATTAGAAAATGACCTATCAACATCAATCTTTGATTTTTCAGACTTTAATATTGTTTTTGCGTAGTTGTAAGATTGGTGGCAGCTGTCTTAAGATCAAAATGTCCAGAGGGACATCATTGAAAGTGGTGTAAAGTGAGGCTACCCTCTAGTTAAAAACAATGTGATAATTTATGGTTACAATAGAACTTCACTTAGGGAGGGCTACTAACAATTTAAAACTTATGATGACTAAAATTTTCATGTAAAATCTTATTAGAAACACAGCTCATTGTTAAACAATCCCAATTATTTTTGAAGTCAATCAATACTTGTTAATTACTTGGAGAAAACAAAAAGTCAGTGTTCAATTAAAAAAAAACCTTACATTAATATCTGTGCTCAGGTAGTAATAAAATAACACATTAAGTGAAAACTAAGCCATGGTAGGACTGATGGGCACAACAAGAAAAATTATACATTTATATGGATAAAGTTAGGAAAGTTACATTTTTTTTAAAAAGCAGATTCAATTGACAGAGACACAAAAGATAATTGAAAAATCAAATGCTTCATTGCAAGGGGAGGGAGAAATAATAAAGTGGCTGGACAAAAGCAAAGGTTTTTTAAAAAATTGTTTTCAAAAGAATGATACCTGTAATCATATAGCCATAGAATGGCACATGTGGTCAGCTGGTAGGGACTTAAAATAAGAAAGGAAAGAGTTACGAGTATTAGGGATGGAAGAAACCTTTAGAGATAATCTGGATCAATCCTTTCATCTGATGAGAAAACTGAAGATTAGAAAGCTTAGGGAACTGAGCCAAGATCACACAAGAGTAAGTGTCAGGGCTGGAACTAATGCTTTTCCCATTGCCTTAGGAGGTCTTATAGTAAATAAAATATAAAAGTAAGACACATGGAGTCTAGGTATTTTCAAATCTTGATGGGAATCTGATAGGGAAAATCAAGAACTTGTTTGCAGTTATTATGGAAATCGATACAAATGATTTAGAAAACTGTAAGTGAATGCCAGCTTTTTGTGATATGGCCACCATAGATGCATAAATGTCAGGAACTATTCCAATTTAAATGCTAATTTGGCAAAAGGGAGAAACAAATAGTAAAATACCATTGGGAAGGAGATGTAAGTAATCTTAGTTTGTGGGGTTCATTTGTTACTACTACCACCACCACCACCATCACTACCACCACCACCACTGCTACTACTACTCATACTGATAACTGATATTAAAATCTCATTTGATTTTCAAAAATCCATGAGGTAAGTTCTATTGATATTATCATCCCTGCTTTAATGAGGAAACTGAGACTCAAAGAGGTTATATATACATTCTATGACCTACCTCTACTTTTCCCTGAACTTGAGACTCTGAGTCTTTACTGGCAATATCTTAGTGGCCTGTGAGTCATGTGAAGTCCATTAAATATTTGAAGAACAATTAATAGCTTTGATACAAATAGATTTAGGGTTATAGAGAAAAATATAGATTTTGAGCTAGAAGAACCATTGAAAGTCATATAGTCCAAGATTAGTGACTTGCCCAAGGTCACACAAGTAATTGTCAGAACCAAGGTTCAAGTTTGGGACATCTGATTTAAAATGTAGAGTTTACTCCATTCTATAGCACATCTTCCCTTCTTGAATTGAGACATGCTACAAGTGTATAAAATGGGAGAGAAATATAGTTCTTCACAACTTCTGGCCTTGTAACCACTGTGCCATCTCATGCTGCCTTTCTCTAAAAGAGTCAGTTGTGAGAACTAATTCTAGTCAGAGTTCATTGATGGACAGGCATCCCAAGGATCCATGGGGCTGGATTTATAAATTCCTCTATTTTTAGAAAAGTCAATGTTGGTTGTAATTGTATCTTACCTGCACCCTCAATCTCATCTGCATCCATCAATGTCAAGCCACAGAAATGCCTGGGGGAGCTGGAGTGCTCACAGTTTGTTTAGAGCATTTTGAGTCATTTCATTATGAAAATGTTATGCCTTACTTCTACTAAGGAGAAAAAAAATGTTTCTAGATAGAACCTCATTTGGCATATATGAATATTTTTGTTATCATTAACTAGGTATTTTTCCCCCATTAACTCTTCAGGTCTCCTTGAGACTAGGAGGTACAAAAAATACCCATTTCTTTAATATGATTATCCTCAGGATAAAGATAATTTCACTGTGTTCACTATATGAATCGTATTCAAGCTTCATGTTTAAAAAAAATTACGGTGCTCCCATAGTTTCAGGTTTCTTATATCTATTTGGTTTTGATTGTTGCTAGTGTGTTCCGTTCACTTAACTGCTTTAATTGGAAATTTAGAAAACATTCAGTAAACAAATCATCAAACTTTTTAGGAAAAGGAAGAAAAGATAAAGGCATGATGATTTATTCTTAGGGGAGATAAGTGTTATTATTGTATCATGATTTTTTTTTCAGAATATATTTGTACTTTTAAAAATATATTAGAATTGTGTTTTTGGGCTTTATATCACAGTCATTTCTTTTCCTTTCTGGATTGAGCACTTCCTTTGTGACAAAGAAAAACAATGAAGGAAAAACCTAGCTTGTATTGAGACATTATTTGACAACTTATGCAATCATCCATCCTAGTAGTCTTCCACCCCTCTGTTATGAGGAAGGAGGTGTATTTAATGCTCTATTTTCTAGAGCCTGTATTGGTCTTTCCATTATTTACAGTTCAGCCTTTGAACTTTATTATCTGATTTAGTTCTTAAAAGTCTCCCCACACTAATTTGATTTAGTTCATTCATGAGTAGCGACTAATTCTCCAATTATTTAAATCTTCCTTTAAGTCAAATATTTTGTAGCTAGACAAATAAAATTTGTGATGTCTTTGTATGTTACCTCCTAGATATTTTATGCATTTGTTATTTTGAATGGAATTTGTTACTATTCTTCCTCATTTCTATTAATACTGTGTAATAATGATGATAATTTTGCTGGGTTTATGATGTATCAGGTTACCTTGTAGCTATTAACTGTCTCAATTAACTTCTTCACTGAACTTCTGGGGTTTTCAGAGTGCATAGACATCATGTCATCTGCAAATAGGAACGGTTTTAGTTTTTTTTTATTTTTGATGTTTGTATCTTTGGTTTTCTTCATTTTTCTTGTTGGTTAAGCTAGATTATAAAAGCATTATCAAATACTGCAGAGGAGAAGAATCCTTGCTTTACCCCCGTTTATAAGGAGAAAACTTCTAGATTTCTCCATTGTAAATAATGCCCATTCTTATTTTTAAATAGATACTTCTAATAATATTTTTAAAAATGTCTTTTCTACTTCTACACTTCTAGGGTTTTTTTTTTAACAATTAACTAATGAATTTTGTCAGTGGCCTTTTCTGCATTTATTGAAATAATCATATGGTTTTTTGTTAACTTAATTGCTTATATAATTAGCTTTTTCCTAAATTGAATCATCTTTGAATCTGGTGTTTATCTTTTGGACACAGTGAATTATTTTCTGAATATATTTATTTTGTGTCATTGTAAATATTGTATTTAAAATGTTTGCATCTACTATTAATTAGTGAGAATTGTCTATAAATCTCTTTATCTGCTGTATATTACCTTGTTTGGGTATCAGGAGTCTGAAAAAGTGCTCTTTGTTTCTACTGTGAGAATAATTTTTGTATCAAAGCTATTAATTGTTCTTCAAATATTTAATGGACTTCACATGTAAATCCATCTAATCTGTGACATTTTTTTCCTTTTTGGCACTTAACTTCTATATTGTTTGATTCATGTTTTTTTTCCCTCTGTGGTTGTGAATATACTGCTAGAGCCATGACCTTTTTTTTTTAAATAGATTTTTGTTGATTTTTTTTACATTCTCAAGATATCTTCCTGTATCTTTCTTATTCCCCATCCCAGAGGGCCATTCAATATAAAAGATTACTTTTTATAAAAAGAAAGAAAAAAAGAATTTTTTTTTAAAAACTGGCCTTTTGACTGTATTATGAAGGCCTATTGGCTCTCACATATATCTGTTGAAGAAGCTGATCTGGGTAACATCAACTCCTGAAATGACTAGAGTGTCCGTCTAGAGTATGTTAAGTAGAACTGGCTTTAGGAGGAAAAAAATCAGTACTGCCTCAGAACTCTTTATTTTGGCAAATGGGAAAAAGTTGGAGTCTACACATTTCTCTTTTAGCCTGTTGGGAGTAAGTATCTTCATGGTAGGAGAGTGTGTGTTATATCCAACACCTGGAATTGACAAAGCTCAGATATGTGTGTGTGTGTGTGTGTGGTGTGTGTGTGTGTGTGTGTATGTGTATGAATCTTTTCCTGATGTCAGTGAGATATTGTCCAGATGGGACATGTTTTTCCTTTTTAAATTAAGGGAATTTCTGGGACATCAGAGGGATTTAGACCTTATACAGGTATGCGGGGAATATTTTAAACTCATATTTTGGGAATAGATACATATGTATGTTAAGTATTTGTTCATCTGTGTTGCTTTTCATCAAGTAAAAATTTTTCCTTTATTATGTAGGAGAGAGGCTATTGGTCAGATTTCTCTATATGTGCTGAAGTAAACCAAATAGTACTGGATCTAAGGCTGGTAATATCTAACAGGCCACATTATGCTTCTGGGTGATTTAGGATTATCTGAATTTACCTCTCATTCAGTTTGCTTTCACAAGCCCATTCACTTGCGTTGAGAGTATCCTGATGGAAGAAACAATTGGACATTTCCCACTTAACATTTACAGAAGAGATGGGAAATGTTTCCTTTTGGATAAAGTTTGATATTTAGTTCTTCAGAAGCAGTAAAATAATGTGGATAAATCAGCTGGCTGAGGCTGGTCTGTGAGTGACCCTTGTAAGGTCACTAAATCTCCTTGTGCCCCAGTTTCTACACCCATAAAATAGGAATAACAAGTAACATGTGTTTCTGTTCAGTAAATCTCTCAATGGTGTCAGTGATAAGTGCTACGTAAATAGAAATGGAAATATTTAGTATGCACACTGCCCAAATATATTACTGTAGGGACCCCTGCTAAACATTCTTCAGCAGATCTTCTGTATGCCCAATATTGCTACAGCTGGAATTAAAGCACCAATTCAGCTCATTCCTCTCTGTGGTTTATTTTTTATTTTAAAAAACGATTAATAACAGTATTCCACAGAAAGACCTTTCCTCCTTATGATACACAAATAATTTTAAAGAGCATTTTTTTCTTTAAATTAACTGATGCATCACCACACACTCTCTGAATTCAATTCAATTTAGTGAATCTTTAGTAAATCTGGATACTGAAGTCTGCCCACAAAGCACTTACAATCTATTTAATGGAGGGAAAAGAAATACATAAAGAACAATGACACAAGAGAGGACATGATCAATACAAAGGATAAGGAATTCCAGACAAAATGCCATTCAAAATATGAGAATAATAATAATAGCTGTCATTTAAGTGGATTTGCAAAGTGCTTTACATATGTAACCCATTCGATAAGGGATAAATCACTTTGATCTGGAGAATGCCATGAAGGAGCCTAGTGAATGTGTCATGGAGATGACAGCATCTGAGACTGTCCTTGAAGTCTGGGAGGCAGTTCAACAGACAGTGTTGGGTATGGAGGGTCCCCCAGTCTAGCTAGGCAGAGGGGAGTGAGGAGAACAAAGTCACAATCATCCAATGTGTCCATATGCAGGAAGATGAGAAAAAATGTGGAATCTCATGACTTAATTGTAGGATATGGGAATGGGGAGTACTGTGAGACGTGCTTGGAAAGGTGGGTTGAAATAAGATTAAGGAGGGCTTTGAATAGTGGGGGTAAGCATTTTGTAGCTTATTCAGTAGGCAATGGGAAGCCATTCAATGTCTTTGAGTGGTGAAGTGACATAGTCATAGTGTTATTAGAATTATTTGGGCACTGGTTTGAAAGATAGCTTGGAAAAAGGAGACAGAAATGCAGAATGGAATGGTGAGTGCCTGGATTTATGCATTTTGCAGACTATGATAAAAACAAAACAAAACAAACAAAAAAACTTACCTGCAGTTTGGAAGTGTTAGCACAATTATAGTGTGACCTTCAACACAACTGAAGTAACTGGAGTTTGTCTTTAATACTTTGGGGCTTCTGTTTCTCTCACTCTTTCACTACCTTTGGTAGGAAAGTGGGAGTAATTGGCCTTTCAGTAAATAAATTAATTTTGGCTCTGCTTTTTCTCTACTTACTTCAATGGTCAAAAATCTTACATTCTCATTACCTGACTTGTTCCAGGTCCCACATCAGGCCAAAAATTGATCTGATTTTCCCTTCATTGGAGGTGTAGTTCAGATTCTGGACACCTAATGTCATGGAAAGAAAGAGTACTAGATTAGGAGTCAGAGGAACTGGTTTCAAATTTTGTCTCTAATGTTTATTATCTGTGATTTTAAAGATGTCACATCTCTTCCTTAGACCTCACTTCTCTCATCTGAAAAATGGAAGGGATTGAATTAAAGGGCCATCTGAAGACCCTCCCAGCTTCAGAACTATAACCCTATGAACTTCTAAGGGTTTAGGAAACCTGTGCATACAAACCACTAACCTCCTAGTTAGAGTCATAGTACTTTGAGCCTATTCTCATCTTCTTTTGAACCTTTCCCCTATCCTTCCTTGGCTCCAGAACCCTCAGGTTTGGGAGATCTATATTCCCTGTGTCTTCTCGTACAGCCTAGACACCACCCTTGGAAGGGGTCTTTCATCTTCCCTCTTTTCCTGAAGTGTGCCAGCTAGTCACCCAGAGCCTCATATTCCAGAATTTCAGTGCACCTCAAGTGCTTAAGTCTAGAAAATATTGGGAAATATCCTTGTTGGAGTGGGGTGCAGTGTTGTGGGTAGAGGGATTAGATACATATATCCAAAATATAATGAGAACGCTATAGAATTAGCCCAGTGCATGACATAGAGTAAGAACTTATTAATGATTTTTCATTCACTCATATATTCATTCATTTTTATTCAGAATAGTTCTTTAAGTGGACTTCAGGATGAAACCTTCACCCAATCCCCAATAACCCCTCTTAATGGAGCTAAATTTGAAACTTATTGTGTTGGTGCAAATATGAGATGCCTCTTAATAAAGGATGCTTTCTTAAAATGGGATATCTTTGAAAGGAAAAAATACACACATATATACATACATACAAGTGTATACATATTGAAAACTAATACTGAAAAAATGCTCCAGCTCACTATTGATTAGAGAAATGCAAATCAAAACAACACTGAGGCACCACATCACACCTATCAGATTGGCCAACGTGACAAAACAGGAACATGATAAAAGTTGGAGAAGATATGGGAAAATTGGAACATTAATGCATTGTTGGTGGAGTTGTGAACTGATCCAACAATTCTGGAGAACAATTTGGAACTATGCCCAAAAGGCTATAAAAATGTGCAAACTGTTTGACCCAGTAATACCACTTGTAGGGCTGTATTCTAGAGATCATAAAAATGGAAAAGGGCCCACACGTACAAAAGTATTAATAGCAGCTCTTTCCATGATGGCAAAAAATTGGATATTGAGGAGATGCCCATCAATCGGGGATTGGCTGAACAAGTTGTGGTATATGAATGTAATGGAATAGTATTGTGCTGTAAGAAATGATGAGCAAGTGGACTTCAGAAAAACCTGGAAAGACTTGTATGGACTGATGCTGAGTGAAGTGAGCAGAACCAGGAGAACATTGTACGTGGTAACAGCCATATTGACTTAGCCCTTCTCAGCAATGCAAGGATCTAAGACATGTCCAAAAGTCTCATGTTGGAAAATGCTATCCACATCCAGAGAAAGAACTATGGAGGTTGAAGGCAGATCAAAGCATATTACTTGCTCTTTTTTTTTCTTCTGTTTCATTTTATTTCCTTTTTCTCATGGTTCCTCCTATTAGTTCTAATTCTTCTTTACAACATGACTAATGTGAAAATATGTTTATTAGGAATGTATATGTAGAGCTTGTATCAGATTGCACACCATCTTGGGGAAGGGAAGCAGAGAGGAAGGGGAAGAAAATTTAAAACTCAAAAGCTTATGGAAGTGATTGTTGAAAACTAAAAAACAATTCATGAAAAAAAAGAAAAAAATGCCAATTATAAGTGAAACTCTGGGTGTGGAGGAGACAGTGTGGTATAGAGGATTAAGGGCCAGGAAAGCCTGGGATCATGTCCTGCCTCAAATACATACTGGCTGTGTGACCTTTGGCAAATCACTTAACCTCACAATGCTCTATGCAACTCTTTAATAAGACTCTATCTACATTGCAGAAAATATGCTAGCATGAAATGAGTAGAGGCCATTTTCTCACCTTGGAAGTTCCTTATGTCAATGAAATTACAGGTCCAGTCCCAATTCCATATTTGAGAAAAAAATAAATGTGAACTATATTTGGAGCAATTATATATAATGTCCTCACCACCCCAATCCAGTGAGACTATAACATGTAGAAATTAAAGCAATAGCTCCAACATCAATGTTGTTCATAGCACATAAGAATCTACAATAGTCACAAGAGTATCTATGAGTGATGTATACACAAAAAGGAAGTAAACTTCAGTTGTGGAATGTCAATAATTGGTAATGATGCTTTCCACAATATTTTCTTATGAGAGCTGTTCCCCAAGTTGTTGAGGCTGCTGTGGATTTTTCAAGGATGTAACAATGGGTCAAATGTAACAAGAGGAAATAAATTAAATTTGACAAATATTTGTGAAGTATTTGCTATGTACTTGACACTGTTCTAGGCATTAGGAATACCAAAACAACAACAAAATGATCTCTGTGTCATTGGAATTATATTCTACTAGGGGTGACATAAGACAGACAGACATGTGTAGCACAACATAGGAAACATTGGATAAATCAATAGAGAGACATTTAAGAAAAGAGAAGATTTTAGTAGGGAAGAATAACAGAAGGTATCATACAGAGGAAGTGGCCCCTAAGTTAAACACTAAAAGATGGTAAGGATTGTCAAAGACAGAAATTATGAGCAGGTGCATTCAAGGTGTAATCTTTAGGACTGTCACTTTAAGGCTTGTTGCTGAATTAAGCCTATTCAGCATTTGAAGAGAAGCACTTATTGAAACCTTTACTTTCAGGCTGAGGTCTGAGGAAATTGTTGCAGAGTTTTGAATGTGATAAGCTATTGTACACTGGAGAGATGCAGATAACAGAACTAACATGATTCTGGGACAAATTTAGTTTATCTCATAGTGGAAAGATGAAAATTCAATCACTAATCACAAGCTAAGGTGTAATTATTCCAGAAGAGATCCATAGTCTGAACATCAAGAAAGAAGAGAAAGAAGTTAAAGAATAGATTCCATAATTGAATCAACTAAACTTGAAGCTGAAAGTGATGGGAACTGTGGTTGCTGTTGGAGAATAATTTTGCTGGGTAGAGGAATGGTTCTGAAGTAGAGAATCAGAGAAGTCACTGAGCTGAACAACTAATTTGGATGAGACCTCATGTCCAATGGGAAATTAACTAGGAGTTGCTTAAGAGGTAAACCTCTTCCCATCAGGCCTGCACTATCTGAATAACTCATAGTTATAACAGAAGATAGAGTCCAGATCTTCTGTTTTCCCATAACATGACTTAGTGTCTTGTTGATCTTTCTGCTTCAGGGGTCATGTCTTCTATCTTCTTTTTGCCAAGAGGATGGCAATACTTGGAAATACCCTTTTCTTTTACTAGAAGCTGGGATCCTAGGATCCCCTTTTTTTCTCCAGAAGGCTGGTATTGCTCAGGAATTTACCCTCTTTTCTCTAGAACACTGCCCCCTCAAATTCTTATATATGTGGATGTTAGTGTGGTAACTCTAAGGCTGGCACTGCTTCCCTTATTTTGAGGGAAGGCTGAATTCTGGGATTTGAAATCTAAATTACATTTTTGGATCACATGAAACTTCTTATGTACATTTACCCTTGGTAACCACTAACATCTCTAAGGAACAAGAGGAAACTGCATACACACAGGCTTCTCTTCACCCCAGGAGGAGATATTCTAATGATTCCAGGATTTGTCTGCTCTTAATTCTGTTTTCAGCCTGTATCCAGCTTTCTTAGGGTCTCACAAACAAGGGGCTGGCTCAATGGAACTTGAGTCCATGTCATATAAATATTGGTTGAAGGAACTGGGCATGTTTAGCTTGGGGAAGAGACAACTCAGTTGAGAAGGGATGAGATAGCTGTCTTCAAGAATTTAGAAGGCTGGCAGGTGGAGGAAGGATTAGACGTGTTCTGTTTGGCTGCAATGCATGGAATCAGGAGCTAAATTGCAAACAGGCAAATTTAGACTTGTAGTCAGGAAACTCTTCCTAACAATTAAAACTGTGGAAAAGTGGAATGGACTGCCTTGAAAGGTGAATGGTTCCTCTTCATTGGAGGTCTTCAAAGAGAGACTGGATGACCACTTGTCAATGTATTATTGAGGCTTCTTTTATGTATGGGTATTGCTAGATGGCCTCCGAGGTCTCTTTCCCTTCTCTCTCCTTTCCTCTCTTCCATTCTCCTCTTCTTTTCTTTCACAGAAAATGAGGTGTTTTTTTTATTACCTCACAGAGATTTTCAAAGTAAAGTTGTCTCAAAATGTAAGCACTAGTCAAACATTCAAGTTACTTAAACTTGTTTACGTTTGTAGGTTTCTTCTGTCTTCTGAGTTTTCAAAGATTCTGTACACCTCTGGTTTTCTCAGCAGGAATGCTTTGAAGTCATTGATTCTATTAAAGGTTCATTGTTCCCATTTAGAATTATGCTCATCTTTGCAAGTTATAATTTTGTCTTTTTACTTATGGCATATTATTTTATAATTTTTCATATTTTAGACATAATTATATATTTCTGACTGGATTTCCTTGGTACATTGTCTGTCTTTTCCTAGATAACAGGATTTTTTCCCCTTGATCAGAAGTCCTGAAGCTTGGCAATCAGATGTCTGGGTATGTTAAATTCATGATTTCTTTAATGTAGTAATCTATGGATTCTATTTTCATTTTGTTCTTTCATTATAGAATTCTGGCTAGGTTTCTCCTAATATTTATTGAAATGTGATATCCAAGACTTCTTTCGCTATAATTTACAGCAAGCTTGATGATTCTTATATTCTCTTTCCTTATCTAGTTCCTAAGTCCATTGTTCTAAATATAGGATATTTTACTTGTTATCCTAATGTTTAGTGTTTTTATTTTGTTCTACTTTGTTTTACATAGTTTCTTTGTATCATTGAATTTTTAAGTTATGTTTTCTCCATTCTGTTTCTCAGCATATCTACTATTTTGGTAAGTTTTTCCAGCTTCTGTTCTGAACAGTTTGCTCTCAAGGTTTTCCCTTAAGAATTCTAATTTCACTCTTAATGCCTCTCTTCACAGCTTACATTTTAGTAAGCCTTCTATCTGTTCTCAGAGTCCTGATATCTTTTGGAGTGTATTATTCGAAATTATTGCAGAATTATTCTCTTCTCAAGTTTATTCTTATTGATCTCTAAGCTTATAGTATTTCTTAACTATATTAGGACTTTAATCTTTGTTCAGCTCTTCAGTCTTTCTTCTAGAAAATCCTGGGGAATGGTTCCTACTCAACACTTTCTATTTTAAACTTCCATTCTCTATGCAATTGCTAGAAAAACTATCATGTACCACAGGATGGGAGTGGAGAGTGGTTAACAACCATGCTGAACTCAACAGTTAGCTGAAAATAGAAAAACCCAGAAGGTTTGGTGAATAATGACTTCTGGCCTTCTCCTAAGATAGAACATTTGTTCATCCAGATGTAAGTGGTCCATCTCTTTCATCTTTGGAATGATCCTGGATGAACAAGATGTTACACTAGACAAAAGCTACCTGGGCTTTCATCCTTCAATAAAATCCTGAAGAAGCAGAGTCTAGAGACATGTGAAAGGGGCCTCTAAGCTCCTCTTCATTGATCCAGATATACTGAAAGCTAAACTGGAGAAAATTATCTCCAGGGCTTTCTCCCTTAACAGAGTCATAAATAGAGCAGATGTTGGATCCAGAGAAGGACTGGAAGTGATTTGGGACTGATAGCATGGTCCTTGACTGTTTTGTCTTTTATATTCATGAAGATTACTTATGGGAATTTTTTTTTCTCATCAATTTCTTGATCTTTCACTTTAATGAACAAAGTATCTTGTACCTCCATAGACTTTTTTAGAGAAAGCTGGATTTGGCTGGAAATGTTATTTTTTAGAAGTCTGAATTGTGATGTCTTCCAGTAACATTTAGCAGCTCATGTGTAACAGTGAAGTAGCTGGTGGAGGTGAACCAAGGCTAAAGATTGGCAAAGCAAGAAGAACAGAAAGACAAGAAGGAAAAGCATCTAAGGGCTTTGTCAAACTAATTAAAGTCAAGGCTTAAGAAAGGAGAGTGAGACACAAATTAGGGTGGGGCAAAAACTAGAGACAGGAATGAATGGAAATAATTAAGATTGTGTTAAAGATGAAGAATAGGGTTTAGGAAATAGACTATGGGCAGGTAAGTGGAAAGGACAAGAAATTGTGATCAAATTGGGGATCAGAGTTCAAGATCAAAGGTAGAATAATTATAAGTGACAGTGAGGTCATGAGGTAAAGTGGAGATGGAGGACATAAGAGTTCAGAAGACTAATAAATTGAGAGGCCAAGGTATTCAATAGGACATATGAATGAATATTGAAGTCATTAAAGGATAAGGACAGAAGATGGAATGGTGAGAGACTGTGAGTCAAGTATGAAGCTTATCAAGAAGGGAGGAAGATTTACCTGGAGATTGACTAATTATACCAATAACAATCTGGACCAGATGACAAAAACAACTGGAATGAACATCAAAGGAGGAGAGATTGCTAAAGTAATTGTAGCAGAGCTGTAGGCATGCTATTTGCTTCCCACTGTTCCCATCTTTCTAAAGGAAATTTAGAATTTTTCCTGCATATTGACACATTGGATGCTTGGCATGCTGTTTTCTATCTCCAGTGCTCCAAAGGTGACTTGTTTAGAACTTGGAAGCACCACCAACTCCACTGCCTCCATTCCTTTCTTTCTCCTAATTAATCCCTCATTGTCTGGCTTCATTTTCCTTCCTTCAAAATCTTGACCCTCTAGTTAACACTCTTCAATATCATGCCTTCTTGTCTTTCTATTCTTCTTGTCCTGCCTGTCCTCTACCTTTAGGGAACAATGGGAACCAAGCAATGTACAAATTCCCTAGTGTGTCATGGTATACAAGAAGAGTTACCCAACATTGGAGAGGGTAGCAAGTAATGAGATGTTTTTAGGAGATGACTGGGTTTTCATGAACATCAGAAAAGAGTAAAAGCATTAGAGTGAGACTTCTAGGATGAAAAAGAATTTGTTAATACAGCAGGAAATAAATGATGTATTTGTTTTATTTTTAAGTCATCAAGTAAAGGATGAAGAAGTTAGAGAGCAAGCAGTTTATGAAAAAATGCCTGGTGGTTTTTATTTGGCATAAACTCAAAATGAGCCAACAGTGATATATGACATGACTGGCTCAAAGGCTTGCGTAGTCTTAATGGCATTAATAGTTTCATGTTCATGACAAGGTGATAATTCTCCTACTGTTCTTCATCTTGGTTAGACTACACCTGTAGTGTTGTGTTCAGTCCTGGGTGCTTCATTTTAAGAGAGATTGAGAAAGGTGAAAGTTTTCATGAGAGAAAGGTGACTAGAGTGGTGAAGAATGTGGAAAGTATGTCATATGAGGAACTGCTGAAAGAACTGAGGATGTTTAGTCTGAAAAAGAAGATTTAGGAGGAATATGATAGCAGTCTTTGAATAGCTGTCATGTGGAAGAAGCATAAATTCTGCATGGCTTCAGAGCATCTGGACACCATGTCATCCGGGTTGAAGAAACTGAGTGAGCATGCTTACTTAGAGCAAGAAGACCTGGGGAAAAGGGAAGATGTACATGATAGCTGCCTTCTAATATTTGGACAGTGATGTGGGGAAACGACTGTAATTGTTTATGCCTACAGAAGAAGATTTTGGCTCTACATAAGGATTAGATTTGTTATGTTTGGCAGAATTAATCATGATAGGTAACAGTTGCAGAGACATATTAAGGGTTCACAAAAGGAAAAACTTCCTAATAATTAGAGCTAAGAGTGGAATAGATAGGCCTGGGATGTATAGGTTCCTAATTCATTGCAGCTAGATTACCACAGGGCAATTTTCTGAGGGTACTGTTCATCAGGTCTGGTTTGGACCAGAAAGCCCTCAAGGACCCAAGATATAATATCTCTAAACTGCTGCAATTTTGTGATTTTTTGACATAAAAAGCAGTAAAACAGTTGAGTAAGTTTCTCTATGTCGTGTGTTAACATTATTTCTTATTCTTCAAGCAGTGACTCATTTCCTTGTATTTTTTGCTAAAACAAAACAACTTTTTCAATCCTGAAAACTTCATAATTCTTCATACATGTTTCTTAAATAATTGCTACTGTTTATCTTCATTCATGAAAATTAGACCCAGAACAACAATTCCCTCATGGTTTCTGTCCTTTGAGAGAGGGAATAGACTATCAGTGATTATTATTTTCTATTTTTCTTTTTCAGTGAGGTTTACCAAAGGAATTATCCAAATAGTTGAAGTTGACCACTGTTGCTCTGTCTTGCCCTTTTTGAGAGCTACAATGGAAAAGTATCATTCATATTCTCTTTCAGATATTTGAGAACATTTTCTCACAATGTCCTTTCATTATTCATTCATATCTATCTATCTATCTATCTATCTATCTATCTATCTATCTATCTATCTATCTATCTTTCATCTATTACCTTACTTATGATTTCATTGGTATGGGGAGCTCTTGCTAAGTAAACTTCTCTCCTAATGTAGATTGTCATCTTATCTGCAATTTAATCTTAGAGAGCTGCCTGATGCACTGAAAGGGTTAAATCACTTGTCCAGGGTCTTGAGACCAATATTCACAGAGATAAGCTTTGAACCCAGGTATTCTTGACACTGAGGACATCTATTGACTATGCCTTTTAATCTTCTTTAAAGATGGGAAAACAAGGATATTTAAGCTAAGGCATTCCAGAATACGGACAAGTAATTTAGCATTTCTAATAAAGTTCTCTTGTTTCCCTTTTTAAACACTGGGATCTTAGGGTTGTCTATGAAATAACTGTTGATATAGTTTTTAAAATGTTATTTTCTTATCCCTGTCACTTTCTTCCAGTGTTATAATTTGTAGGCTTTCCTTGTTTAGCTCACCACATTTGCTAGGAAGCAGAGGGACACTTTGAAAAAAGACAGATGATTCAGTGTCATGGCCTTGTATAGGAGTGAGTTCAGAGACAAAAATTCAATATACATGCTCAGTTCGTCACTGTATAGGAAGGTTGGAATAGGTGTCAGGCAAGACTTGTAACTTTTGACATGGAATTTTTTTCCTGGGTCTCTGTTGCTTAATCCCTTCTTTTAAACACATCTTCTAGCATTTAGAATTTACAACTAAGTAGCTAGGGGCAAACATACAGAAATTCTGACATTAAAAAAAAAAACTATGCCATATATGAGCATCATCATCATCATGTCATATTTACTAAATGACTAAATGTGCCTTACATTCTATTCTGTGTAGTTTAGAAAACAAGTTGCTCAGCCATGACACTCAGCAAAGTACAGTAGTTGCACAGACATACATTAAAAGAACATGTTACCATTCATATAACTGTGTACTAAACATAATATGTGATGCAGCAGCAAGAGGACACACGTAATTGAATATTGACATTACTTACAAGTCTTAGTTGACTTTTCGAATTGTGGTATGAATGTACATCTATTATTTTTGTTGCACACCAAGAGGATTATAACTAATAGGATTATAATTGTGCCCTCATCCTGTCTAAACTGCATCTAGTACAGTGAAAAGTGTTGGGGGGTAAAACCTCACCTTCTGGGTCTGCATGTGCTGGGGATTGACCAGGGATACCTCCTTGAACTCTGACCTTTGGCTAGCTTGAGCACATAGGGAACCATCAAACATCCAGAGGAATTGCTGACAGTTTCCAGTCAACATTAATTGCTCAATGCTCCCTTGGATTTCAGCCACATCTTTACCTTTGTGTCCTTAATCACCAGACACCCTTTGGATAATATGTCACACCTGGGACAAGAGATCATTTACCACTTGCAGATGGATTAGCATTACAGTTCACTTAGATAAATTTTGCCTTAGCCTGAGTCCCAGAGGCCCTTCTTTTATAGTGCAGTTATATCCATTAAAATTATGACTTCCAAAATTCCGTTGTGTTTTATAGCTCCCATGAAATATTTATGACCTTTACTGCTTAAATAGACATTTCCAAAGATTTATTGCAGAAATGATTCAGGAGAGTGGCTGAGGACAGGTACTGCCAATGATGTCCTGTTAGACTTGGTGTTGTTTAAGTGAAAATTTAAAAAGAAGACAAAAAACATTGTGTTTTCAGTTCTGAGTCTTTAAATAAGGCAAAATGTAATGTGAAGATTTTATCATAGAAAACTTTTTTAGATAACATCACTAATATTATTTAAAAATACCCCATTAGCCATAATAACAACCATAATAATAATAATGATAACAAGGATGCTTGATAAGTATCAGGGTGTAATAGAAAGAATTCTGGACTTGGATCCAACAGAGCCTTAGGTTAGAACCCACCAGCTAGGTGTTTGACTTGGACAAGTCACTAAACATCTCAGTCTCAGTTACTTCACTTGTAGAAATGCCTATCCTGCTTGCATCATGTGGCTATTGTAAGTATCAAATGAGATAATTTGTGTAATAATATGATTTTTAACCATGGAGTTAAATAATTATTAGCTAACATTAGGGTTATGTTTATTAGATTAATTTTAATAGTTCAACAAAGTTATAAAAATCATTAAAATCTTCAGTCCTGTCAAGTCTATCTATGATACCACCGTCAACTCATTCATTCTAGGCCAAAGTGCTTAAAGGTTGAGGATTTTACATGTGCAGATGCTAGTGTCACCTTACACCCAGTCTACTCCACACCCTATATATTTGCCTCAATTCTGCGTAAGGAGATAACAGGATTCTTATGTGCTGGATGATGGTACAGTTGGATAGAATGATACTCAATAAAATGCCAGATTAATATGATTATTAGGCCTATATCAATCTGGAGTGGTGTTTTTAGGAGAGAATCCCTGGGCTCTTCCTAGACTTTGTTCTCATCAATATTTTTATCAATGACCTATATGAGGATATTATAATAATAGCTAGCACTCATACAGCTCTTCAAAATTTATGAAGTGATTTACAATATTATCCCATTTTATCCACAACCCTGGGAGGTAAGAGCTATTATTCCCATTTTATAGGTCAGGAAGCTGAAACAAACAAAGGTTAAATTATTTGCACAGGATCACATAGCTAATAAATGTCTGAGGCAGGATTTAAACTCAGGTATTCTGGACTCTGGATCCAGAATTCTAGTCATTTTGCCATGGAATATTTATCAGACTTAAAGATGATGCAAAAATGGAGGAACCTCTAATATGCTGAGCAATAATACTTGCCCTGCCTACAACACAGGGCTATTGTATCAAATGAGATAAGCATAAGGATTTATAGAGATCTCCACAGGGCAGAATCTGACTTCAATATGGGGCAAGATTCCTGTAAGGCAACAATACCTTTCCTACTGCCCCCATTTCTGGCCTCCTTCCCTGTTAGATTTCAGTCTGTTTCCTCTTAGTGTGACTCTACTTTCATTTTCCTTGGATCCTAGATCTAGGACTGGAAGGGACCTCAGAAACTGGACAACAATCTCCTCATTCAGACCATCCTAGATCACACTTTGTCTTTTCCTTTATATGATGACTCTGAATTCTAACTCAGACTGGCTTTGAAAAATCCTCCAACTGCCTACTGTTAAATTGAACCTAGTATAGCCTTGAATCTCAATTCCAGCAATTTCATGAGTACTATTACTCTCTAGTCAAGTATACACATACAATTGGACTTGGTGTCAGTTTCCATAGACAAAAAATATAACCAGCCACTTCTTAGGAGCTACTCTGACCTACCCTTTTTCACCCCATTCCCTAAATGATATTGGCGAAAGTCTATGAAAGAGAAGTGCAGGGAACCCTCCATATGAAGGATGGCAAATAGAGCTTGGAAAAGGGAACTTCAACTGGTGAAGTTTTAGATCGAGGACAACTGTATTTTAAGGTATATGGATATGTGTGAATTTGAATGATGTAGGAATGTAATATCACAGAAAGTCATCAACATTGATATTTATTATAGATGAGAGAGTACTAATGGAGTAAAAAAAAGTTGAAATGTTGTTAATCTTTATAAAAGTCAGATACATTATTGTCATTTATATCAACTGCTTACCAACCATTTCAAATTACCATATAGCTTGCCATTATGTGTGTCAGGTTAAACTTATTTTCAATTGTATTGAATTAGAACAATAATTTCTATATAGGTAAGTTCATTGTTTAGAGATTATTGTTCATGTATGGTGGCTATCTGATCATAATATTAAAAAAAATTAGTGGAATGTTGCCTCCCAGGTGCTATATCCCTGGAGGTGGGAGGTGGGATGCATTATTTGGGGCAACCATCCCAGCAAAGGGAAACCTTTGTTATATTATGTTAAGGGTATAGGGTCTAAATCAGAATTGAAACAAGTATAACAAAAGGCTGGAATGACTTCAGAACCAGGATTTCTAGGGAAATGAAAATTTAAAGGAAGGAGAAAGGCAGTGTGGCGCAGGAGTAGAGATGTATGTAATTAGGAGGCAACAAATAAGAGCAACAGTTGTAATTAACATGGAGGGATAGGGATTTTCCCCAAGCATTGACATTTTTACATGCTTCCTTGTAGCTTCAGTCCAGAAACCACAGCCTCATAGTTGTCTGCTGGCCCACATCCTAAAAGGGGTTTGGGATGTGTATGAGAAGAAAACCCTAGAAGAGGCAAAGGCAGTGGAATTGTTGGCAGAGGTTGGGGAAGGAAAGCAAGGATGTCAGCCAAATCTCCCTTCAAACCTGAGCCAGCAGTCATGCAGTTGAGTGGTTGAACTGTTTCTCTTGAGGTCCATAGGCTTTCCCCTCAGTCTTCTTTGGAAATGCAGGCTAGACAATTCATTGAATATGATTTTTTATTACATTATGGTCTGAAAAGTGTGCATTTAATACTTCAGTTTCTCTGTATTTGTTTGTAAAGTTTTTATGCCCTAATAGATAGTCAATTTTTGTGAAGATGCCATGCAAGCTAAGAAACATATATACTCCTTTTTATTCCCATTTAATATTCTCCAGAGGTTTATCATATCTAACTTTTATGAAGTTCTCTTCATCTCCTTAATTTCCTTGTTTATTTTATGGTTAGATTTATCTAGATCTGAGAGGGGTAAATTGAAGTCTTCCACTAGTATAGTTTTACTACTTCCTTTTTAAAAAAAAAACTCATTTAACTATTCCATCAAATATTTCTATGCCATTCCATTTGGTATATATATACATACATATATATGTATGTGTGTGTGTGTGTGTTATATATATATATATATATATATATATATACATACATATATATGTATGTGTGTGTGTATATATATGTGTGTGTGTGTGTATATATATATATATATATATATATGTATATATGTATTCAGTATTGATGCTAATTCATTGTTTATTGTACCTTTTAGCAAAATGTAGTTTCTCTGATTATATCTCTTAATCAGGTTTATTTTACTTTTGTTTGTCTCTGAGGGTCTTCCCCTCCTAGATTGATTCTTTTGTGAAGGCAAACTATGACAGTGTGCATCCTGAATACCCTTTCCCCTAATCTGCCCTCCCCCATTTCTCTTATCCCCTTCCCCTTCTATTTTCATGTAGGGCAGGATAGATTTCTATACCCCATTGCCTGTATATCTTATTTCCCAGGTGCATGTGAAAACAATTTTTAACATATGTTTTTGAAACTTTGGGATCCAAATTTTCTGCCTTCTTCCCTCCCCACCCACCCTCATTGAGAAGGCAAGCAACTTGATACAGGTTATAGATGTGTAGTCATGCAAAACAATTCCATAGTAGTCATGCTGTGGAAAACCAACTGTATTTCCCTTCATCCTATCCTGCACCCCTCATTTATTCTATTTTCTCTTTTGACCCTGTCCTTCCTCATAAGTGTTTGCTTCTGATTACCTCCTCCCTCAATCTGCCCTCCCCTCTGTAATTCCCCTGCTCTCTTATCCCCTTCCCTCCTATTTTCCTGTAGGGTAAGATAGATTTCCATACACAATTGTATGTTATTCCCTCCTTAAGCCAAATCCAATGAGAATAAGATTCACTCTTTCCCTTTCACCTTCTTCCGCTTCCCCTCCATTGTAAAAGCCTTTTCTTGTCTGTTTTATGTGAGATAATTTACCCCATTCTACCTCTCCCTTTCTCCTTCTCTCAGTATAATCCTCTCTGATCCCTTAATTTTATTCTCCAGATATCATTCCTTCATCTTCAACTCACCCTGTGCCCCCCCTCTGTCTATATAATTTTTGTCTCCAACTACCCTAATACTGATAAAAGTCTCATGAGTTACAAATATCATATTTCCATGCAGGAATGTAAACAGTTCAGCCTTAATAGGCCCCTTATGATTTCTCTTTCCTGTTTACCTCTTCATGCCTCTCTTGAGTCTTCTTGTATTTGAAAGTCAATTTTCTATTCAGCTCTGGTCTTTTCATCAAGAATGCTTGAAAGTCCTCTATTTCACCAAATTTCTGGTTTTTTTTCCCCTGAAGGATTATACTCAGTTTTGCTGGGTAGGTTATTCTTGGCTGGAATCCTATCTCCTTTGACTTCTGGACTCCCATATTCCAAGTCCTTTGGTCCCTTAATGTAGAAGATGCTAAATCTTCTGTTATCCTGATTGTGTTTCCACAGTACTTGAATTGTTTCTTTCTGACTGCTTGCAACATTTTCTCCTTGACCTGGGAACTCTGGAATTTGGCTACAATAATCCTAGGAGTTTTCCTTTGGGGATCTCTTTCAGGAGGTGATTGGTGGATTCTTTCCATTTCTATTTTACACTCTGGTTCTAGAATATCAGGGCAGTTTTCCTTGATAATTTCTTGAAAGATGATATCTAGCTTCTTTTTTTGATCATGGTTTTCAGATAGTCCAATAATTTTTAAGTTCTCTTTCCTGAATCTACTTTCTGGGTCAGTTGTTTTTCCAATGAGATATTTCACATCTTCTATTTTTTCCAATTTTTTGGTTTTGTTTTACAATGTCTTGATTTCTCGTAAAGTCACTAGCTTCCATTTGCACCATTCTAATTTTTAAGGAAATATTTTTTTCAGTGAGCTTTTGGACTTCCTTTTCCATTTGGCCAATTTTGCTTTTTGAGGCATTCTTCTCCTCATTGGCCTTTTGGACCTATTTTGCCATTTGGGTTAGTCTATTTTTTAAGGTGTTATTTTCTTCAATTTTTTTTTGGGTCTCCTTTAGCAAGCTGTTGACTTGTTCTTCATGATTTTCTTGCATCACTCTCATTTCTTTTCCCAGTTTTTCCTCTATTTATCTCACTTACTTCTCAAAATCCTTCTTGAGCTCTTCCATATCTGGGGACTGATTCATATTTTTCTTGGAGGCTTTGGATGTAGGAGCTTTGACTTTGTTGTCTTCTTCTGGTTGCATGTTTTGATCTTCTTTGTTACCAAAGAAAGATTCTATGGTCTGACTTTTTTTTGCACAGTTTTCTCATGTTCCCAGACAATTACTTGAGTTTTAAACTCTTTGTTAAGGTACGAGTCTGCTTCCAGTGTGGAGAATGTACTGTCACAAGCTTCAGGGGTTTTGTGCAGCTGTGTTCAGAAATACTTCTAGATACCAGTAAATTTTCAGTTCTTTCAAAGTGGTATGTTCAGGGGTGAGGTGTTACTCCTTTCCTGGCTTGTGCTCTAGTCCATGAGTGACCACAAGCACTCTTTTCAGCCTTGGAACTGTGAGGAGGAATCTCTCTGTACAGTTACCACAAGCTCCACCATGCCAGCACTCCTCCTTGCCCCAGGATCACCACCCAGAATTATGACCCAGATCCAAGCACAGGCAAAGCAAGAAATTCCTGCCTCAACACCAGAAAAGAGATCCCTGAAATCCCCCTCTGATCAACCACTTGATTCCCCCTAAGTCTGTGGGCTGAAGGCTCTGGAAGCAGCCACCCCCTTGGGGCTGTGCTAAGACTGGGACTGGGACTGAGCTTCTCACTCAGTGAGATCACAGACCTTTCCTACTCACCTTCTAAGTTGTCTTTGGTGTTTGTGGGTTGAGAAGTCTGGAAACCACCACAGGCTGCCCATGATTCAGTCTCCTAAGGCCTGCTCCAGGTTCACTGAGGCCTGGTCTTTGCCTATACACACATGCTGAACTGCACTCCTCTCCCACCCCGATGCAATAGACCTTTCCAATCAACCCTCCAGGTTGTATTGGGATGGAAATTTGTTTCATTCTGTCTTTTTTGTGGGTTCTGCTGCTCTAGAATTTGCTTAGAGCTATTTTTCACAGGTATTTGGAGGAATTTGTGGGAGAGTACAAGCAAGTCACTGCTTTTATTCTGCCATCTTGGCTGTGCCCCCAAAACTTATTTCTTAATAAAGACGATTGAACAGAAAGATGATGAGCATTAAGGAGAATCTGCACCAGAGAAAGAACTGATAAATAGATGTATAGAATTATTTACATGTGTGTGTATGTGTGTGTACATACATATTTTTGTCTAATGGTAGACATCTCTATGGTGGGGAGAAGGGAAAAAATAATATATATATAATTTTATCATATATTTCAAAGGAATAGCAAGTTGTACACAATAGGTTTGTAGTTGTGTGTATAATCTTTTTATAAATTCTACAATGTTATGGAAATGCTTGCATTGTTTCATTAAGTTGAAAAGAAAAAAGAAAATAGTTGCATGAGTGGCTTAAAAGATATAGAATGCTTCTCTCCCCCCACCTCCCAAAGCTGCCTTGTATTTGTTGTCCTTGTTTCTACTCTTCTCTTTGGGAACTCCACTAGACCAGGCATAGACAGAACTTCTCCTCCCAATGGCCTCTTATTTGACTCCTATCAACCCAGAACTCACAAAGATCTCCTCTTACCAACATTTGAGGGACCAGACCCCTTCTGGGGGGAGGAAACCTTGCTGTTGAATGGACATGGCCACTCACACCTCTTCTGGTAAGATGGAAGAGCACCATTTTGTTAGTATTATTTATTGTCTTATCATATATTGTTACCTTGTCTCTGAACTCTAAAGATCACTTGATCTCACCAATTATCCTACTACTGTACCCCTGATATCCCTGGACATTGCCAAGCCTTAAGTATTGTTTTTTTTTTGGTGGAAATGTTGTGTTACAAATTATGTATAGGTAGATTCTTACTCAGGTGAAATTCTGGAGAAAGAATGCTGACATGTGAACTATTTTCTCATAATCAATAATATTATAATCATTTAATGTCTGGCCATGTGAAAACATAATGATTCAGGAATCCCCTCCAAATTGAACATCACTTATTAGTAGAATCTCCCTGAATCAACCCAGATTCTACTTCCAAATAAATTGAGGGCTATTATTCTGTCAGTTCATTTGACACATGAGAAAAGTTGGCTGAAAGGAAATTGAGGGATAGGTGGAGAGAGTGGTTTAAGCTCAATACTTCAGGGTTCTTTATACAATATCTTTGGTGATATGGGACATCTCAGGGATTGGTACTGTGCTTTATACCTACCAACACCTTTCTTCCAAAGTTACTTAAAATGAAAGAATGAGGGGTACTGTAGGCAAGCGTGTTATGACCTTTTTCTTTCTCAATTCCTGTAGGAGAATGCGGGTCAATAGTTGTCATGGGTAGTCCTGGGAGGTGGTATGTAATAGTAGGAATGACAACAACCAGAAAGTGTTTATTCATCACACCTTAGATGCCAGGCACTCTGCTGGGTGCTGGGGATATGATACAGAAACAAACATGAAAAAGGCTGTTCCCTTGAGGAGCTTATATTCTATGGAGAAGACTACATTCTTTTAAGATTATAGGAGTACTGGAAAAGACAGAGGGAGAACTGGGCTAATGCCCAAATCAGATGTGAATAGAAAAAGAAAGTGATATAGACACATGTATTTTTCTTACCCCTGGAACTGGAACTATTAAACGTTGGCAGATGAGACCATGATAAATTTGAATAATAATTTATAAAAGACAAGACTGATGAAAATAGATGCAAAAATTTATTAAGTACTTACTATATGCCAAGAACCATGCTAAGTGCTAGGAGAGATATATAGCAGAGTTTAGCTGCCTGGGTCCTTAGGGTAGAACGCAAGGAAGATAGCCTTGGGGTCTGGGAGATAAGGTGGCAAGGCAAATGATAAGATCCAATGGTCCTTAGGGTCTAGTAGCAGGGCAAATGGGAAAGCCTAATAGAACCTAAAATGGGGAAGAAAGAAAAGAGGATAAGAAGAAAAGTTGAAAATAAGGAACAAAAGTCAGAACACAGGAGAGGAAGAAGCCAGGAGAAAGGGAAAAGGAGAGTGAAAGGATATAAAAATGAAAATAAAAGAAGGAAATGGAAGTATATAAAGTGAATTTAAAGAAGAAATATGTAAAAAGGCCTTATTTTCAGCAGTAGGAATCTAGTATGAGAAAGTTGGTAGTGGTGAGAAGAGGGAAAAGGATGTAAGGATTAAATAATATTTTTGGCTAGGTATTTATGTGCTGAGGAGATCCAGGCCTCTCCAGGCATCCCCATATTTCGAAGATGCCCATTCTGGTTAACCTCCCTCAGAGACAGAATTAATGGTCCGGTTCCACCTCTGGGCCACTCCAGGTCCCACCTAGAATTGTGCTGGGGCTAGAAAAAGACATTTTTGGCAACTTCATCTAGAAACTACATGCTTGTTACGGGTTTGAGTTGGCTGAAAAAGCTGTCTCTGGGGCACTCACAAAAAAACCTGGGTGAAAGGAGATGCTGGGAATATGGCCAAGAGCAGCCTTTATGAGATTCTAGTATATGACCCAGGATCTCTGCTATTTCAATTGATGGACTTTTATAGCAATCCAGGAGGCTGCCGGAGAGCCTGGTTTTTAAAGACCTCTGTTGGTGTTATTTTGACTGTATCCTATTGTATTTTTTATTGTTGTCTGATGACCTATAAAATATATTAGGTATATGTATGTATGTGTAGATAAGCTGATCCGTACATAAGTAAAGCCCCCTAAAGCAGAACATTTTATTATCCTTGACTGCTTTATAGCACTGTCTGGTATACTGTTAGTAGCACTATCCCCTTGTTCTTTCATGTCAAGGGATTTATTGAAGGAAGGCACAATGGTTAAGGACTAATATGTGATTTTTAAAAAAGCTATACTCAATAATGATGTGAAGGTACTGCTGTCCTTATTTTACATAAACATTGTGGTACTAAACCATTATAAGCCAAATACATGTAAATTCAGTCATCCTTCAAGAGGATCTCATTTGAGAGGCATTCTTTTTCTTTCTCTCCCCAAACCCCTGGACTTACAACCATGAAAGGCAGTTGGAAGATTACATAGAGAGTAGGAACAAGAGACAGAGCCAGGAAGACCAGCATTCAAATCCTGACACATACTGGCTGTATGCCTTTTGGCAAGTCACTTAACTTCTAAGTGGCCTGGGCAACTCTATAAGACTCTTAAGTTATAGAGAAAGTACCTACCTGCACTGGTAGTTGGAGGCTACTCATGTTCACATTTCCTGTATCAATGAAATCAGAAGTCCAGTCCTTATCTCTTCCTTAATAACACTATCAAGACCTGGCATAATTTAATTCCAGTAGCCATGACTTTTATATCATCTGTATTCTTATATCCTGAAACCTGTTTTCATTCAGAACAGAATACCTAGCAAAGTTGAGGGTAAAGATGGACATTTTCTACCAAATCATAATAATTGAAACAAAATTCAAATTAGACAGTATTTATCAAATGCCAACTATAACAATAATAATAATATTTTGTTTTTAAAGTCTTCTACAGTCTGGCCCCTTCCTGTCTTTTCACTATTCTTACATTTAATCTCTCTATGCCCTACTCTACAATCCAGTGACACTGACCTCCTTGCTGTCCTCCATACCTGGAACTCTCTCTCCCCTCACCTCTGTCTCCTAGCTTCCTTGTATTTCTTCTAATCTTAGTTAAAGCCTCCCCTTTTACAGGAAGCCTTTCCCAACCCTACTTAGTCTTAGTGCCTTTTTCTCTGTGATTATCACTAACTTGCCTCCTCTATATATTGTTTTCATGTTGTTTCCCATTAGACTATGAGCTCCTTGACAGCAAGGACTGTTTTTTTAACCTTTTTTTTTTTGTATCTCTAGCACTCAGCAGAATTCCTGACATTTTGATGGACTGATTCCTCTTCCTCCTCTTCCTCCTCATCCTTCTCTTTCTCCTCCTCTTCCTCCTCCTCCTCCTAGTTCTTGGTCATATAATGATTTAAGGCTTACAAAACAGTCACTTTGTAACAACCCTGTAAGGTAAGCAATTTCAATATTATCTATATTTTACATGTAATATTGTTTCCCTATAAAACCCACAGCACTCTGGAGAGTCTTAATTACTTCTCAGGTTTTACTTGATGTTTTAGCTCACCAGCTCTTTAAAATTAAAAAAAAGCAAACAGGCATTTAATTAAGACAGACTAGCAAGACAAACAAGAGAAAAGTGAATCAGATACCAAATGTTTTTTGCATACGTACACAAAATGGTTACCTTCTCATAGTTTTGGAGGAATGACCATTAAACTCCCTTTTAATCACTTCATTTTCCTTGAATATCAGGAAGAAGATACAATCAATTCTAATTTATGGGACCTGGGGAAAGCTTGGGTTCTGGTACTGTCCATCTCTTAAGTTTCTTTCTATCCAGTTTTGGGAGACAGGATAGAGAAAATCGAAGTCTCTTGTCATGACAATGGAATAATCATAGTATGGTCATACCATGTAACATTGCCTTGTTCTGTCTTCCTTCTGTCTTCCTGCTACTATGCTCCCAGCTTCATCTATTTATTCTTACAGAGAGTTCTTTCCCTCCTGATACTTATTTCTGTATCTAAATCACCTGAACTACCCAATTCTGCTTTTCATCACCCTCTTTCTATCCATGAAGCTGCTATCATCTGTAAAGCCACAACTGTGTTCCATCTCTTGTTTTCTCACACATTAATTCCTTCTTACACAATATTGCATCCAGAGACTAGGCTTCTTTGGAATTATCTGTCCTTAGAACTTTTGATGAGTGGCAGGTCTGCTTTCAACTGTGGGCTAACCAAAGCTGTGATGGAAAACATTCATTAAAAATAAGGTGTCATCTCTGTCTGTATTACATATAGATAAAGAAACTGAGTTTTAGAGATAGTAAATGACTTATCCATGTTTTTCCCCCAGCAGATTGCCTTCTCTATCATCCTCACTCTCTAATCTTTCTCTGTTTATTGGCTGCTTCCTTATTGCCTACAAACATCCTCATATCTCCTCCATCCTCAAAAACCCCTCATTTAATCCATTCATCTTTTCAAGTTAATATCCTGTATCTCTCCTCCATTTTTTGATTAACCTCCTTGAAAAGCCTATCTGCAATTGACACCTTCACTTTCTTCCCTCTCATTCTATACTTAAATAGTAATAAGACTAGAATTTAAGAATACCTTGAAGGACCAACCTGCATCAATTGACACTCTCTTCTCTCTTGGTTTTCATGATACTGTTCTCTCTTGTTTCTCTTTCTTCTGGTCTATGGGCTTCCTTGGCTAGTTCTTCATCCAGGTCATTCCCACTAACCATGAATGTCCCACAGGGTTCTGTTCTGGGCTCTTTTTTCTTTTCTCTTTATACCAGAGTAATGTAGTCTCTGGGTCAAAGGTTATGGATATATTAGTCTCTTTCTTTGCTTAATTCCAAATTTTTTTTTCCAAAATAGATGTATTGGTTTACAGTTTTGCTTGGTGATCTCATCAGCTCCCATGGATTCAATGATCATCTCTGTGCTGATGATTATCAGTTCCACTTTTCTAGCCCTGGTCTCTCTCCTTACTTCTAAACTCACATCTCCAACTGCTTATTGGACATCTCAAACTAGATGTCCTCTAGATATCATAAAGTCAACATGTTTAAAACTGCATTCATGATCTCTCCCCTCCCCCACAAATCCTCCTCTTCTCTTCCCTTCCATATTACTATTTTATTATTATTATTTTGTTTTGTTTTGTTTTTAGGCAATTGGGGTTAAGTGACTTGCCCAAGGTCACACAGCTAGTAAGTGTCAAGTGTTTGGTCTGAGGCTGGAGTTGAACTCGGGTCCTCCTGACTTCAGGACTGGGATCTATCCACTACACCACCTAGCTGGCCCCCCCCTTTCCCTATTACTATTATGATCACCACAATAATCCAATTCATTTTGGCTTAAAACCGAGATATCATCTTTGATTCCTTATGTTATATCACCTTCTAGCTGTTTTAGAACTGATGCAAAGTTCTGTCAGTTATAAATTTGTGACCTCTCTCAAGTCTTAAACACTTGTGACTTTCTTTCGTCTGATACATCCTGGTGCAGACCCTCATCATCTCATACCTGGACTGTTGCAAAAATCTTGTTGTAGGTCTCTCTGCCTCACATCTCTCCTCATTTCAGTCCATCCTCCACTACCCAATCACCATCCTATCAAATTGTTCTCCCTAAAGTACAGGTCTGACTATGCCATTTTCTCCTCTAATTAACTAAGGAATGAATGAATAAGCTGTACTGTATGAATGTGATAGAGTATTATTGTGCTTTAAGAAATTGGGAAACAAATTATTTCAGAGACAATGATGGAATTATATGAACTGATACAGTGTGAAATAAGAACCAGAAGAAATATTCACACCACAATATTGATATTATAAAAATGAACAATTTTGAAGACTTTTGTAAATTGATCAAGAATAAAATTAATAAAACCAGGGCAACAATTTAAACAATGACAATAACAGTGTAAATTCAAACAATTTTGAAAGCTATAAGAACTATGGTCAATGCAATGACTGTTCAAGATTCTAAGGGATTCATGGTACAGAATGAGTCATTTATATTTTGTACATGGCCAATGAAGGAATTTACTTTGATTGACTTTAAATATTCATTTTAAAGAATTTGTTTTTCCTTTTCTTTCTTTCTTTTTCAATTGAGTGAGAATGGGAGGGAGAGAAAATGGACATCTGCTAATTAAAAATTTAAAAGAATTGAGAGGTTCTGTGACAGCTACACATGTGCAATGTTGCATACATTTTCAGATAAGGTCATTATTGTTAATTTTACTTAATTGTTTTACTTTGTTTTATGAAATTTCTCAAGAAGTAAGGAGCAATATGATATGTTTATAATGTAAAAACAAAACATATTAATAAAACTTTAAAAAAAACTCAGCATGTAGTGTATTCACTGTAGCATCAACTGAGTTCCAAGAACCTACCCTAAAAAGAAACTCTCAGAGAGGCAGTGAGGCAGAAATGTTTATTTTGGCCAGCACTTAAATAGTTATTGATGAGTTACAGTCAGAGGAAGCAGAGATTGGTCAATATGAGAAGGGATATTATGATGTTACTGAGATGTTAGGACAAAAGCCTGGTCATAATCTTGTATATCAGGCCAATTTGAGGAAGCAGGAGAAGGTCTAGGGTCTAAGGAGAAGGATGAACTTAAGTTGAAGCCGGGCATAAGGTCTATCCAGAAACATTGTGAAGATTTATAGTTGAGAGAGAGGGGGAGTTAACTTTCAGAGGTTAAAGTCAGATAGGAGGGCATGGGGGGTAAATTTGATAAGAATACATGGGCCAAGGATCCCCATCTAAAGGTCCATGCTATGAAGAAGGAAACTGGCAAAAAAAATAGAATTTATACCAGTAGACTGGGGAAAATACCTCAGCATTTGGGACTTCCAGGAGAGGTAGTCATTGTGGGCAATCTGGTCTAGGATATAAGGCAACAGTGATGGAGGACCTAGGGAATAGCTTGGGGTAGGGGTGTGGAACCTGTGGCCTCGAGTCTGCATGTGGCACTCTAGGTCCTCAAATTTGGCCCTTTGACTAAATCCAAACTTCACAGAACAAATCCCCTTAATAAAAGGATTTGTTCCATAAAACTTAGATTTAGTTAAAGGCTGCACCCAAGGACCTAGAAGGCCACATGTGGCCTTCAGGCCACAGGTCCCTCAACCCTAGCCTGGGGTAAAAGAAAGAGAAGTCACACAGTTGAACTCAGCAGTGGTTCAGGACCCGGACACAGAATAATTGATCAGCAGAAAAGGACTCTAGATACTAAGAGATTGAATAGGAAGGATAGGACCCAGCTATTAAGACATAGAATTATAAGTACAAGAGGACCTGAAGAAAGACTGCTGTGACAACTGCTTTTGAAGCTGTGCCTTGCTACATGCTTCTTGTTGGGACAGAACTTCAACTAGCAATTTTTGTACCTGGGGCAAGTTTGCTTGAGGTATAAACCCTGGGGAGGAAGACCACCCCAGGATGAAATGAAGTTTCTATCCTGCTTGGGAGGAGGCACTGTTATCTGAGACATCAGGGGCTACTATACCCCTTAAGGAGAAAGAGCATCCTGGGACTAGGCTGCTCTTAGTACTATTGAGGAATAGGTGATGGGCTAGGAAACATGCTCCTGAAAAGTAATGTCATAAATGTTTATGCTTGGGACAAAACCACTTAACCCTACTCTAGTTTTGGCATTGGAAATAGGCTTAGCAAGTCTTTGCACACAAGTAGAAGTTTGTTTATTTTCATTTGTTTGTTTTTATTGGCAGCTTGGTAGCATAGACAATAGAGTACAGGACCTAGAACCAGGAATACCTGAGTTTAGAGCTTCATAACTTCCCAGATGTGTAACGCTAGACAAGTCACTTAATCTCTATCTGCCTTAATTTCCTCATCTGCAAAATAAGGATAGTAGCAGAGCCTACCTTTATGAATTGTTGTGAAGATAAAAAGAGATAATTTTGGCAAAGTGCTTTGCAAGCCTTTAAGAGCTAAGTAAGTACTAGCTATGATGATGATCATGATGATGATCATGATGATGTCTGATAAGAGGAGTACAGGAACAGAGAGCAAAGTGATTTTTTTTAAGTGTAGAGGGCCAGCTTTGGGGAGTTGGAGGGCTTAGGCCAGCCTGGGTCTTACCTATAGTTTGTACTAAGCCTGACAGCTGTGAAACTCAGGATGTCAGCTCACCACCCCCTTGTTCTGTCTCTTGAGAACAGGATGCAGGAAGGGAGGAAACGGATGGGTACAGGACAGGACCGAGGGAAAGAATGTAGCAGACAAGGTACAAGGAAGTAAGGAAATCACTTAATTAGATTTGTACTTTTCATGAATAATAATGTTACTATTGCTTGATCCAGTACCATATAAGCCTGAGCCTTCAGATCAATAAACAGAGTTTGCTCTTCACTGCTCTCACCTGGCCCGTGTTTCTTTCTCTCTTCACACTCTGCCGGCATCAGACCACAGCTGGGGATGCAGGCGCTCCCGGCATTTAAGACACCCTTTCTCTTTTGCTGTTTTTCACCTTTGAAATTGGAACTCAGAATTCCTCAGCCCTTTCACCTTGTTGAGGACCCCTCATCAGTCTGAGGCTGTGCCTTCATGAGCAATCTGTTGGGCTTATTTTAAATGAAACGACCAGTTAGGACAGCCAAATATCTGGTCTCAGTTTTGTTTGTTATTTATAGAATTCATCTATTGCTTTAAAAAAAAAAGCAGGTAAATCCACTATAAACAGTAGAAATGGTTTCTTTATGAATTGTACTGGACAGAACAGAGTAATGTATGGAAATGGCAGAGAGGCATATTTCTGCTCAATGTAAGGAAAAACTCAGTAACAAAGAGTTATTAAAGAGGAATGAACTGTCTCAGGAAACAACAAGCTCTCCATCACTGGAGATCTTCAAGTAAAGGCTGAATAACCACTTCTTAGTCATATCATAGAAGAGTTTTTGTTGTTGTTGTTGTTGTTGTTGTTGTTTTGTTCTGGGACAGGTTAAATTAGATGGCTGCTAAGGGTCTTTCTCACTTTCAGATTCTGTGACTTTGTTATATCTGACTATGTATGTTATTTGTTCTCTTCCCCTGAAAGGAAATGCCCTGCCACATAATCACTCTGATCCTATAACTGTATATTTAGTCCATAAATTTGAATTCAATAAACATCTACTGTGTCTTTCTCAAAAAAAAAAAAAAACCAAACAAACTAGGAGGGGAAGAGTTCCAAAAGGTGGATATGAAGCTCAGGTAAAACAGTCCCTATGCAAATGGAGATTGTAGTCTACTGGGGTTGGGCTGGGAAGATGATATAAATATAAATAGTCTAACTTGATGCAAAATAACATATAGAAATTTCATCAGAGAAGTGCAA
Source organism: Phascolarctos cinereus (assembly GCF_003287225.1). Lineage (NCBI taxonomy): Eukaryota > Metazoa > Chordata > Mammalia > Diprotodontia > Phascolarctidae > Phascolarctos > Phascolarctos cinereus. Next base: position 130,651,478 of record NW_027555958.1, read on the forward strand.
AAGTAACTCATCTCAAAGCCCATTGGTTTAGATTCTCTCCTCATTGGTACAGATCAGTGCCCTAAGGCTTCATGAAGAACAGGGAAGAGTTGGTGAGAATAGGACAGAAGAGAGCTCTTTAGTTTGTTTTCAATCTCCTCACTTTCTTGGCAGTCTTTGAGTCTCTTTAGTATCTTCCAGTTTTGGGCATTACAGTCATTTTGGACACTTCTAGCCTCCAGTTTCAAGAGAGAAGATGGTTGAGGCCAATCTCACTTCAGGTTGCTGAAGGAAAATACTCCAGGAAGAAGTTTCCACTCCTGTCAAACAAAGAGAGAGAGAGAGAGAGAGAGAGAGAGAGAGAGAGAGAGAGAGAGAGAGAGAGAGAGACAGAGACAGAGACAGAGAGAGTGAGAGTAAGTAGTCTACATAATTTCTCTATCTCCTCCCTCAGGGAATTTCTCCTTGGGTGAGATTTAGGACTTTCTTGGTTGTGCTGAGTTACCTTGCTTCCAATGAGTTCCTTTACTATGGATTGTTTGGTATATATTCTCATGTGTATACTTTCTCTGATTTCTGTTTTGGTATGGATTTGGATAAATGGGTTTCTTTGACTACCTACTATGTATGTTTATTGAAGAAATGGTATTTCATGGGAAGGGGGTCAAATCTTAGCTACAAATCTTGTCTGATTAATTAATAGCAATCAAAGGTCATGGAGGGGGGAGGGGAGGGCAAGCAAGAATCTGAAACTCAAAACTTTTTAAAAAAATGCTTTAAATTATTTTAAGATGTAATAGGGAAAATAAAAAAATTTTTTTTTAAAAAAAAGAAGTTAGGGGGCAACTAAGTGGCACAGTGGATGGAGCACTGGCCCTGGAGTCAGAAGGACCTGAGTTCAAACTGGCCTCAGACACTTGACACTTACTAGCTGTATGACCCTGGGCAAGTCACTTAACCCCATTGCCTAGCCAAAACAAAACAAAACAAAAAGAAGTTAGCATGAACCTAAAAACCATATCCCCTAGACTAATAATATTTAAGGGAGCAGATAGATATACTGCTAGCCTGGTACCTTCTCTCCCTGAGGAGAGCAAAGTGACCAAGCTTCAGTCACCAAAATCCTGCTTCCCCACCTGGCGAGAAATTAAACTATCCTTTGGAGAAGGGTAGAAGGAGAAGAGACCAAAGATGTCTATTCTGCCTCCCTTTGCGTCATGCAATGACACCTCCATAATACATGTTGGGGGGAGGGGTGACATCCCTTGTTATTCAATGTGCTGTGAAAGGTTACTTGGGAGAACCAGGTAAGATTTCTTGGAGGAAGTAATGTTTGAATTAGGCTTTGAAGAAATAGGCTTTGAATTAGGGACTGACCAATGAACTTCACATAGTCCCTGGGGTACTTAGGCACTAAGTAGGCACTTCATAAATGTTTATTTCTTTCCTTCCTTATGAGCATATGCTGATGCAAGGCTCATGTGGATTTGGGTCATTCCATTTGGAATGCCCCCAGTTCAGGCTATGCTGCCAATCATAAAGGAACCTCTTCATCACCTGGTAAGCAGACTGTAACCAGTTACAGAATGTCTACACCTGCTCCAAATCCACATGGGGATTAGATAAGCTGAGCAGTTTTACATATGCATATAAGGACTGAGCTCATTGGCCAGTTCTCCCTTCTAGAAAAAGAAAAAGCTTTTGGTTTGGGTTTGGGGGAGGCAGTAGCAGTCAAGGCAAAGGCATGCTTGTGTAAAAGTGTGGGGGAAGGCTAATCCAATTCTTTCCATCATGTACAGAAGTGTATAATCAATGTGCCCTTCTGGGTTGTAAGAGAGCAAATATACCTCTACTTAGATTCTCTCCACAGTCTGGCTTATGTCTGTGAGGGGGAGAATGGTTTCCAATGACAGCATGGGAGGATTGTTGAATTTTTGTTGAGGGTGAATTCATTTAACACTCAGAAATTGCTTTTCTTTCAGGAGATAAAATACTTTGGAAGGAATCATAGCATAGTTCTGTTTATTTTTAACATGTTTCTCTTTTTCCTGCAAATAATGCTTCATAAAGAAAGAAATAAAGAGGAAAGCTGTATTTCTTTAAGGATTCGGCTCATTACTACTTTGCATTGACCTGACGGTTCCTGGCTATGGAGTTCTGGCACTTATAGATGCTTGCCCATGTTACAAAAGCTGTGAAATGGAAGCCATGTGTAAGCTAAGCAGTGAAAGGAGGACCAGATCCATCCATCTAAAGACCTCTTAAGGAATAAAATAACTTTAATACTTTTAAATAGTTCATTCTTAACATAAGAGACTCAGTGGTATGGTCTGTTTTCAAAAAAATGTGCCTTAAGATACTTACTAGCTGTGTGATCAGAACCAAATCATTTCATTTCTTTGTTTTATCATCCATGAAATGGGGATAATAAAAGCTTTTTCTACGGCACCATTTCATGGCACCATTATAAAGAAAGTTCTTTGCAAACATTAAATGCTGTATAAAGTGTGTCACATAAGACGGCTTATTCTAGGGACTCCTTGAGTTATCTTAAAGGTACACTTGGTTGCCTTAAGCATCTCCAAGAGTCTGCATAGGATGAAGGAAAAGAAGAACTTTGAATCCTAGAGTAGAACCAGGAGCCTTACTGTTGACTGCTTGTGTATATTTATACTTTGATCAGCTCTCTTTATTGTTTCTCCTTAAAACTTTCTTGATTCTAGGAGCAAACAATGAAATTCATCCTTTTGTCCAATGGAAGGAACACAAAAATCTTCTCCCTTCCATATTTAATAGAAATTCAGAGGAGATCTGAAAATCTAAGGACAAGACAAACAGTTTAAGAAGGATCATGATTTGAAGCTTAAAATATTCATCAACTATCAATCAACATGCATTTATCAGCACCTACTATGAGCCAGACTGTCAGGCTCGAAGATACAAGTACAAAGATTGATACTATTTTTACTTTCAAGGAGTTCATGTTCTAATATGAAGACAACAAGTGTATATACACATGCATGCATACACACATGTATGCACATATACATACATACATATATACATGTGTGTATATGTGTGTGTGTATATATATATGTATATATATATATATATATATATATATATATATATACTGAATAGATTTGTACAGAATAAATACTATAGTTAAATATAAAGTAGTTAGGGAGGACATTAACAGTTTGGAGCATCAGGAAAGCCTTCAAAAAGAATGTGATGTTTTTGATGCACTGTGAAGGAAAAGATTGATTCCATAAGGCAAAGATGAGTAGGGAGTGCATCACAAGCATGAAGGATAACTAACATAAAGCCAGGAAGACAGGAGATGGAATGTTGTGTATGAGAAATAGAAAGAAGGACACCTTGGTTAGACAGCATTGTAAGGGAGAGAGAATGATATACAATGTGGCTGAAGAGATAAGTTGTTAAAGTACTTCAAAAGCAAATCAGAGAAATTTACAGACCCTAGAAGCAATAGGTAGCCATTTTTGTGTGTTGAGTGAAGTGGGCATATATTTGCGTAAGGAAAATCACTTTGGCAAAGTCAAGTGGGGAGGGCCTTGAGACAGGGGGAACAATTATGAGGCTGTTGAAATAGTTCAAATGAGAAGCAGAGAGCCCAAACTAAGGCAGTAGCTCTGTGAGTAGAGAGAAGAGATCAGGGGTAAGAAATACTCTGGAAGCATAGGAAAAAATGACAAGATCTACCAATTTATTACATATGTGGGGTGAGACAGAGAGTGAGGAGTTGAGGATAATATCAAGATTACAAATCTAGAAAACTACAATAGTGGAGCCTTCAACAGAAATAGGCAAATTTGGAAGAGGGGCAGATTTTGGGGGAAAAATGAGTTCTGTTTTGGACATGTTGTGTTTGACCTATCTCTAGTAAATAAAGTATGATATGTCCAATAGGTAACTGGTAATGTAGGGCTATATAGCTCAGACAAGAGATATATTGGATATATTGATCTATGAGTCATTTATGCAGGGAGGATAATTAAATCCATGGAAGCTGATGTAGTCAACAAGACAGTGTAGAGAGGAAACTGCCAGGAGCAGAACAGAGGTCTGTATACAATGTTTATCAACCTGACCAAAGCCTTTAATAATGTCAGTCATGAAGGCTAGTGGAAAATCAAGGCAAAATTTGGTTGCCTGGAGAAGTTCAGTGTCATATACCAGTTTCATGATAGCATACTTGCATGCTTTCTAGATAATGGACAATGTTCTTGTGCTTTCCCAGTCACGACTAGAGTGAACAGGGCTGTGCACTTGCTCCCGTGCTTTTTAACATGATGTTTTCAGTAATGTTGTCAGATGCCTCCAATGAGGAAGTAAATAGCATCAAGGTCAATTACTCCACTGACAGTAGATTATTTGACTAGGAAAGGATACAAGCCAAGACTAAAGTGGAGAATGAGTTGGTGCTCTATTTTTTGTTCCCAGATGATTGTGTACTCAATACAGCCTCTGAGGCTGAGATACAACAGGTTCTCCGCCAGCTAGTACCACACCATACATACACCATCAGTTACAGCAAATGGAGAAATTCTGGATGCTGTGGATAAGTTCACTTATCTTGGCAGTATACTTTCCAGGGTGGTACATGTAAATGAGGAGGTTGATGTATGAATTGCCAGTGTTAACTCAGTGTTTGAGAGGCTCAGACAGAAGGTGGGGGAGAGAAGAGGCATTAGGCTGCCTACCAGACTGAAGGTCTAGAGTAATTTTGCTGACCTCATTGTTATATGCCTGTGACACTTGGATAGTACAAGCATCATGCCAGGAAACTGAACTGCTTCCATTTGCATTGTCTTAGGAAGATTCTGAAGGTCACCTGGCAAGATAAGGTCTTTTCTTGAGCTGAACTGTCAAACATTCAAACTCTACTGCAGAGAGTGCAACTCCAATGGGCTGGCCATGTTGTTCTAATGCCAAATGTACACTTGCTTAAAAGACTATCTCACACAAGGCAGGTGCTCATGTGGTGATCAGAAGAAGCAATACAAGGACACTCTCAAGATCTCTCTGAAGAAATTTGGTACTTTAATACATTAGTTGGATAATATCTAGAGTATCATGATTAGTCTGGGATCTGTATTAGGATGGACATTTAGCATATGGAGTAATTACAAAGGAATGCAATCAGGATATTGAGAGGACTAGAAAATATGCCAAACAAGGACCTGGAGATTTTTAGCCAAGAGAAAAGAAGAGTTGGGGGGAAATGATAATTATTTTTAATTTTCCTGTCTGGGTAGTTGTATTTTCTTTGTTTTTAAGGATAGTTATACTATGGAAGAAGAATTCTAATTACTTTCTACCTGCTGTCCCTCCATCCCCTGAGAAAAGGTAGAAGCAATGGGTGGAAGCTTAAGAAAGGCCAATTTCAGCTGAATGTAAGGAAAAACTTCCTAACAATTAAAACTATTAAAAATGGAAATGGCTTGCTGTGTTAAGTAGTAGATTCTCTTTTTGTAGAGATTTTCAAGTAGAAGCTAGATTGATCGATCCTGTGTTTGGGGATTCCTGTTTAGGTAAAGTTTAGATGTCTCTTAGGTTCCTTCTAACTTAAAAACTTGTGCATTTTTGTTCAGTTGGCATAGCCTTTGAGAATGAAAGGTCACTTTCAAACTGCAATAAGGTAACAGATAAATGTACCTTTATAGTTTTTCATCAAGCTTATACCAGACTACACTTCACAAAATAGAATATGGACTTGGAGACACATATCATGTTCATATATTTATTTATTTTTTTTCTTTTCTTTTCTTTTCTTTTTTCTTTTTTAAATTTTATTATTTTATTTTGATTTATCAACAATCACTTCCATATGCTTTTGAGTTGAAAATTTTTCTCCCCCTTCCTCCCCCCCCTCCCCAAGATGGCACACAATTTGATATAGGCTTTACATTTACATACCTATTAAACATATTTTCACATTAGTGAAGTTGTAAGTAAAAATTAAAACCAATAGGAGGAACCATCAGAAAGATGAAACAAAACTCAACAGAAGGTAAAAAGAAGTGATAGCAATTTGACTTCCATAGTTCTTTCTTTGGATGTGGACAGCATTTTCCATCCCGAGGCCTCTGGAGATGTCTTAGATCCTTGTAATGCTGAGAAGGGTTCAGTTTAACAATCTTAGTCATTGCATAACATGGCTGTTACTGTATACAAAGTCCTCTTGGTTCTGTTCACTTTGCTCAGCATCAGATCATATAAGTCTTTCCAGATTTTTCTGAAGTCAGCCTGTTCATCATTTCTTATAGCACAATAGTATTCCATTACATTCATATACCACAACTTGCTCAGCCATTCCCCAATTGATGGGCATCCTCTCAATTTCCAATTCTTTGCCACCACAAAAAGAGCTGCTATGAATATTTTTGTACATGTGGGTCCTTTTCCCATTTGTTTGATCTCTTTGGGATATAGCCCTAGAAGTGCTATTGCTGGATCAAAGGGTATGCACATTTTTGTAGCCCTTTGGGCATAGTTCCAAATTGTTCTCCAAAATGGTTGGATCATTTCACAACTCCACCAACAATGTATTAGTGTTCCAATTTTCCCACATCCTCTCCAACATTTATGATTTTCCTGTTTTGTCATGTTGGCCAATCTGATAGGTGTGATGTGGTACCTCAGAGTTGTTTTGATTTGCATTTCTCTAATCAATAATGATTTAGAGCATTTTTTCATATGACTATAGATGGCTTTAATTTCTTCATCTGAGAACTGTCTGTTCATATCCTTTGACCATTTATCAGTTGGGGAATGGCTTGTGTTCTTATAAATTTGACTGAATTCTCTCTATATTTTAGAAATGAGGCCTTTATCAGAGAGACTGGTTGTAAAAATTCTTTCCCAATTTTCTACCTTCCTTCTAATCTTAGTTGCATTGGCTTTGTTTGTGCAAAAACTTTTCAATTTAATGTAATCAAAATGATCCATTTTGCTTTTCATAATGTTCTCTCTCTCCTGTTTGGTCATGAATTCTTCTGTTCTGCATAGATCTGATAGGTAAACTATTCCTTGTTCTCCCAGTTTACTCATGGTGTCAGCCTTTATATCTAAGTCCTGAACCCATTTTGACTTTATTTTGGTATACACAGTGTGAGATCTGGGTCTATGCCTAGTTTCTGCCATACTCTTTTGCAGTTTTCCCAGCAGTGTTTTTCAAAGAGTGGGTTCTTATCCAGAAGCTGGGGTCTTTGGGTTTACCAAATAATAGATTACTATAGTCATTGACTACTGTGTCTTGCGTATTGAACCTATTCCACTGATCCACCTCCCTATTTCTTAGCCAGTACCAAGCAGTTTTCATGTTCATATATTTATACACAGACATATATATGCATATGTATGTATGTGTATACATACATATTTGTATATCATATAAACAATATTTCCATTAAGCAAGAATCCAAATGACAACATCTAATCATCATTTCTTGGAAATGAGAAAACATTAAACTCACATAGTTTTAAAAAAAAGTATTAATAATTTCCTTCAGTGAGGTGAAAGACTAGATGTTGACCTAGCAAAAATTATGCCTGACTCAGTTGAAGAAAGCTTTTTTTATGAAAAAAAAACTTTTTATGAGAATGAAGGATTTCTTTTGAGAGAGAAGGGTTTTGGATTGGAGGATCATTCATTTAGAGCTAGAAGGTACTTAAATTGCCATACAGTCCAAACCCCAACTCCTTTCCCAACTTTACAGATGTAGAAACTATGGGTGTAAGACTATTGTAGTATTTGAAATGACATGCCATACTAGAACCCAGGGACTAGGTAATAATACATTATACCAGGAAAATTATCATGTTCAGGTGATATATTAGGAGTAAATGTTTAAATATGTTAGAAAGTTTATTATAATGTATTATATTTTGTCCTACATTCTTCAGCCTGTCATAGCAATTTCTGTATCCTTTTAGAAAATATGCTGTGTTGAAACAAATCTAATAGAAGATGAAAGTTCCAGACAGATGATCAATTTGTAATTTATGAACTTAATAAATACAAGTGTGTAGATGCTACTGTTATGCAAAGGAATTAAACAAATAGACAAATACATAAAAATAAAAAGCAGATTTTAAAAATAAGGCAATTACACAGTTCTGATTGAGAGATTAAAATGAATTCTTGTGAGATGAAGCCATAGAAAGGTGGCATTTAATGGACAAATGTCATATGACTACGAGATTTATTCTCCAACAAAGATGATTATGATATATTTAAGTAGGTAACATTCCCTATTCAGTGTTTTCTTAATGTCTCCTGAATAGAATGTAAAAACATTATTGTTTAAGCCTCCCTGCCATCTCAATCTGGCTTAAATCTACCTTTCAATCCTTATTTTATATTAATCTGCTTTCTTCACTCTTTTAACCAAAAGGAACTATAGCACGCTCTTTGTGCACCAGATTCCACCTCCTACTTCTGTGCATTTGTACTAATTACTTGTCTTCTCATACGTGGACTGTACTCCTTTCTCAGCCCTGCCCTGTAGAAGCTTTGGCTTCCTTCAAGGTTCAACTCAAGTTCGTCCTTCTTTTCAAAGGTTTCCCTGATTCCCTCAGATATTAATGTTTTTTCCTTCCTGATATTACCTCCTATTTATTTATATGCTTGCCTGTTATACTCCCTTCTCTCCTCCTTCACACCTCCCCCCAACCCCAAGATGTAAGCTCTTAGAAGGCAAGCACAATTTATTTTTGTCTTTGTTTTCCCAGTTCATGGCATAGTGCCTTGCACACAGAAAGCACTTAATAAAAGATTTGTTGATTTTAAATTAATTTCAAATGTTTAATAGCAATTAAATGCAATATTAATTTCTAAAATAAAGGTAAGAGAAGTAGGTATATATTCAAATATTCTAATGATGTTGACAAACCTATATGGCAAAGTATGTGGAATTCAGTCAAACAACTGGTTGTTTTAGAAACAACTGGTTGAATTACATTGCAATAAATGAAATAACCATTAAATACAGATAATTCATTGTTTTAAACAACTGGTTGTATGCCTTGTAGTCAAACTTTGGTTATTCAATACTATTGTGTTATCTAGATGTAGACTAAGTCTATTTCTGTAAAATAGTCTCATTTGTTTAACATTAAAAAAACCACAATTTCCTTCCTTTATTTCATCCAGGCTAAAAAATTACATTGTCACCTTTCTCTCTATACAGATTTATCCATCCCTTTTTCCTCTCACTCATTTATAAACCATTGTCTTTAACAGATTTGCAGAATTCTGTACTCTATAAGAAACATTAGAAAGCTTACAAAGCACTTTGGTATTAGATTATATCCTGAATGTTAACGATCATGACTTCCAATTTGAGAAAAGTGAGAATTTTCCTGGTTTGTATATAGGCATTTAGCATTCAAAGAATAAACATAGATGCTATGGAACTCTATCTGTAAGTGATGGACTAGTGGAACTGAGGATTGGATGTTGCCATTTGTGTTTTATTTAAAGAAAGATTGATCTCTTAATTGCCAATCTAATGGCCTTTTCTAAGTCCTCATCCTTCTCAATCTCTCTGCAGCCTTTGACATCCTTGATCACCCTCTTTTGATTGATATTCTCTTTTCTTTAGGTTGTTGTGGCACCACTCTCTCCTGTTTCTCCTCCTACTTATCTGATTGCTTCTTCTCAGCCTCCTTTGATGAATCCATAGCCAAGTCATGCCTTCTAACCATGGGTGTCTCACTGGGTTCAGTCCTGGCCCTCTTTCTCTCTCCCTTTATACTATTTCAAGTGCTGATCTCATCAGCTCCCATGGACTTAATGATCATATCTCGGCTGTTCTATTTCTTCTCAGATCTTTTTATCCTGCCCCACTTTCCCCAGTCACATCTCTACCTGCCCATTAGATAACTCAAGCTGGATGTCTAATAGATGTTTTAAACTCAACATATCCAAAACTGAAGTCATCTTTCCCCCCAGAGCTTCCCTGCTTCCAAACCTCCCTATCACTATCAAGGGCACCACCATCTTCCATGTCTCCCAGGCTCATGATCAAAGTTTCATTCTCTACTCCTCACTCTCAACTCCTTGACTCAGTTTGTTGTCACCGCCTGTCTATTTTACCTTTGTAACATATCTTGTAACATAACGTACACTCTTTTCTCTTCTCTGATCATGCTGCCCCCACACTTGAACTATTGCAATGGCCTGCTAGTTGGTGTCTGCCACAAATCTCTCCACACTCCAATCCAACTTCCATTCAGCTGTCAAAATTATCTTCCTAAAATCACTAATTATGGACTGATTAGGTCAAAACCCCTCTTCCCTCTATCTTAATAGACTCCAGTTGTTGTTTAGTCATTTTTCAGTCCTGTCTGATTCTCTGTGACTCCATTTAGGGTTTTCTTGGCAAAGATACTAGAGTGGTTTGCCATTTCCTTCTCCTGCTTTTTTTTTTTTTTACAAATGAGGACACAGGGTTAAGTGACTTGCACAGGGTCACATAGCTAGCAAATGTCTGAGGCCAGATTTGAACTCCAGAAGATGAATCTTCCCAACTCCAGGTCTGGGACTCTATGAACTATGCCACCTAGCTGCCCATAGACTCCAGTGGATCGTTATCAATTCTAGAAAACCAAAACCAACCCATAAAATCCTCTGTCATTTAAATTCCTTAATAACCTGAAATCCCCACCTTTCCAATCTTTTGACACTTTAATCTAAATTATAGGTGGAGATCCCACATATGCTGATATCCTGTGTTACTGATGTTCTTGAAGATACTCTATCTCATAATTTTGGGCATTTTCACTGGCCTTCCCTCACTCCTGGAATGCTTTCTCTTCTTGTTTCCACATTCTACTGCCTTGGCTTCCCTCAAGTTTCAGCAAAAATTTAACCTTTTAGAGGAACCCTTTCTGCTGATTATTTAAATTTTGTCCCATAAATGGCTTGTTTCTACATAGTTATGTGCATGTTGTCGCTCCCATTAGATTGTGAGCTGTTGATAGCAAGGGCTGTCTATTAATTTTCTTTATACCCTCAGGGCTTAGTACAGCACCTGACATATAGTAGGTACAATAAATGTTTGACTGAATATTGTCCTTGTTCTTTTGTATGTATGTGATACTTCTCTGAGACCATATCATAGGTATTACTAATTTTTTTAAAGTGTGGCCCAGCATAAGTTTAATAGAAGTATTTAAAATACATTCAGCAAATTTAGATTTAATGAATTTACACTAAAATCCTGCTATGATGATTCACTGTGATATGGAGTTGATCTTGGATTCTTAGTAAGTCAACAAGTTTTTATTAATCACCTACTATTTGACAGACGCTATGTTAAGTGCTGAGGATACCGAAGAGGCAAAAAAGAGAGATGGTCCCTGTCTTCAAAAACCTCACAATATGTTGAGAGAGACAACAGGCAAACAAATATGTACAAAGACACTATGTATGGGATAACTAGAAAATGATTAAAAGAGGGAATGGTCTAGAATTAAGAGGATTTGTGGAAAGATTACTTCTGAAACATGAGATCTTAGTTGGAACTTTTGAAGGAAGCCAGGCAAGTGAGGAAGTAGAGATGAGGACAGAGAGTATTCTGAGAATGGTAGACAGTCAGAAAAAAGAGCCCAGAGTCAAGAGATGGAATATCTTGTTCATAGAACAGCAAGGAGGCTAGTGTCACTAGCTTGAAGTGTAAGTGTTGGAAAGTGAGGTGTAAGAGACTGGAAATGTGGGGGTGGGGTTAGGTTATGAAGAGCTTTGAGTGCCAGTTAGAGGATTTTGTATTTGATCCTGGAGGCAATAGGGAAGGAGCCAGTAGACAATAGGGAGCTAGTTGGATGGAAGTGGAGAAACACCTAAGGAACATAGACCCTTTAGCAGCCTATTATTATAGTACATGTGCAAGGTGATGATGACCTGTGACAGAGTCGTGGCAGTATCAGAGGAAAAAATAAATAGTCAAGGGATGTTGCAAAGGTGAAATCAAAAGGTCTTGCTTAGATTGGATATGGGGGTGGGGTGGGTGAGATATAGTGAGGAATGGAGGATGAAACATAGTTTGGGAGCCTGGGCGCCTGGGAAAATGATGATGTCCTCCAAAGAAATAGAGAATATTGGGCATGGAGAGGGTTTAGGAGGAAAAATAGTGAATTAAGTTTTGGATATGTTGAGCTTAAGGTATTTACTAGACATCTTGCTTGACATGTCTGAAAGGCAGTTTTAGGTGTGAGACTGGAGGTCAGCAGAGAGGTTAGGGTAGAATAGGTAGACTTGAGAATCAACAGAATGTTGTTACTCAGTAATTTTTTTCAGTCGTGTTCAATAATTTGTGACCCTTTGGGGGGTTTTCTTGGAAAAGATGCTGAAGTGGTTTGCCATTTCCTTCCTCAGCTCATTTTACAGATAAGAAAACTGAGCAAATTTGGAGGCAGTTGGGGTTAAGCGACTTCCTAGGTCACACAGCTAGTAAGTGTCTGAGCTGGAACTTGAACTGAGGTCTTCCTGAGTTTAGGCCTGGAACTATATCCATTGGGCTACCTAGCTTCCCCTCAACAGCATAGAGATGGTCATTAAATCCATGGGAGTTGGTAAGATCACCAAGTGAAGTAGTATAGATGGAGAAGAGAAAAGGGCCTGGGATAAAACTCTGTTAAACACCTATAGTAAGAAGGTATGATCTAGATGAGGATCCATCACAGCAGACTGAGGAGTGGTCTGATAGGTAGAAGGAAAACCAGGGGAGAACAAGGTCCTAATAAAACCTAGAGAGCAGAGAATGTCAAGGGGAAGATTGTGATTAACAGCGTTAAAGATTGCAGAGAAATCAAGCAGATTAGAACTGATAAAAGGTCATTGGATTTACAACTAAGATGATCATTGGTAATTCTGGAGAAAGAAGTTTCAGAGGAATGATGAGGTTGGAAGTCATTTTGTTAAGGGTCAAGAAGAGAGTGAGAGGAAACGAAGTGGAGGCATCTATTACAGAAGGTCTTTTCAAGGAGATTAGCCACAAAGGTCAGGGGAAATAAAAGATGGTAACAAGGATAGAAAGATCAAGTGAGGGGTTTTTGAGGATGGGGGTGACATGGGCATGTTTGTAGGCAGTAGGGAAGGAGCCAGTAGACAGGAAGAGTTTGAAAATAAGTGAGAGAGTGAAGATGACAAAGTAGGGAATGTGTTGCAGAAGATGTCATGGAATGGGATGCATTCCATGGGAATGCTTATGCAGGTAGAAGAGTTGATAAGGCCACCCCTTTCATGAGGCAAGAGTGAAGGAGGAGGTAGTGGCAAACAGCATGTGGGTTATATAAGATGAAGAGGGGAGAAGAGGGAGCTCAGGACCAAAGACCTTTCCATTTTTTCTGTGAAAATGAAGAGCTGTTAGTGGAGAGCGGGATGGTGAGGAAATCCCATAATCATTTTGATTCGGTCCACAACAAATTTATGTTACAAGGGCCGTTGCTCTGCTATGTAATCCTCCCTTATCAACTCACATCCTGCTCTACACCAGTGGTTTTTCAAAACCTTTTAATCCCTTCTCAAACCTTTCATGTCTCTTGCTCCCCTGTCCTCTCAGCTGAAAACTCTGCCTCTTATTTCACAGGAAAAAAATGGAGGCTTCTAGGTTTTAGCTCTAGCTCAAAACCTAGAATTCTTTCTTGACTTCAAGCTCTCCTTTGCCTATCTTCTTTCTCTCTTCTCATTTTTCCCTCCTTCTTTGTTTCTTTATCTGTGAAATAATGCTTTTGCATTAGTGCTTTCCAGTTCTAAACCCAATACTCTTCTTGCACCTCTTTCTGTTTTGTAATCACAAGTTACGTAAGTGCATTGTAGAGTAGAAATGTAGCTTGAGTCCCCATCCAGTGTCTACTCTATCAGTATACTAGGCAGAAATCAAAAACCAAATGGGAAAATTTTAGAGTAACAAGAAAAACCACAAGAAAAAAATATGCAGTAGGATCATTTCCCATCTCAATATGCATATGACTATAATCTCTCATAGACTAACACATTTGAGGAAGGGAATATATCTTGAGATTATTGAGTTGAAAGGTAGACAGGTAGTGTCACAGAGTGCTGGAATTCAAGTCAGGAACTTAGGTCAAAGCCAGTCTCAGATACTTCCCAGCTGGGTGAGTCACTGCCTGCCTCAGTTTTCTCATTTGTAAAATGGGAATAATAATAGCATTTGCCTCCTAGGGGCATCAAAAGGATAAAATGAGATATTTGTAAACTATTTTGCAAACTTTAAAGTGCACTGTATAAATGCTAGCTGTTATCATTATCTCCAGAAAACTCATACCTTCAATTAATGTGGGTTCACATAACATATAGGAAAAGCATCTCCTGCTTATATTTTCACATCTTTGTCCCTTGGTAACTAGCTGTACCTTACTGCTTATTGCCACTGCCTCCCACAGCAACTTAGCATTGTTCGAGAGCTTTCTGGATAATGCTACTCCATTCTTTTTCAATAGTAATAATAATATTTATATAGAGCTTGCTATATACCAGATACTATAATAAGCACTTTACAATTTTCATCTCATTTGGTCCTCACAACAGCTCTAAGAGATAGGTATTATTATTATTATTATTATTATTATTATTATTATTATTATTATTATCCCTATATATAATTGAAGAAACTGAGGTAAACTGAGGTTAAGTGACTTGTCCAGGGTCATGTAGATTGTAAGTGTCTGAGGCCAAATTAGAACTCAGGTCTTCCGGACTCCAGGCCCCACACTCTATCTACTGTACCACCTTGCTGCTCCTCTAGCCATCAATCTACTGAAGGCTTCTGCTACAGTCCCCACTTCTGTGCTCTGTAATCCTGTTGATTCTCCACCATGCCCCAATGCCATTTCCCATCAATGCTGCTCTTACTGCCACTTTTGCTATTTCAGGGAAGGGGAGATTACTTGAGCCACTTTCCTTGGGACTGATCAAGACATTTTCAATTCTATTCTCAATTTGGCTCACAATGTTATGACTTTTTTTTTGGGGGGGGGTTACCATTCTGAATGGAAGATTCCCTCAGGCCATGTCTTTAGCTGGGTTAAATTGACTTAATTCCATTCATTTGTTCTTTGCTTCAGGTTTTAGGCATAGTGCCCCCTAAACTTTCACCCCTTCATGAGGAGAGTTTCTGGGCCCAAAGCTTGACAGTCATACCCCTGTGTATTTGTTATTTTTATACTCGACATTCTGCCCTACACTGCCTACCCATATAAATAATGTGTGGCCCTGCAAATTGGTTTGAATTTCTAAGAAGCCTGAAGGAAAAACTAGAAATACTAAAGAGGAAGGGCACAACCAGGGCACACAACTTATGGACACTATCTACCAAGGCCAAAAAATCTTGTGACCTGCATCATTAGAAGGAGCAGCCATATCAAAAGAGATCCTTCAAGTATTGAAATATTATTACTAATTATCTTGTACTACTGAATGTGGATAGACCTAGGTCCATAGGTATGTAATCATAGCTCTACCACACTAAGAAACAAATTTGTCAGATGAATCATTTGCCATCCTGTTAACCTACTCATACCTGCCCCAGCCCAACCAATGGTTGGTTTACTGAGTTCTTCACTTTTTAACTGGTTTTTATTGTTGCTAGGAAAGAGTCAAAGACCTCTGGGTATACACTCTTTCTAACTGGAATAGGGTCTGAAGTATGAGGATAAGTGGGATTTTCTTTACACCTTGGTTTTCACTGGGGAATTAAATTGTTTATAAATAAGGAAAAAAATAATGAAAATACATGGTATTTTCTTAATGAAAAATTATGTCTTATAGAAAGCCTAGGTCTATGGATTATGTGTTCCCTCTCTGCTTCTCTCTCCTTTATCCATTTCTGAGGACAATTCCCTGTTTAGCCCAAGCAACTCCAGAAAGCCATACTGGTGACTTGGTAAAATGTGTGCTCAGCCCAAGATGTGATTCACCTTCATAGAATTAACCTTTCATCCTTTAAGCTATCAGAAATGTCAGAAATGTCACATATGCTCAGTTGTTTCAGTGTCAGAAATTCTAGAAAATCTGAAGTTGCTCATGGAGAGACGATTTGCAGTTGTCTGCCCTTGCAGAATGATTGATACATGACACTCAACTTCATGTTTTCTGCTCACTTGTCTGCTTTTCCCATGCTCCCTTCCTCAGCTATCCAAAAGGTGACAATCTACACAAAATCTGACATTATCTGTGCTAGAAAAATAAAGGCCTAGGCTATCTATGTCCATGCCACACTAAGAAACAAACTGGTTAAACAAATTATTTGGCATCATGTTAACCTCCCCCTCTCCCAAGGCCAACCAGTGGTTGGTCTATTGAGTTTTTCACTTTTTAATTGGTTTTATTGGTTGCTAAGTGAACAAAGCCCAACAGGTCGGTTTCCTGTGTTTTGGCCATAATTCAGATATTGCCTAATATTGAGAACTTGACTTTTCTGTGCCTCAGTTTCTCTATTTATAAATCCATTGATGCCCATCATAGGAAATATGACACCTAAGTATTATTATACATGACGGAGAAAACACAATACAAAACACTTTCTGTTTTATGAGAAAATCTAAGTGAAGTGCCTTGTGGTGACCCAGCAACATTAATTATAGGCTTTTGGGAAGGTCTCTATTACTTCAGAAAGCATAAACCATCAAAGATAGGGTCCTTGACCTAAGGAACTTAAGCTCTAAGTTACTGGTAAACAAAACCAAAGATAAGAGTCAAACAGTGGGACAGTCTCATGACGTCGGCCCCAAAAGATTATTTGAAAGCAATGGGACTTTTATCTATTCCCCTACCCCAACCCCCATTCTTTGCAGGGACTAATAGAACGGGATAATAGCTTTAACAGAAAACCCAAGTAATAGAAAGCTAATAACAGCCTGGAACTTGAATTAGGTACTGTCTTATCCTTTCCTTCAGCAACTTCTCATGGAAAAATTGAAAAAACAGAGCCCATATACACTGTGAATGTGACCTCAATTTATCTGGGCTTTGATTAAACATTGCCTAAGGAAGGTGACTGGTGCAAGTCTCTGATACAATTCATTCAATTCAACATTCATTTAGTTTCTACAACTTTCGGGGCACTGTGTCTGGTATTGGGAATCCAAAGACAACAATGAAACAATCCCTGTCTTCAAGGAGCTTGCAGTCTACTGGTGGGAGACAAAAGGTACCGAGATAAGTAAGTACAAGATGTATACCAAGTAAACAGAAAGTACTTTGAGTAGTTAGAGTAAAACCACAAACTGAGGGAATTAGGAAAATGTCTCTTGTAGGAGGGTGGGCTTGGTTGAGCCTGGAAGGCTCAGGGATTCTCAGAAGCAAGGGTGAAAAAGATCATCCTTGAGAGAGTGGATAATTTATGCTAAGGTGCAGAGGCAGAAAATAGAACATCATGTACCAGGAATGACAAGTAGGATAGTTTAGCTGGAGCATAATAATTCATGATGACATGTAAAGGATTTTAGAAGCTTTGGGCATGACTTGCAATACCAGAACATAGGATTTAGAGCTAGAAGGAAAACTAGAGATCATATCATCTAACCTTTTACTTGACAGATGAAGAAACTGAGAACCTGAAGTTCTGCTGCCTTTGATAGTTTACCTTTTGCAGTCAGGAGCCATTCTTATTACAAGATAAGCACATTGCAGTATCATTTTTTTTTCAGATATGAAAAGTGATAATCAGACACTTTTAATTGCATTTTTTTTTTATAGTAGCTGCTTTCTCTTTCAGAACATACTGACTCTGAGTCCTTCACATTAGGGTAGGAAGCTAAATGCAGCCAAACCTCCAAAAAAGCTTTGGTTTTAATAGCTTAATGTTATTGTGTTGAGGTTTTTCTTCTGGGAAGTAAATGCTTAGCATTCTAACTGCCATCTCCAAAAATGCAGGCATATTTGCTTCTTAAGTATCTTCACTAAATACTCCGTGATTTGTATTAAACTTATATAGATATTTAACAAGTAACAGTGCTGCAATCTATTGCCTTCTTTCTTTGCCTTGACTAGACAAGGTAGAAGCAGCTGCTCTGTGAGTTTTCCCACGTGGTCTGCCAATGAATGGGGAGAAGTCCCTCTGTGGAGCACAGAGGCAATTCAGTCTCCATGCTGGATCAGACCTGAGCCACGTCTGAGTTGAGGCTGCATATTGTATTAAATTACATTTGGTGTTTTTTGTTATACTGTATGAACCCAACCTACAGAATTGCACTGAATACGTCCGGATGAACCAAAACTACAATCCTGTGGTCAAAGAGGCAGTGTGTTATCTGTCAGGTTCTCTCTCCTCTTTTCCACAATTTCCAGTCATTTTGAAATTACTGGTGATATTTGTTTTCAAAATATTTCATATCTCTAGTGAAACCTCACTTTTCTGGGAGAACTAATTAAGATACATGGTTAAGACATAGCCCCCTCTGATTCTGGACTTCCCTTGAGTATGTCAGGACTAATTCTAGGCAAAATTGCATAATAAGTAAAGTTTACCCTTGGTAACTAGCCCTAAACCATTACCCACTATTTTTCTTTCTTCCTGTCCCTTTCCTACTTAGGTCTGCCTCAATATCTTTCTCTTGTCTAGAGAAAAATGAATCAGAGATGTCAAGGATGCCTTAGTGTGAATGAGTTCAGTGTTCCAAAGCTTTCATCAGAGAAATATAGAAATGAAAAGAAAGTGGGCAGTGGTGGAGATCATCACATAAAAAGAGCAAGAGAGGACAGACAGACTACCAAAGTACTATCCTGGCATTACCAAACTGTTAGGAAAATTCAAGGAGGTCTCTAGAATGCTGGATAGAATCCCAATGGTGAATTAATGGAAAGGCATGGTTGACACTTACTGAGTGCGGGCAATCACTGATGGGCTGCAATCTGCATCATTGGAGATGATCAGTCAATCAGTCAACAAACATTTATTAGTTACAGACATTGTTTAAGTGAGATATAAAGGATATTCTAATGGAGGAGATAATGTGTAACTAACTGTACATACAACATATATACAGCGCATATACAAAAACAAGGTAATCCTGGAGCAAAGGCACTTTGTGGGAGGAAAGGGATGAAGAAACTAGGAAAGGCTTCTGACAGAAAGTGCGATTTAAGTTCCCAGAAGTATTTCAGAAGAGGACCTCAAGGAAGGGATCGTGGATATAGAGCTCACAGGGACCTTAAAAGCATCTAATTCAAACACCTCATTTTACAGGGTAGGAGACTGAAGCCCAGAGAGGCTGGGGGATTGCCAAAAGTCACACAGGTAGTAAAAGTCAGAGTTGGGATTTTAACCCAGGTACTTTGATTCCAAATCCTCCCACTCTACTGAAAATATTTATGGAACTGCTTAATCTAAATACACGGCAGTGTGTTGGGGGACAGAGAGAAGTATAAAGTACAGTATGAGCCCTTGAAGAAGCTGTATAGGGGAGAGAGATCATAGACAAAAACAAATAGCAGCATTAGGCCCCATGTTGAGGGGCAGGGAGGTGTAGTAGAAAGAGAGCTGTATTTGGAGTCAGGAGATAAAGATTGCCTCTAACACTTACTGGCTGATTCTTGTTATTTCATTCCTTCAAGTCTTCAGTTTCCACATCTATTAAATGGGCATGGTAATATTTACACCCTCTACTTTGAAAGGGCTGTTGTGAGGAAAGCCTTTGTAAACTTGTCAGATCTCATCAGATGAGGGGTACAAAAACTGTAAGACTTCAGAGGGTAGAGCTGTCTGGTGTTATGGGCTAGGGTAGTCAGGGAAGGCTACCTAAGGTCTCTCAGTAGAATGGAAGGTCCTTGCAAGTAGGAGATTGTGATATTCTTTTTAACTTGTATCCTCAGTACCTAACAGAGGGTTTGGCACATAGCAGATGCTTAATAAGTGCTTGTTGATCATCTGATTCATATCTGACTTGTAGAAAATCTGTTTATGAAACAAGAACTTTGATGGGTGGGCAGGACCAGGTGGAGCTTACTAGGGTAGGAAACCACACACTCAAAATCAGCTGCCAATTAGCAAGCAGGTCTCAGACAGTGGCGTTCTGCCATTTATTTGAAAAAGTAACCCATATTAGCAAAAAGTAACTTTTAATTACAGAGGCTGTAAGATATTTGTTCCAGCTTTGATGTTCTCAAAAGCAGAGAACATTCTCAGGATCTCTGGAGGTGATGAAAAATAATATCTACAAATACAGTCAATGAGACCTTGTGAGTTGAAAGAATTTCTCTATACAGAAAGAAGAAAAAAACATCACTGACTCAGCTTTAAAAAGCTTAGTGCTTTTAGAACATTTTAAGAAGGGAAGATGATGCATGCTTCCTTTTCTAATACTTATTTAATTTGAGGATTTTCTTTACGTATCCCCTTCCCATTTTCTTTTAAGGTAGTGGAAAGGACAATCCTGAGTCTAATCCTTGTTTCAATTCCGTACCTGCTGTGTGATCTTAGGTAGCAGTGGAAATTTTCTGAGGCCCACTTTTTTATTGAAAAGAATAAAGGCTGATTGTGCTTGTCCTATCACCTTTATGTGGTTCCTATAAGGTTAATAATAATAGCAAATATTTGTGTAGCACTAGAGCAACTAGGTGATGCAATGGATAGATTTTCCTGGCCTGGAGTCAGGAAGACTTGTCTTCCTTTGTTCAAATCCAACCTTATATACTTTCTAGTTGTGTGACCTTGGGCAAGTCACTTAACTCATTTTCCTCATATGGCAAACCACTCTAGTATCTTTGCTGAGAAAATCCGAAAAGGGGTCATGACAAGTTGGACATAACTGAAAAACAACTAAACAGCAACACCATATAGAGCTTACTATGTGCTAGGCATGAGGCTAAATGCTTTACAAATATTATCTTATTTGATCTTCACAGCAAACCAGAGAAATAGGTGCTATCATTATCCCCATTTTACAGATGAGGAAACTGAGGCAAACAGAGGTCTAATGAATTGCCCAGAGTCACACAGCTAGTAAGTGCCTAAGGCTAAATTTGAACTCAGTTTTCCTTGCTCCAGGCCTAGCATTCTATCCACAGTACCACATAAGCTCATAAATCTGAAGAGGTTTTACAAAATTAAAAGCATGTTAGGGAGTTATCATAAAAGCTTATTGAGCTTTCTGGTACTTTTAGGTCATATTCCCCTCACTTAGGGTGGAGTTGACAATTTTCTGTTGTGTTTTGTAAGGAAAAATAAGACAAACACATGTTGTAAATGGGAAACCTCTTGACAACGTGTTTGGCCGTGGGTCCTCTATGTGGCTGGATTAATCCTTTTGTTCTGGGGCTTTGCAGCTTCTGTTCACTGGCCTGTCTCCTGTGTGAACCTCCCTGCCTGCTCTCTGCATACCACAGGCAACAGAAGAGCAGGGTTTATGATACAAAATCAAATTAGTCTGAGCATAATTGGGTTGCTATAAATACTACTTTAAAGATATGATTCAGAAATCAAATTATCACAATAATGACTGATAAATGACATTGTATCAAGGGCATGGAGATTTTTCCAGTGATTTCTTAGTCTTAAGGAACAAAGTGACTGGGTTTTAATCAACCATTACTAACTTAAGTCAATTCTTTCTATGTTTTGTTTCTCTTTTTAAAGTTTATTTTATTGGCAAACACAGATTTTGCTGAGAAGTCCTTATAGTAACTCCAATGGGAGAACTCAGGAGCCTCTTTTTTTAATACATGCCCTTTTTAGGGAATGTCAGATGGAATGAGGCAGCTCCCATATGGAGGGACCTGCATCCTAGATTTTAATGCTTATCATTGTGAAAAAGACCAAAATGACTCCTCTCGATCCTGGATCCTGGACTTATCCATTTGTAATCAAAGCTATTTTGTTGCTGTTGTTTATTTAAGGTGGGGGGCGATTGAGGGACACTCTGTCTGCCAAATCGGTAGCTTTCTAAGCAAAGAAAGTTCTTTAGAAATGTTTTAGTGTGCTTTTAAAAATGCTTAACCAGAGTTTTTTTGGTTGTTGTTTTTCTTAAAATGACGTTTAGATTATAGAGTAATTCATAAATTCTAGTTTTGAGCTTTCTTATTTCCCAACTCCCTCCCATCCCAATTTCTTTTTGAGCTTTCTTTACTTCTTGATTTCATTGGAAACATTTTAATGTTAAATTATATATATATATATATGTGCACGTATAAGTACTTAACACTTATTTTCCATTTTTAAGATCTTTTTATTCCCCTTAAAAACTTACTTTCCTTGCTCACTTGTACCTGACTCCTGTGCTCAGCTCATCTCATTAGCCATCAATAAAGGAGTCTCCAAATAGGAATTTTTAACCTTAATTCTTAGATGAGTAAGTCTGAGGCAGAGAAAGATTAAGCAATTTGCCCAAGGTCACTCAGTAATGCTATTCAAATGCCCAAGGTCACTGTATTCTTCTGCACTGTACATTTGCGTGACAAGGTTGTGAAAAGCAGGATTATCCTGAGATTCTCTCTGCAAGCAAAACATGTGGTGTTTGTGGCCTCCCCACAGCTCTTTCAATCTACCAAGTATCTATTGACAGCGGCCTTGAGGCCATACCCCTAGACGCCCTTCTTTGGCCTCCTTCATCTGAGTATGTGCTTGCTCTGGCTAAAGGTATTTACAAACCCTTTATTAAGTGCGATCAAGGAGCAATTTTGCTGCAATTGAAAGGCAGAATGGTGTAGTGGATAGTCATCTAGCCTTAGAGGCACAAAGAGCTGGGTTCAAGTCCTGTCTGTCAAGTTATTTAATCAGCCAGGTAGAAGCATTAGATAAAGTGCTGGGCCTGAAATCAAGAAGACCTGAGTTCAAATTCAGACTCAGCTGTGTGTTGTTGGTTGTTCGGTTGTTTTGGTTGCTTCCAAATCGTTGTGACCTGATTTGGAGTTTCCTTGGTAAAGATATTGGAGTGGTTTGCCATTTCCAGTTCATTTTACAGATGAGGAAACTGAGGCAAACAGAGGTAAGGGAGTTGCCCAGGGTCGCATAACCAGTAAGTGTCTGCCTGAGGTCAGACTTGAACTCAGGTCTTCCTGACTCCAGGCCCAGTTCTCTCTGTGCTGTACCACCTAGCTGCCCAACTATCTGTGTGACCCTGAGCAAATCACTTAACCTTTGTGTGCTTCAGTTTCCTCAACTATAAAATAGGGATAACAATAGCACTTATCTATCTGTCAGCTTTGTTGTGAGGATCAAATGAAATGATGGTCGAATGCTTGTAAAGTGCCTGATTTAGAGTAGGTGCTATTTAAATGCTTGTTCCCTTCCCCTACTTAATTTCAGAGTGCTTCTAAGCAATTCTCTAAGAACATACCTTGCTGAGGAGGTGGAATGTTCTAATCTGCATTGACAGAGGTACTTGCCTCCTCCTAGTATTCTTTGTAGTACTGAAATAGGAATTGTTGTATCTGTATTCTCTCATTCACAACTCCCAGCAGATTCTAACTTCCCAGCGCTCAGAACACTGGCTTACTTGGAGTGGGGATCCAATAGCTCTTAAGACCTTCCAGCTGGAAGGGACCTTGGAGGCCACATGATCCATCCAGTCTGTACTTCAATGAGGATTGAAATGACAATATCTTTGATAACTGAGCAAGCCTCTGGACACTTCTTGAAGACGTCTAGTGGGGGGAACCCACTCCCTGTTGAATCAGCCTATTTCACTAATAAATACTGGTGGTTGAATTGGATGAAATTGAATTCATTCGTGCTACTATCTTGGCTACTAAATCCTATTTGACTTTGAATGTCATTTGATCAATCTCAGCCTCAGTTTCCTTGTAAAATGAGGAGGATGGCCTTGGAGGATCCTTCCAGATTTAAATCTAGTCTACTATGATCCAAAAACTGTGTTTTGTCTTCCACTGATTAACTGTTAATGAATAGATTTAATGACTAAGCCTATAATGCATAGACCCCTCTCTCTGTCTTTAGCCTAATTTAGCAATGTAAGTGCAAATACAGATGATAAGCTAGGCTGCAGTCTTTGAGCAAAAGCACTATTTATGGAGAGAAATATTCTGATTAAAGACTATCTCTTTTGTACGGAAGACACCACTTCTCCCCCACTTCTTCAGAGCCCAAGAGTTTGCAATTGGTTTTAGAAGCTTTCAAAGGAAGCCAGCCAAAACCATCCACATCACTTTAGCTTATTGTCTTTAAAATGTCAGTACAAAATGTACCATAGCACAAAATACTTGCTATTATTTCTTCTGCTAGATGAGATAATATCTGTAAAATGTTTAGCAAAGTACTTGGCACACAGTAGGCACTGAATAAATACTTGTTTGCCTTCCCTCATTTACCCATTAGAGCTCCCATGCTGGGGAAAGAAAAGGGCATTATTTCCTCCCTAGAAACTGTCAAAGTGAGTGGCTGGCCAAAGCAAATTAGAGAGGCCTAACAAAAACACCTTGGAGAGAAAGTCCTGAAACAATGTATATTAAGATGTGTTGGGCTGAGGATAGTGATTTAATTCAGTGATTGCAACTTTCCCTCCCTGCAAATTAGAATTCTATTTGCCTTGTAAACAGTGGTGGGAAGAGAACTTGCCTTTACAGTAGACTGCCAAAAGAGTCCATGACACACACAAAAAATAGAGAAGCTTTAATCTAATCCTTCTCTCTCTCTCTCTCTCTCTCTCTCTCTCTCTCTCTCTCTCTCTCTCTCTCTCTCTCACGCAATTGGGGTTACACAGCTAGTAAGTGTCAAATGTCTGAGGCCGGATATGAACTCAGGTCCTCCTCGCTCCAAGGCTGGAGCTCTATCCACTGTACCACCTAGCCATCTCTTAAGCCTTTTCTCTTACAAATGAAGAAAGGGTGTTTGGCCCATGGTTAATAGGCTATTTTTTAATTCTATATCATATGGCTTATAATACTCTGTTTTCCTGGTATGCACCATTTGCTCATAATGTTAACTATTCTTGTAGTGCCTTCTCTAACCATCTTCACCTGCTGAACCTTTGCCTACTATTGAAAATATAACTCAGAAACCAGTGCCTCTAGCAATCCTTTACAGACTTTACATAGAATCATAGATTTAGAACTCCAAAAGGCCATAGAGTCTAGCCTCTTTCATTTTACAAATGAAGTCATTGAGGTGCAGAGAAATCAGTGATTTGACCAAAATTTGAATACTAACATTCTTGACTTCAAGTCCAGTGCTCTAACCAGTATAATATTCTTCCTGGAAATGACCTTCCTATTCATGTACTGCCATGATTTATAATGCTCTAATGTATTCATCATGTAAGATTCTGTCTTAGAGGTAGCTATTTTGGTGTCTTATAACCTGCTAGATGAAAAGCTCTTGAGGGCAGAAATGATCCTTATCTCAAATTTACTTCTCCCCTAGGGTTTAGTATGGTTCTTGGCACTTAGTAGGTGTTTGATATACATAGGTGATTTGACAGAGATTCATTTAGTGATAGACAAAGATGAAAACTTAGATCTTCTGACTCCCAGACTAGTATTCTTTTCACTTAATACCACTTTGACATCCATCATAACATATAGTACGATGCTGATGAGATCATTTGGTCATACTTGTCTTCTAGAGAAGTGATACTTAACCTTTTCCATGTCATCGACGCCTTTCGCAATCTGGTAAAATCTATGGATCACTTTTCAGAATATTGTTTTTAAATGCATAAAATATTACAAGAGAAGTCAAGAATATCAAAAATACAGTTATCAAAATCAAATATATGTACATATGCATAATGTGTACATATGCACATCTGTATATTGTCAACTGCCAGAAACCTGCCTCTAACCTGTTGGTAGCAGGAGCCAAACAAAGCAGGCTGGAGACAATAGAGTCAGGAATCAAACATAAGTTTAATTTCAAAGTGAAGGAAGTGGCTTGCAAGCAAGGACACATGTTCCCAGACCCAGATGTTCCCAGACCCAGACCCTAGTTAGAGGAGAGGACCCACTTTAGTTTGGGGAGATCTCAATACTTATATAACAATGGCTGCGCAGTGAGCTGTAGCCCTGACAATGAGGGGTAACAGCAACAATGTGACAAGTCTAATTCGTAGCAGGGCTTCGTGACCAGAAACAATTCTGGGATTTTGTTGTGCCTGAGATCACCCAGAGAGTAAGTGCAAAGGATTGTTACGCCCACCTTAGGGTATGGTTTGCTTGCTGGGCCTTAGCTCTGGAAAACAGAGTGTCTCTTAATATCTTGACATTTCCCCCTTTTGGTCAAAAGGAGAATGTCTGAAAGAACCTCTACTCTTCTGGCCAGTAAAGGAGAAGCAGGTACAAGCCAAGATGCTATGAGAGACCACTTGGGCCAGGACGAAATGTTGTCCAGGGTGTTAGTTCCTTGAGGGGACCTATGGGGAA
This sequence comes from Phascolarctos cinereus, assembly GCF_003287225.1. Taxonomy (NCBI): domain Eukaryota; kingdom Metazoa; phylum Chordata; class Mammalia; order Diprotodontia; family Phascolarctidae; genus Phascolarctos; species Phascolarctos cinereus. The sequence continues at coordinate 130,677,822 of NW_027555958.1, forward strand.
GTATCCCCAGTTATCATTGCTAACCATTGTTTGTTTGCAAGCAGAAAAGGGACCAGGGGGACAAGAATGTAGAGGCTGAAAATGCCAATAGATGTTTGAATCAGGGCCTTGGTGGTTGGGCACATAACAAAAGGGAAGGAGGAAAAAAAACTAGGACAGTATACTCAGCCGTCGTCTGGAATCTTGGGACAGTTGTCTCATCTGGGTGTCAGCTGCTTCTGGGTCCGCAGTAGACAAACCTTGAGGTCCCTGGAGGGTTCTGCTGCCAACTCAGGAACAGGGACTTTCTTCAGATGATCCAGGAGTATACATCCACAAGTTTGGTAGCTGTGGGAGGAGTCATAAGGACCTGGTAGGGGTCCTTAGAGAAAACTCCTTGCATCAATCTTTGAATCTGAGTTTCTGGTCAGCATAACATAGGTCCCTAATTAAGAGTCTCTAAACAACATACAGAGATGATCCAATTTCCCAGCCATACAGGGCTAGGTACAAACAATGCAATAAAGTTTTCTTCCAGTTCCCGTAATTGTGTAATTTCATTGTCAAACTACTTAGAAGTCTCTCACTGGACTAGTTCTGAGGTAACCAAGGTAACCAAGAAAACTTACACATAACTAAAATCAAGTATCCTTGTATTTTAGTGACCCATTCTCAAATCCATTTAACCAGCACGTTTTTGAGTCCCAGATGGCTCATGTAGGTCATCAGGTCTCTAGACATCTTTTCTTGGACAATATGCATAGTCTCAGGTCAACTCTAAAAAAAGTCTCTGCTTCTCTGGTTCCAAATCTAGAGGTTAATAGATAATTCTGCTTAATATAATTTAGTTCAATAACTTAAATTTGGTCCTTAAATCTTGAAACTTTAGAGAATTTTAGTTATATACCATTTGCTATTTATATCCTTACATAAATCTTGTACCTGATATAAGGATCTTTTCTAAAAATGTATGAGGGTCCAACTGTAAAATGAACTCTTCTGTCTTTTAAAATTATAAGACAGATACTTTAAAAATGGGAAAATAATTTCACTTGCTTTACCATTATCCATGCAATTTGTATGTAGAATCCAATTTTGAGAACTTATTACCAAAACATGCTCAAAGTTTGAATTTCCATGATAGATAAATTTAGAAGCCTGTCATATATATATATATATCTATATATATATATATCTATATATATAGATATATATATATAGATATATATATATATATCTGTGCATAATTATTAAAGAATACAGTCTAATCCTGTTGCTTTCTCACATTTTTAAATTCCATTTACTTAGAAAACTTTTTACATTACATATTTGTCTTGTTACTTTGCTTAGTCACTTCCCCCTTAGGAGGATATCACCCCTATAGTATAATTTGACCACAAATATAGGTAAAATTAGAAGATGTTCATACTTGCATCCTATCATAGTAACTCAGAGATGTTCTAGTATCAATCTATTATGTAATAGATTTAGTAGTGTACTTACAAAATTTCTTGATTATACGAATTTGCTATGAAAGGAAAAATAGGGATATAGTTATAACAATCTCATGTACCATAAAGGAGGGAAAAAACTCCCTTAATTCTTTCATTCTAGGGATGAATTATATCTGACAGCCAATCATGTAGTCAAAGGTGTTGAAAGCAAGGCTCAGGATTAAGCAGGTGGGGAAATTTCCTTTTCAGCAAGGTAGTAGCACAATGGGAAGAGGATTCTAAATGGGCCATGCCCAGGTCATCCCCAAAACTTTTACCAGGCACAGATGTTCACCTTTAACAGTTCCCAGAGTTCAGGACATGTGATTTTCTACTATTGGCTTTATGACAATTCAGATAACTATCCCTGTAATTAAAGCTCAAAACAATAAATTACAGTCCCAGAAATTTTTACCTTAAATAGCAAAATTTCTCTAACCACAACTTGAATATCTTTACTGATGTTTCCCTAACAGTTAAAATTTCATTTATCCTTTACTTATAAATTAAAACTTCCCATATTCTGGGGCTTTAGACATACAGCAAATACCTGATAGTTGTCTCATTAATATGCTGAAGCTACTTTTTTAAACCATCATATACACTTTCATAATAGCCAAGAATTTCAAATGAAAATTTACTATTATATATTATTATCAGCTTCATAACAAAACATACGTCATTGAATATTTAATAATTTCCAATGTCTATTTCTTGATCATATACACTGTATAAAACATTTTCTGGGCTGTTTTTTCTCATCATTATGGTTATATTTTTAAACTTCTGAAAAACATTATATTTGGTGTCCGTCATTTCTGTTGTGCACTTCCCATTTTTTATTTAAATAGTTCAGGATTAAGTTTTAATTGTATGCCATATATTTTTCTTTTTTTTTTTCTGATGTTGATAGCTCTGATGAGTCTGGCCATACACAAACAGTTGACTCAAGAATAGCTTCCATATCAGTAACAAGTTGTTTTCTTGTCTGTTAAAATAGAATTTATTTCAATCTGTATGGTTTTATTGGGTCAAATGCCTGACAATTCTTTCCTTGAAGGTAGTTTTCATGACCTAGGGCCAGTGAGGCTTGTGTATAATCTTTAAGAATTTACCTCTGTCATTCCTTCTTCCTGAATCATGCTTTCAGATATCATTCTGTCTTCATTTCTCATCTTTGCACGAAAGTCACCAAGTACTGAAGTATATGTTGATTTTATTTGGAGGACTTTTATCAAATTCTTCATAAAATTTCTCTCTCATTTCATTCTCAACAACTAATATTGGTGTATAAACTAAAATTATTTTCATGATAGTATTTTTGCAAATATATATGTCTATATGCATATATACATATATAATGCTATCATTTGTGATGACCAACTATCCATGAAATAATATTTCTTGTTGTCTTTGAGTGTGCAACAATACCTACTCTTCCAAATCCTTTCTTTGCCTTTCCAAGGAATACTGTAATGTCCTTCTTTCTTGCGGTTTCATTTATATCAAGAATGTCAAGATTGCTTTGCTTCATCTCCTCCACATAATAAGTTCTCAATAATATGTGATGGTTGATTGATTTACCATTGTATACATGTTTACTACATAAGCATGCTCCTTAAAAGCAAGAGATGATAGGATCATATATCTGGAGATGGGAAAGATCTTAGATGTGACCTAGCTGATGCTCATAATTTACAGATTGGTGATTTAATCCTAGAGAAATAAAGTGACTTGATCAAGTTCAGATGGCTAATAAACAGTATATCTGGGATTCAAATCAGGTCCTTTGATTCAAAATCCAGAAAAATAGATTTTTATTCTATCCTAGATAATTTAATGATGGTACTGTGGAAGGGTGTTGTATTTAGAGATTAAAGATCTAGATTACATTGTTGGCTTTCCTACTTACTAATCATGTGAGCATGGGCAAACTACTTAACTTCTCTTAATCTCAGCATCATCATTTTAAAAATAAGGATGCAATAATATTTACACTACTTGCTTTGTAGAGTTGTAATAAGGATCAAATGAAATCATTCATGTAAAGCCCTTTCTAAATCATGTAACATTATAAAAATATCAGATATTTATATTGTAAGGTACTCTTCTTCCAAGACACTTTTGATGTAGAATGGCTTTCCCCAGCTCTTCCTTCATGGCTGTATGTTCTTATTTATTCCTCTGCTCATTCATACCAATTATGAGAATGCTCTCTAGCTTTATTAAGACTCATTTCAAGCGCTACTTCCTAAATGAGGCCTCCCACAAATGGAAAGATGAATGGAAAAAGTATTTGTTAAGTACTTTGCATTGGACATACAAATAAAAATATCAGATATTTATATTGTAAGGTACTCTTCTTTTAAGACCCTTTTGATGTAGAATGGCTTAGTGTTGGAAAGCCCCTTTGATTGCTGAAAGGAATAATAAAAGAACTTTGATTTGATAGAAACTTAAAATATATGTATGAATAAACATAACTTTCAGACCATATTTGAATACTTTTGGACAGAAGGTAAACTATAATATAAATATGAAGAATTAAATCACTTTGCTAAAAATGGAAGATGATGTTTATATGTAAGTAGTTTGATGGTCTAAATAGGCAGAGAAAGAATATTTATTAAGCAAACACTGGAAAAATAAACTCTAAAATGAAATGAGTCAATGAGGGCCAGAGATATCTGATTTTAACCACTGAAAGGAATTGGAGAAAAGAGACAGGAGACTGAGGCTGAATATTGAGGAATTGGCACAAAAACTCAGCAGGAGGTGTAAAAGTAGCTTTGTCATTGCAGTTGTAAGAAAACAGAAACAGGAGCAGTCAGTTGACTAGAAGGTTTTGACTGCTAGTTCCTGATTGGCTGAATAGAGATTGAAGTTCCAGCTATTGTTATTCAGAACTACCTAAAGTATGAAAGAGGTGAAGTTTCTAAGAAGTACCTGTTAGCCTTTTCTGCTCTTTCTTTCCTTTTTTCCTTCCTTCCTTATTTTCTTCCTTCCATGATTTCCAACTCCAATCTACTTCAGCCATGAACATATAAAAGGTATCCCTGGATGCTAAATAATTCTACTGGTCTATCCTGACACTGAATCTGAAAGATTAAATCAATATATAATTCAAGTAAAACAAACAAACTTGTAAAGTGTCCATAATGTAAATGGGATTTTTTTTTGAGGGGGCAGTGTTGACCTGTGATTTTAATAGTATAGGGAATTTGTAATGAACAAAACTCCCTCTACCAAGGTAAATTAGCAACTGTTTTGCCAAACACAGTGTTGGAGAGCTGTCTGAGGTACTTTCCCCTGAGGTACAATTAGTATGTGTCAGAGATGGGACTTGAACCCAGGTTTCCTACTTTCTAGTCAAGATCTTTAACCTTCATAGAACACTGCCTCCTGTCCTACTGATACAAAAACCAATGGAAAATAGTCCCTGCCCTCAAAGAGCTTAGATTATATTGGGTATAAACCTAAATTTACTTAAGAATGGGTGTAATGTCCTCCTCACGCCACTGAAAAAGATTGGATTACATATAGTTAGTTAAATTATTGCTATTAAGACAATAGATGCTGCCAAACACTTCTATAACCTTGTACTATTTCTCTCCTCAGATGAGTATTTCAATATAATTTAAAGAATGAATAAATTTTAAAAAAGCATTTGCTAAACACTTATTATATGCAAAGCACTGTGCTAAGGATACAAACAGAAATGCAAAGAGCTCACATATCAATAGATGGACACAACAAATAACACAGGTTTCACCCGCAAGTCATACAGAAAGACCCTATGATCCTTGGAGTGCAAAACAGGTGGAAAGGCACCTTATTTAATTATATTTCCAGTGATAAAACCATATAAATTTCTGAGGAACCATTTGACACCATGATTATATATGTGCAATCCTCCTTTCTCCATTTCAGATAAGACTAAGAGTCACCTGTCTACTTTCCCCAACTCTTCCTCCATGGTTGTATGTTCTTATTTATTCCTCTGCTCATTCATACCAATTATGAGAATGATCTCTAGCTTTATTAAGGCTTATTTCGAGTGCCACTCCCTAAATGAGGCCTCCCACAAATGGAGAAATGAATGAAAAAGTATTTGTCAAGTACTTTGCATTGGGCATACAAGTGAAAATAAATAAAATCCCTGCCCTCAAGGAGCTTCCCTTCTAGTGAGTAGAGACAAGACATAAAGGGAGTTGGGAGAAAGGAAGAGAGGTATACTCTAATTGTTGGAAATGATGGAAGGTTACAGGCAAGATAAGGTTAAAGCTAGTCTCTCAGAGCATAGGATGCCAGGGCCAGGCTCAGGGAGAGAGATGGAGGAGGATGGTAGAAACAAAGAGCCAACATGATCTCATCAAGATTAGGTCATGCCAAACTAACTTGGTCTCATTTTTTGACTGACACATTAAACTGGTAGATCAAGAGTCCATCATAGGTATAATTTACTTAGATTTTATCAAGAACTCAATAAAGTATTACATGCTATTTTTGTGGAAATCATGGAGAGATATGAACTGGGCAATAATACAATTTAATGGGTTAGAAAGTATTTGAACATCTGGACTTAAAAAGCAGTTATTAATGGTTCAATATCCAGGTCACATATATGCATAAACCACATATATGTACATACATATAAAGTATATATACACATGTAATATATAGCACATACGTATTTTGTATTTGTTTACATTTTGTTTTTATTTTTCCGTGTTCATGTTATTTCCTGCAATAGAATATAAACTCCTTGAGGAAAGTTACTGTTTCATTTTGGTCATTCTTTCTGTGAAACATAGCACAGTGACTCACACGTAATACGGACTTAATAAATGTATGTTAAATAAATAAATGAAAAGGTGAAAAAAGGTCAAGAGTAATGATCATAACTAACATTTATAAAATACTCTAAGGTTTGCAATGTGTTTTACAAATATTATCTCTTTTGATCCTCACAACCACGCTTAGAGGTAGGTGCTATTGTTATTCCAGTTTTACAGGTAGAGAAACTGAGGTGGACAGTGGTTTAGTGACTTGCTCAAGATCACACAGCTAGTTAGTGTCTGATGTGCAATTCAAACTCAGGTCTTCCTAATTCTACCTATCTAGTTAGGAACTGAGTAAAAACTATTGAAAAGAACAGTGAAAAGGTTGTTGGCTACCTAGAAGAGAACTCCTTCAGCTGAATAGCATTGGATGAGGGCAGTATTTTAAGGGGGAAGAATAAGTAGGAAGTCAGAAAATGGAGGCAATGAATATAGATAACACTTTTTTTTTAAAAAACAGTTTGGCTGTGAAAGACAGGTGAAATACAGAATGAGAGTTTGAGGGCTAGGTAGATCAAGTGAAGGTTTTGTTTTTTTAGAATTGGAATGAAGGGAGTTCTTGGGCCAAATTGGAAGGCAGCCATTAAAGAGTCAAAAGGTAAAAAGAGATTTAAGAAAGAATAGGATGAATGAAATGGGAAGCTTTAAGAGGAGTTTTAATACCCTAGTTAAATATGACCCCTCTCCACCAACTTCCCTCTTCTTCCTTTGCCAAAACCCTTGCCATATTAATGTTGGAACAGAAGGTATTTATTGAGCACCTGCAATGGACTTAGAATTACAATTGGTGATATAATTAATTTTAGAGGGAAAATGCAGTATATAGTCACTGTTGTATATGTTTCATTTGTTACCTGGGCATATTATGCTATGAGGTAACTAGCCGGAAATAGTAGTGGAAGGCATAAACTTCCAAATGCACCTCAGAGTGTGTGTTGCTGGGACTCCCTTTAGTCCCTTGCTATCTATGTTCCTTTCCTTTAAAAAAAACACCAGTTTACTGGGTTTTTTTAGTTTTTTTAATTAGTAGCAAATTTTAAATGGTTCTTAAAAATGAAAAGAAAAGCCTCAAGGTATTGTTCACTCTTGTCTTCCATGATGAGTTGTTCAATAGCATGATGGTCAAACTTATGGTATCCTCTGGGATAGCATTCTGGCTACTCGTTGAGGAAAACTAGATTCAGGAAGATTAGAGAAAAAACAAAAACTACAAATCATATGAAGCAAAACATATTCCGATCCTTGATTTCCTGTTTCTTCCAAAATCAGACTTAAATTTGTGGACATGTGATAGATTTGTTCCCCTGCAAAGGGGTGTGTGTGTGTGTGTGTGTGTGTGTGTGTGTGTGTGTGTGTGTGTGCTTCTTTACTCTGGGAGGTGAACTTTCATATAATCTTGTCCAGAATCAAGCCTATTCTTCATTTCTTGGATGTTTCTAGACCATGTTACATCATTCCTCTCACCCCAACATTTTTTATCTGGCCAGGTAGCTAGGTCGTTCAGCGGTTAAGCCCTGGGACTGGAGTCACAAAGACCTGAGGTCAAATCTGGTCTCAGACATTTACTAGTTGTGTGACCCTGGAGAAGTCACTTAACCTCTGTCTACTTCAGTTTCCACAAATGTAAAATGGGCATCAAATAGCACTTACCTTCCAAGATTGTTATAAGGATGATATAAGATGATATTTGTAAAGCACTTAGCACAGTGCCTGCTATATAGCCAGTGCATAATAAATACCTTTTTTTTTCCCTTTATGGGGTCATCCTGCCCCTTTAGTATGCAACCAAAGACTGTCTTACGTACTAGCATTTGTATCTCAACAATTAACCTAGTGCCTGGTACATAGTAAACATTTAATGAATAGATTATTTATTCATTTTGAAAAAAACCCCAAGAAAACAAAAATTAGAAATGGATATTCTATAGCCTTTTCTTATCCCACCAGTTTGGTAACCTGCATTTGGAATTTTGGGCTAGGTTTGGAATGGCATGAAATAGAACTGTATAACTTGCAAGCTTCTTTGGGCCACAGATAGGTTAGACACTAGAGACAGACCGACGATGATTGATTGCCGCAGGTCACATGACAGCCACCCAAAATCCTTTGGGGGACCACAAATGGCCCTTGGGCCACATGTTGTGCAGGCCAGACATAAAAGATAATTTACTAAATACTAAGTCACTAGAACTATGATTATTTCAGACATTTTTGTCATCTGGATAATCTTAAAATAGTATTGTTACACAGTTACTACGCAATGGATTTGAGTATAGAAACCTAGTATCACCTACAAAAAGGTTTAAAAAGTTATTGAAGCCAGATTCCTGGTTGGCTCATAATTCTGCCTCTGTTTTCTGGGCTTAGCAGGTTGGAGACTCATTTCTATCATTTTTTTCTTAGTTGTTCTGAGTTAAACTATTTAAAGGGGGAAAAAAAGCCATAACAATTAGTTCTTTTAACTGTGAACTAAGTGTTGTCTGGAGAAGCTGTATGGTGGGCAGAGGGGGAAAAAATCACTTGAAGCAGGCTACCTCTCTCATTCTATGGTGAAAATGCAGTCAAGAGCTTGATAGGAGTCCAATAGGAGCTGTAAAACTGTGGTTATTTAAAAGTGCAAATCTGGTTTATTTTTTAAGTATTAAAAACAGACATTCTCCTTGGCAGCTGTCAGAAGAAATGTGTCTTAGCAAATTTCCTGACTAAGCTCAAGTATTCAGCATTACTTAAAGATTTTGAAGCTATGGCCCAAATTGTAATTAGTATACTTGTTACTGGCACTGAATTCCTTCTTTCCAGGAAACAGATGTAATAGCAAAGCTGAAAGTGATAAAAGTTTCATTCTTCATCAGTATAAGAAACCAGTCAATGATACTTTTTCATTCTTACATTGTCATTAATGGTACCAAGCTTCACCAGTGTTACTAGTTAAAGTGTGACCAGAGAGACAACAAAGTGGTGAGAATGGATGTTCTCATGTTGATGGTCACAGAGATTCAGATTCAGATTTGAGCTGGGACTTGAAAGGTGTGGTATTCCAGAAAGGTGCCTGGTTTTGGCAGGTAGGGACTCAACTATGACATTTTGGAATTATAGAGCTAGATTAAATTGCAAATATTAATATTTATCTTAGAAGTGACAAGCAAGCGTTGTAGAGAACTCCAGCAACTTTGTACAAGTCAGTGTCCAATCAAAGTATAACATTTTATTTTCTTATTTTAAGTGGAAATCTTTCATTTGAGGGTTCATTCTGTGTTGACTCTGAAGGGGAAGAAAGATTAAATATCTAGTCAGGCAAATTTTTTAAAAAGTATTATTTATAACTTGCTTTTTACTGCACCTTTATTTACTATTCTATCCTTCTTCTATGTTTGATCCTGAGAGCTATCCCTTATAACAAGGAACAACAACAATAACAAAATCGGTTCAGTAAAACTAACCAATACATCAAGCAAGTATGACAATAGATTACGGTGTTCCATACGAATAGTCCCTCGTTTCTGCAAACAAAAAAAAAAAAGGAGGTACATGCATTCTGTTCTTTGGGCCTAAGCCTGGTCATGATAATTTCATAATATTCATTTTCTATTTTTGCTTCTGTACTTTACAGTTACATTGTTGTAGTCGTCATGCATGTTATTTTACTGCTTACTTCACTTTGCATCATATATATTTCCACGCCTCCACGTATTCTTCATATTCATGATTTTTTTATGGACCAGCAATATTCCTAGGGCAGGTAGGTAGTGCAGTGGATAGAGCGCCAGACCTGGAGGCAGGAAGACCCAAGTTCAAATCAACAACTGACATTTGCCAGCGGTGTGATCCTAGGCAAGTCACTTAACCTGTTTGCCTCAGTTTCCTCATCTGTAAAATGAGCTGGACAAGGAAATGACAAACCACTTCAGTATCTTTGCCAAGAAAACTCCAAATGGGCTCACAAAGAGATAGACACTACTGAAACAACTGAACAACAACGTTCCATCGAATTCATGTATTATAATTTCTTTAGCTATTCCAAAATCGATAAGCATCTATTGTGTAATTCTTTGCTTTAAAAAAAAATTATCATTGTACATATTTTGCAGTATGTTGGACCTTAATTTTTTTAACCTCCTTTGAATATATACCTAGTAGAGGGATCTCTGAATCAAAGGGTATGGGTATTGTAGGCACTTTCTTAGCATGATTCCTAAAATGGTTGGACCAATTCAAAGATCCTCCAACTGTGTATTAGTGTGCCTATCTTTCTGCAATCTCTCAAACATTGACTTTTGTCGTTTTTGCTTATTTGCTGAATGAGACGTAAAACATTAAAATTGTTTCTAATCTCTCTTCCATTTGAACAACATTCAAATATTCAAATACACATCCCAAATCTTCCCTTTTCTAGTCTAACCATCACCAAGTCTTTAAGTAACCCATATGGGGCATACTTTTGAGTTCCATCATCCATCATAGAATTCTATTATTTTAGAGCTGAGAAGAATTGTTAGAGCCACCTCCAGCGCTATTAATTTCTTTTGAATGTCTCCTGTAACAGATGTGTGAAGATGTCTCCATTCCCAAGTGTTATAGAATGTAAGGCCTTTCAAGGAAGGAAAGTACAGACTCACCTTTTATTCCTACCCCTATTGCCAAGCACAGTGCCTAAGGAAAGAAGGTGCTAGATAAATGTGAATTGATTGATTGATTGGTTGATGGTTTTTGCCTCCTTCTGCAGGTAATGTGTGACATTATTCAGCATCATTTATTTTCCCAATGAAGGCATTGACCCACAAACAGTAGCAACAATTTTAGTTATACATTAATGACATAATTATTATTTTAATCATGTTTTCCTTGCTTCATTAATGAAGGGTTAAAAAAGTAACTTGAGGAATAAAATGTAAGTTATTACACTCACCAAAATATCTTTAAAAAACCCAAAAGATAAGATCTCTTACTTTGTAATTAAAGAGCACTTTTGTGCTCTTCTGCACATGGCACACATTTCTGTGAAATAGCACTATTCACTTTTAGTGAAAAAGACAACACATTTTTCCTACTGTTAAAATCTCAAATTGATCAAATTCTTCTGTCAAGCTTAAGTGGAAATATTTCTTGGTTTTATATATGATCCAAACATTAAAAAAATGCCAATGACTCAATTATCCTTCAGGGAAGATAATTTTAATCTTGGGAAGATACCTAGAAGAATTGATCGAGACAATTTAAGAGCTCCACTAGTAGGAGGGGCTAAAATCCATCAAGTCTTTGTAAGGAGATCATGAAAGTCTATTGGAAACCAATTAAGAAAAAAAAAATCTGTCCAAGATCAGCCAAGTTAGGGATCTGATAAAACCAAAATTTAAATTAAGTGAAAAGGAAGATTTTCTTTTTTCTTTTTTTTTGCCTTTCAAAAAATCATCAGCTGTTTAATAGAATTGCTTCTAAGTAATCAGCTTAGTAGTACACAGCCTGGATGGCTTTGGTTGAAGCTCAGAGCAGAGTTTCAGGGAAAGCAGTAGCATTGGTGTAGGTTAGACACTACCAAGCCAAGTATCATGTCAAGTATAAAAAGTCATTATTAGTCTGTGGATTGGAGCTAGCATGGTTGCATCAAGATGTGGGCTTAATGCAGCAAAGCCTTCTGAAGTATCAGCTTTTGGAAGTCGTTCATGATAATAGACATTCTAACAGCTTCCAGGAGACTTTTTTGTTCCCTTTGAATCTCAGTCCTTTTTAAGGTCAACTTTATCTGTTCTGTGGCTTCCTACTTAGCTAGTCCTATGTTTAAAGAGCTCTCCCTCATAATCTCTGTCCAGGATTTAATTGACTATCTCTGCTGCTGCTGTTGTTATTTGTCCTTCATTCTCAAAAAGGACCATGACAAGAGGGAGGTGACACCATGACATGCAAGTGAAATGGATTTAAGTGAGGGAGGACTGTGCAGAGTCACCAGACTCACTTGGTAGTTGCTTGTGATACAGAAGACACTGCCATCTTTGAATAGGACATGGAAGAGCTGAAACTAGGGTGGAGTGACTAGGGCTTTTTTTTGTATTTTGGTTACCAAATTTAGAAGTGCAAAGACATTGATTCCTTTTCTTTTCTTTTCTTCTTTTTTTTCTTTTTGGTTTGGATCTCTGATTTCGTTAGCACAGAGGGCTATGGGTGAGGAAAGCCAGGTCCCTGATAACCTAGAAAATAGAGTTTAGCTCCTAGCTAGCAAGAATAATTGCATAAAACAGGAAGGTACCAAGCGACAGGTTGGGATGAACAATTTCCACTGCCATTCTTTACCTGTTTAAGGAAAGGCCTCAGTTAATGTCCCAGGAATACTTTCTTCCTCCCTCCTGAAGAAGCATTTTCTCTTACTTGTCTGAAACATAGTTCGTAGTGCTTGCTCTAGGCAGAAAAATTCATACTTATGGATTTGAAGAGTGACTTCTCTTAGTTAAATTCTTTGCTTATGCAAATCCTATGGGATCTCACAAGTTATGTATGTGATTAGGGGCAAACAAATAGTTTAAAAGTTTAAAACATAGTTAATCAGCTAGTTTAAAAAAACCCAAATCCAAGAACTGGATTGACTTCTTTTCTTTCTATTTGCTGAGTTTTTGACTGAATGATTTAGATTAATTACCTATTTAGCTATTGTGTAGACAGCCATGATTGCAAGCTATTTCCTAATAGGCAGTCTTAGTTGTTCCTTTTATTCTTCTATTATCCTCCTTCCTTTCTACTTATCCCTTACTCAATTCCTCTCCAATACTTAATTTAATCATTATTTGAGCATCTGTATTACATGTAGAATGTTTTCATCTTTCTTCGAAACCATTAATGTTTTCCTCTAAACCCTAATGTGTTTTGTATATGCAAAAATTTTCAGAACTTCTGGAACCAGACCCCTCTCAAAAATGATGGATTATAGATTTCACTGCCTTTAGAAGAATCAAGTGAAATTGAAAACTGTTTCATCTATTACGCTAAGGAAACAAAAACACAGTTGAATTCTTGTAATCTCACCCCCCAGATGAACCAAGGACATTTCTATATTATGCCAGTACAGTCAGTTTTAAAGTGAATACAAAACCAAACATTTTTAATAGGCTATATGCAATCTCCCCTCTTTCCAGTTGGTAATTATTTGATTAAATTAGGCCTATTCTGCTTAACTCCGACTCAATCAATCCAGTTCAACAAGCACTTATTAAAGACCTACTATGTGCAAACTACTGGAGATACAACAAACAAATCAAAGCCAGAAACCAGAGGACAGAAATAGGAACAACAGTGTAATTTTTAGAGAAATCATTTTTGCCTCATTTTATAAGGGGGGAAATGTAACTGCGATGAGTTCTTCCTAAGTGGAGGTCTTCAGACATGTGATGGATGGCCATATGTCAGGGATGTTTTAGTGGTGATTCATGTTCAGAAATAGGCACCTTAGGTCCCTTTGAATCCTGGGGTTCTGTAATTATACAAAAATTATAAAACAAAACAAAACAAAAACAACTATTTACCAGTAGGTGCTGAATTTCAAATCACTTGAACTCTTCAATTGGCAGCAGAATGACCTCCACCAGGGACTTTGTTGGTAGGATTAATGGTTTAGTAAGGGTTTGACTAGATGGAATTTGAGGCCCCTTCCAAATTTATTGTTCTATAAATTCCTCAAACTCGTGTTGTGGAGGAATTGTCAGACTATTAATTAATCACCTTTTTGCTATTGTAGTAGATGCTTTGCGTGAAGTGAAAATGAGCATGTCACAAAATCATTCAGTACCCACTTGGAGAGTCCCATGTTCTCCAGTGGGGAATTAGTAGGAAGTCTCTTCTTCAGAAGCTAGGTGGTATAATGGATAGAGTACTGGGCTTGGAGTCAGGAAGACTTGAGTTCAAATCCAGCCTCAGATACTTACTAGCTGAGTGACCCTTAAGTGTGAGATACTTAACCCTCTTTGCCTCAGTTTCCTCATCTGTAAAATGAGCTGGAGAAGGAATGGCAAACCACTCCAATATTTTTGCCAAGAAAATCTCAGATGAGGTCGTAAAGAGTTGGAGGACAGGCAGAAATGACTTAACAACAACAATAGTAACTATTCTTCCTAACATCTTTGAGGCTACAATCTATTCCCACAACAAAGAAATCAATATGAATGACCACTCAGATCATTCTCTGCTTAGGTCTTCTTTTATAGTAGATCATTAGCATATTAGAATCATCAGCTATTTAGAGTGAAAAGTTTACTTCAATGCATGGAATTTTGTGTTTTATCTCCATGTAGTGTCAAGAGATGAGGGTTAGTAGACTGGAGATTTGGGTTCTAGTCCTAGATTTATCACTAACTAGATGTATGACCTTGGGTAAGTCATTTCTCTAGGCTTCATTTATTATCTGTAAAATAGAATGAATATTGGTCTAGATAAGATTAATGTGATGATGTGTAAAGAGCTCTGGTTCTGGAATCAGAGGACCTATGTCACAACCCTATTCTGATGCTTATTGCTTTTTTGATCATAGCCTCCGGTGTTCTTTCAAGTTCCTTACCTTTTTATGTTATGGGCCCCTTTAGTAGCCTTTTGAAATCTATGGACCCCCTTTCAGAAGAAATGCTTTTAAATTCATTAAAAAAAACTTTGATTACCAGGGAATCCACTTATATTGAAATAATGATTGATTTTTTTTTTCATTCAGGTTCATTGACTCCCTGGAATCAATCCATGGACTCAGGTCTGTGGGCTCCCAATTTAAGAACCTTTGCTCTAGATCTATGATTCTGTGATCCTTGTTAGCTCTATGATTTCATGATTTGAACTTAATTGCCGGTACCGCTTAGTTACTGAATTTGACATGACATGATTTTCATTCCAGCCTATTACATGCCAGGATGAACAACTAACTATTCTCCCTGGTCTTTTGAAGATAACTTGTTCCTTTTTTATCCCCTGGGCTCCACACACCACCCTTGGTTGCAGATCTGAACTGTGTATTTTTTTTCACTAGTTTTTGAAGTTTGGTAAGCCTGAAAGCACTGAGTCTACAATGAAAATCCCCTGTTGAGTCACATAATAATTGTATTATCTTGGATTGTGGTGTTAGGAGCCCCAACCATGAGACACATTTTAGATGACACACCCTGACATCTAGTTAGAGAATATCTGGCAGGGAACATGTTGTCTTGGTCCAGCAAAAGTAGCAGGCATAAGGGTAATTTGTGCTGGGGAGAACTAAGGAAATACAAAAAGTAAGATTTTTCTTTCTGAGCAAACAGCTGAGTGAAGTTAATACTTTCCCTAAAGCTGATAAAATATTATTTCTTTTTTTCCCTATCCATTGTACAAAATACAGGGTTTTTTTTTTTAAAAGGCTATTGCAAAACATGATCTTAGGAATTCTTGAATGTGGCACACTTCACCAGGAACTCTACTAATTATTATAATGACAAGATCAGACAGGGGATAGTATTTAAACATAGAAGACATCTGTAGGTACCACATCTCAGGATGCTGCATACATTTTTTTTTTCTCCTACTGCTGTATCCTCAGGGCATGACTAGACAAGCAGCCCAGCTGAATGGGCTTAACATTTCATTAAAGGTTTTATAGCACCTGTTTACACCCCATCATTAGCTGTTGTTCCCTTTGATCTATGTAAGTGAAGAGAACAAGCCTGGTTTGAGCAGGAGATGAATTTTGCTTCCAGCTCTAACTGTCCCCTCCCAACCTCCTCCCTCTCCCCAACAACAGCAAAGATGTTTTCAAAAGTTTGTCTCATACAAAGTAGCATTTCTTATAGCGGTAGTTATGTTTCTGTAATTCCAGCCTGGGGAAGTTACATTTCTAGCTCAGTGATTTTCTTCGGTTTTTCTTGCATTCTTGGTCACTTCCCACCCTCTCTTGGATGTTGGTAAGGTGCCAGCTTTGCTCTTTAGCTAAAGTGAGAAATGATAGTGACATACGGAGAGCATCCAAAAGATCATGGTAGCATTTCAGATAAAAGGTTCCATATTCACTCACTGAACTCACCGTTAGTGGACTTCTACTAAGCCAGCACAGCATGGTGGCCAGAACTCTGGACCTGGAGTCAGGGTAGACTGAAGTTTGAATCCTATATCAGGCACCAGCTATGTAACCGTAAGCCTGTGGACTTTAACCTTTTTTTTAATTTCATGGATTCGTTTGGCAATGTGGTGAAGTCTTTCTCAGAATTATATGTTTAAATGAATAAAATAAAATATGAAGTCTTGCTAAGGAAACCAAAGTTTAGTGAAAATAAAGATGCAGGGTTTTTTTCCCCATATAAAATTTTTTTCCTATTCATGGACCTTCTGAAAAAAAAACCTATACACATATATACACACGCAAATATATGTATGTGCACATGTGTGCATATATCTAGATATGAGTACACACATGTGTGAGTATATGTATATAAATAAACAAATAAGTGAATAAACAAATAGATAAATAAATGATCTTGACTCCAAGTTGGGAATGCTTTCCCTAAGCAAACTCTAAACTTTGCTCACCCTCCATTTCATCATTTATAGGATGAAGATAATAATAGCAGCTAATTCACAGAGTTGCTATAAGGGTCAAATGAGATTTTTTTTTTGTGTGTGTGTGTGTGTGTGTGTGTGTGTGTGTATTTTTGCAAAACTTTAAATGATATATAAAATGGTGGTTGTTGTTGTCTTATTGTTTTGATCTTGGAGTCAGCAAGAACTGGGTGAAAGTCTAAACTCTGACACACCTTGGCTGTGTGATGATAGACAAGTCACTAAACCTTTCAGCCTTTCCCAGCAACACTCTACCAGGTTCTTAATCTGTTGTCCATGGATCCCCCAAGGGGGCTCTGGGTAGAGTTCTGGGGGTCTGTAAACTTGGAAGGGAAATAATTATATCTTGATTTCAATAGTTAGTTTTCTTTGTAATCCTATGTATTTTATTTTATTTTATACATTTAAAAGCTTTATACTGATAAGTGGTTCATTGACCTCACCAGATTGCCAAAGGAGTCCACCAAACATATATACACATACATACAGTATTAAGAACTTCTGCTTAAAGAAAATGTTACACAGGGGTTGCCATCTACATCAATAGAGGTGCTTACCACCTTAGAATTCCCTCACCTTGATGAAGTCATACATTAGAGCTGGAGGGAATGTTATAGGTCATTTGAGGTCCAGATCCATCCTCTTTCCCTTTCCTCTATTCCACATAAAACTGTGCTTAATATTTTTTATAGCACTGAATATAGTATGCAATAATATCAGCACAACTGTGAAGCACAACATTACTATGTAATATATAATACATGATATAAGTTAGTACTATTGTCTGACATTCAATTTGATTTGGGAACATGGAGAATATGTAGTAGAGAAGGCATCATTTCTCCTAGAAATGGAGCAAGGCCTCTTTGATGTTTTCTTCCTACTAGTTGAGAATCAGAAGAATTCCTCCCAAAGGAATGACTGAGAACTGGCTTTGATGGGGCAATGTAGTGTTTGTGGTGGGGTGTTCTAACTCAACCAGCTGTTGTTGTTGTTGTTGTTGTTGTTGTTGTTGATCTGTCAGTCTTCCTTCTCGGAGGACCAATGACATCACAAGCATGATATCTCTACTTAGGTGTGAATTGGATTTGAGTGAGGCAAAGCTGCACAAAATCATCAGCCTCACTTCCTCCTCTAGAGTCATCATCGTCAAATGGCAAGATGAAGCTAATCACATTTGGACTGGAGAACCAGACAATGTAAGAGTGATTGAAATGGAGGTCACTAGGCAGTCCCTTGGTGCTTTGCTAGACTGTAATATGTTAACAAAGTTACTTCCTACTTTGCAAAGTTGATCATTAAGATTTTCATGGATTTTGACTATGGAATAATGTTTAGACTTTAGAATTACCCAAATTAGAACTGGTATGGGACCCTGCTGCTTTTCCCAGCCTCTGTTGGGGTATGCTCACTTACCCCCCACATCTCAGCAGTACACTTCCTCTGCAGCTACCCAACTCAACTGTTCACTTGCACACCCTCCTCAATGGCTGTCTGCCTTCTAAGACTCAACTTCTACCATGTCAGATGGCCCCCAATATTGTATCTAGTCTAGGAACCTATATTGTGCAGAATGCATAGCGTTGAGGCATGGTGGGGAAGAAAAAAGGAGGTCCTGCAAGTGGGTACTAGATACCACTCTCCTTCTAAGGCAAACTTATCCCTAGCCCTCTATTTCAAAACACTCTTTCTCTCATATTCCTTCAACCTTCTACTACTTACTGAAACATTTGAAAACATCACATCTCAGAGCTGAATTGTAGACATCATGAAAATTGTTTTTCTGCTTCTGCTCACTTCACTCATTGTCTGTTCATGCAAGGCTTCCCAGGTTTCTCTGTATCCATCATATTGGTTATTTCTTATGGCACAAAATTCACAGAAGAAAACAAAAAGAGGTATAAAAAGCTACACAGATAAATAGGGCTACTTTGTACCTAATTTATTAAATTAATCATATAGAATGTAACATGTTTATATAGCTTCAACCTGTATATAACAGAACTCATGATTTCATATAACCCTTTTTCTAGTTCTTCTTGGTATACTGAAATGTTTATATGTTAATGGTTATTAAATTTACAACATTTTAGAAAAGATACTACATCTCTTTGTGCCCACCCTCTCCAAGGATGGTTGGTTCTCTCATATTCCCTGACACTCATAACCAAGAGGATCTGGCAGACTCCTTTCTCCTGAGCATCATATTCACTATCCTTCCTCCCTCCCCAGCTTGATCGTTGGGAAATCACTTCTTTTCTTTTTAAATTCACTCCAACCTATTCACTATCATTTTTGGGCCTTCAGGTTCATCTTCTTCTTTCTCAGTTAGTTCAGTACCTGGCTTATAATCTTCTTTTCTAATCTAACAAGGGTTGTCTTAAATTATACTCTAACCAGTTCTTCCACCCCCATTTGAATTTGTCTGTTGGTGTTGGAATTCTTAGTCAAGGTTCTGGAGGTTATTACCAAAAGCAACAAACATAAATATAATACAAAGTATAAGTTAATATCCATGTGACCCTATTCTTTGTCTATATTATGGCACTTGGGGCAACATTTTAGGAAAGGCTATTTCTTTTTCTAGTGTTAGTTGTATAGGTTTATAATAACAGTTAAAGTTGAACTGGAATGTATAAATTTTTGGCATTTCTGTAGTTTTAGAGCAGGGTACAAGTATTGTTAAACATTGATAAGACCCCAGAACCAGCCTAATGCATCTTCCTTACTCATTTTTTTTTTTGTGAGGCAACTGGGGTTAAGTGATTTGCCCAAAGTCACACTGCTAGTGAATGTTATGTGTCTGAGGCCGGATTTGAACTCAGGTCCTCCTGAGTCCAGGGCCAGTGCTCTATCCACTGTGCCATCTAACTGCCTCCTTTCCTTCCTCATTTTGTCCCAGATTTTGCAACATGACAAGTATGTCCCATGGTGCTCATCACCAAATTCTGATTGGAGCTGAATAAAACTGATAAAAAAGTGATAAATTCAATGTTTATTCTCATTCCAGCTTATGTACTTTTTCCTAAGAATTGGCCAGCTATTTAGGTAAAAACAGCTTATGTGTTGTAGAATAGGACCCTCGTTATGGGGCTCACTCTCTCCACCCTTTTCTGGGGGCAGCAAGTTATTTGAAAATATATCCTTTGTGTTGTATCCCTGGAATCTTGGACTCTAATTTTTGGCTTTGAAGCTGTAGCAACCCTTGGGTGATTGGCTGAACTGGTGAAAGTGTCAAAAAAAATCACTGGCCTTGTCATTGGCCTTGCTAAAAGAGTAGTAAAAGGTATCTTTGAAGGCTTTTTAAAAAATCTTCACTGAGAAGACAATTTGAAAAGTAGACAAAGCTGTTTATAGTGGTTCCCCAAGTCTTTCTGTATTTCTCTCCCACCCACAATACCTTCATGATGTGATGGCCACACCCATTCCTTCCAGCAGCACACCATAAAATTTTTACTTTCCTTGGAGTATGTCATGTTCCAGAATTATTCTTTCATTTTCTTCCTCTTTGCAATATCAAAACTATTATTAATTCAATAGAGTATGTAATTTCTCTCTCTCTCTCTCTCTCTCTCTCTCTCTCCCTCCCTCTCTCTCTCTCTCTCTCTCTCCCTCTCTCCCTCTCTCTCTCTCTCTCTCTCTCCCTCTCTCCCTCTCTCTCTCTCTCCCTCTCTCCCTCTCTCTCTCTCTCTCCCTCTCTCCCTCTCTCTCTCTCTCTCTCTCTCTCTCTCTCTCTCCCTCTCTCTCTCTCTCTCTCTCTCCCTCCCTCTCTCTCTCTCTCTCTCCCTCTCCCTCTCTCTCTCTTTCTGTGTGTGTGTGTGTGTGTGTGTGTGTGTGTGTGTGGTGAACAAAGGCATTTCCTAATCAAGTTGATGAACTTATCTGTCTAGTAGAAAGTATGTCCACCGATCCTTCATAAGAGTAAAGTGACAATCACTCATTAGATTTCAGAAACTAATGCTGCCCCTCAAGATGAATTGACTGGGTTAGAAGTGCCAAGGAGTATCCTAGGGAATGGATTTCAGTTAATGAATTTGTCTACAAGATAATTTTATTGTCTAGAATCCTTGAGAAGATAGACTCATCGGAAGAACCATTTTTCCATGCTGCCATATAAAAGTAAACTAACAGACTGATTTAATCTTTTTTTCCCCTTCCCTATTTAAAGGATAGATAGACCAGAGTTTAGCAATAGGGATTCATGGATAGGGTTGGGAGCAGAAGCTTATGCATGTATATAGGATATATACACAGAAGCACATGGGAGTTACATGTACTCTTCCACCACTTTCCCATTAGAAAAGAGCACCTGATAGTCAATTTGCCTAGCCCCCCCAAAATATAGCAAAAGCCAGGTCAATAGTGGGGTATCGGCAGTTTATGCAGAAGTACATGGAAGCTGTACATGTTTATCAATGTGTCTTAACCTGGGAGTACATAGACAATAATAATGAACCTCAGCCTCCTGTTTAGAGGAGGGAAGAGACTCTATTTCCTTGACATCAAGGAATCTACCCATCTAGCAAAGTAGGTAGTATTTGACTTGAGGATTGCATTTAGAGTAATACCAAGTTGAAGAGTTTAGCATCTGAACTTCTAGAGAGAAAATGGAGTTCCTGAGCTGGAGACTTCTTAGAAAAAGAAGAAAATTGTTCACCTGGTCCTCAAAGCAGTAGAACACCAAAGGGTAATGAAATTGTTGGGGAGAGATTAAAAAAAAAAACCTTGACCCTCAACATTATTACTGTAATTTATTCAGACAGTACAGGCCTGATGAGAAGATTCTATTTAATAACAAGAGTTTATTTATTTGACTTCCATGTTGTTGTTCAGACTTTTCAGTCATGTCCAACTCTTAGTGACCCCATCTGGGGTTTTCTTGGCAAAGATGCTGGAATGGTTTGCCATTTCCTTCTCCAGCTCATTTTACAGATGAGAAAACTAACACAACAAGGTTAAGTGATTTGCCCAGGGTCACAAAGCTAGTGAGTACCTGAGGCTAGATTTTAACTCAGGAAGATGAGTCTTCCTGATTGCAGGTCACCTAACTGCCCCTATTTTCCTTCCAATGGGAATATAAGCCATAGGGTGGGACAATTAATATGTGATGAATTGCTAAGATGCTATGGGAGAGAAGGATTTCTCCAGAATGTCAGATTGCTATTCTGATTGCAAACTAAAATTAATTTCCTTTCCAAGAGGTTCTTATGAATAACTATGAGTCCTCTATGTATTTTCCATATCTATTTATAAGTTCCCTTAATACTTTTCACTTTCTGAATTTTTCTGAGTGGTAAAGCAAAATATCTGTCAGCCATTCAATCAATAAGCATTTATTAAGTGTCTAATATGTGCTAGGCACTGTGCCAAGTGCCAGGAATACAAAGAAAGGCAAAAGATAGCCCTTGCCCTTGAGAAGCTCACAATCTAATAAGAGAGACAACATGCAAACAAATATGAGCAAAGAAGCTATAAGCAAGATAAATAGAAAATAAGCAATAGAGGAAAGGCACTAGAATTAAGAGGGATTGAGAAAAAGTTTCATGTAGAATTTGATATTTTAGTTGGAACTTGAAGAAAGCCAGGGAAGCCAGGAGGTAGAGATGAAATATTCTAGGCATGGAAGACAGTCAGAAAAATAATGCCTAGAGCCAAGATATAGTATGTCTTGTTTAAGGAACAGCAATAAGTCCAGTATCACGGATGGAAGTATATGTATGTATATATGGGGGGGGTGGTATAAATTGTAAGAAGACTGAACAGGTGGGATGGGGGCCAGGTTATAAAAAGCTTTGAATGCCAAACAGAGGATTCTGATTTGACCTGGAAGCAATAGGGAGCTATTGGAGTTTATTGACTAAGTGGGTAACATAGTCAGATTGGTGCTTTAGGAAAATCATTTTGTAGCCTGTGGAGGCTGGATAGGAATGGGGAGAGATTTGTGGCAGGCAGATTGACCAGCATAAAACTTGTTACATTAAATGTTTTTTGTATGGCACCTGGAAATCTGTTACCCAAATTTGTAGCAACCTACAAACAAATTTTTTTAGATATTCCCCAGAGAAAACTCTGTCTTGGTATAAGAATCAAAGAGAAAAAATGACTTTGGGAATAATTCTAGAGATTGAACCAAGTCTGTGAGTTCAGAGTTTGGGGCATGAGAGGCCAGAGATTATATCAATTAGGAAACAAGAGGAAAGCAATCTAATCCAATGCCATACTGGAAAGTGTGAATATCTATCACTTACCTTGTCCAGGATTATTTGCATGTGACTTGAAATAGATCTCTAATTGGTGAAACTTTAGGCTGTTTAATAAAATAAAGTGAAGATTCCAGGCAAGGTGGAGAAAATACTTTCTGCCTATAAGGACATTCCTTAGAACCTTGACAGACTAATATAGTAAAAGCAGTTTTATGAGTGGGTGGTTGAGGTACACTTATTTTTAGGTCTTAACATTTTTAGACAAATCTAATTTTATGGAGATGATATCATATGTTGAATCATAAACTGATCCTCTCTAACTTTTAACTATTGATAACTGCAAAAATGTATGACAGTGTTGGGATGTTGTACAGGGAACTTTATTATTGTAAACTGTATGGCTTCTTTTTTTTCCAAAGTATTTCAAAGAAGAAATTGAGATTTTTGAGAGTAATCATAACAAAGAGGAAGTAAATTTATTTAACCACAAAAACTTCCTCTGAAACTTGCATATATGGAGGCTTCTTTTGAAAAAACCGGGTACCCTAAGTAAATCAATGGAAGTCTCAAATTCACGGTGTAATCCAGGAAGAAAAAGTGACCCCTGCATAATACATTTCTGAAATATTTCTCAATTTAAAAAATATCCAGTTTAAATGAAATAGATGTAATATTTTACTTATTTATCATCTAAATAATCTATAGAAACAATCTTCATTTTCTTTGGAATTCCTAAATAGTTCTAAAAGTGAATGGATAATAGTTCTAAATGTGAATGGATTTGTCATAGAAAAATAATTGGTTTTATTCCCTATGACAAGAACAGTTAATTAATGTCTTGTAAAATGGTATGTTGAAAGATGAATTTCAAATGTGAACATCTTATGATGTTTTGACTATGGGTAAATAAAGAGTCCTCTGGTTTATCAAACAAAGCAATACAAATTGTAACCACCATTCATAACCTTTTATTTGTGTGATTTGGGGTTTTCTGCTCTAGTTATTATAAAGACAACATTTCAATCTCAATTAATGTTCAAAAAGAATTACAAGAAGCAAGATCATCAAGGACATGATGTTTTAAAAAACTCTATGCTGAAAAACAAACCTGCCCATCTCATGAATATTATTATCAGGGTTATTAATTTTAGCATAAATGTGAAAATTACATAGCATCTAGTCAGTATATATCTTGTATGTTATTTTATTATGTTAAAATGTCTATGCTGTTATAATTATGTTCTTTATTTGAATAAGATGTGAGCAAAGAAAATTGTGTAAGTCATTTTATAAAAAACATGGTAGATGACTCTTTTTTTTTAAAGTGAGGGGTCACTAGGATTTTCCAACATAAAATTTAGGAGGAACTGCCTTAGAAGAACTTGAGCTATTAGAGCCAACTAGCCATTAAAGATGGGATTACATGCAGAGGGGCTGGATATGAGGGGATGGGAGTAAAACTAATTAGCCCTGAACTCTGCAAGATAAAAGAATTCTGCCTGTAGAACTTCTTTGAAGCAAATTATTCTTCCTGCTTGGGCTTTGCCCACCAACCTTTGAGGACAGAGACTTTTTTCCCTTTTGTTTGGATCCTCAGTGCTTAGCACAGGGCCTGGTACATAGTAAGTGCTTAATAAATGCTTATTGACTTGACTATTTCTACAAAAGCCTTTTTTGCTAGTCTAGCAAGTTCTCAAATTTGGGACTCGACCCCTTTTTTAATCTCCCCCTTTCAGACTCTATACTTCAGAAGACTGAGATAATTCTTACCCATCGAACTACTTTGTCTTTCTAGCCACTTTTCACCCTTTTAACTGACTACATCGCACTCAGCCCTGGATGAGGCTTGTGCTTGCCAAAGAGAGAAAATCACCTGAGACTTCAAATTCCCAGATATTGGGAGAAGGAGGTTTGGGACTTACAACTAGCAGCTAACAGTGCTCTGGTCAGCTGTTCTCTTCAAGGACATCCACCAGAGGATGATTCAATCAGTAGTTTTCATTGATTCCAATGTTCCTTTCCTTTGTGTCTAAGGAGCCCCTCTCTCATAGATGTACCCCTTGCTTGCATTTAAATTGATACTTGTTTCAATACTGAAGCACAGAACAAATGGAGCTGAAATGACTCAAGAAGCAAGGTCCCATTCAGGTCAGGCCAGTGCTATACTGATAAATGTTTAATAACTGGCTCTCTGGAAAATAAAAATGTAGATATGGTACACTATTAAGTTTAATATAAATCATTCAATATTTCTTCCTTTACTTTCTTAAGTCTATAAAATTAAAAAAAAAACCTTAATAACTTAATCCCTGATTTGTAGCATTTGCTGATTTCCTAGGTGGAAAGTCTCATCTGAATAGCTGGTTGGAGTTAGCTGCCTTACACGGCTGGGTCAGGGGAAATTGTTCACAAAAAAATTGGAAGCACCAAGCATTTTGGACAGCTCTCCCCACACCACTACTAATTTTTGTCCCCAGCTATCTTCTTAATCCATTGCCTGAAGCCCTGAAGTTTTCAGTAGCCTCTCAACCACTCCAGTCATCCTGGAGATGCCTGGGTGAGGCTAGAGAAGATGAGCTTACATACCAGCACTTTTATTCAATTATAGAAGAAAGTGGATATTTTATCTACCTAAGAAACAGTCCCAGAGCATTTCTGATTCCATTAAAAAAATGAGGAAACTGAGAGGAAATATAATAGAATTTTCAATAATGGGTTCCAATTTGTGTAAATAATATGAGCCTCTCATAATAATAAGCCTCTCATAAAAACTTGGAGATAGGTAAGAATGTAGAAAGTTTGACTACAAAACAGGAAATACATGAAACGTGGTAATAAGGAAGCTTAACAAAATTCATGGTTTGCTTTTAGCTCATTTAAGAAGGACTTCATTTTATTCTAATGTAAGAGGGGGGGGAATGCCTTCCTTAGGTATAAACACTTTTTAAAAAATTGATGAAGGGATCAGAACTGACTGTGAACAGGACCTATATAAATTCCTCAATCAGTCTGGTGTTTCATTATTCAAAATTTTCCAATTAATTGAATTTTGCCTCAACCAGAAACTGACCAAGGATTATTAACTAGA
This sequence comes from Phascolarctos cinereus, assembly GCF_003287225.1. NCBI lineage: Eukaryota > Metazoa > Chordata > Mammalia > Diprotodontia > Phascolarctidae > Phascolarctos > Phascolarctos cinereus. Next base: position 130,703,974 of record NW_027555958.1, read on the forward strand.
CATGCACATTCACATCTGCATCCACATCCACATCTGCATCCATATCCATATCCATATATGTATAGGTGGAGAATGTAGCCTCTACCTAGGTGTTGGGAAATTTTCCTAACTGGGAGTTCTGGGTGATTGTGATTGAACTCAGAACTTTTAATCTAAAGTAAACCTTCTAGAACCAAAGAAAAAGAAAACAAGTGGATCTTAGGATTCATTAAATTCCCTTCCTCAGGCTTAAAATGAGATAATGTTCTCTGACTCCTTTGATTTGGACTGGAGTCATCAGTTTCCAAAGAGTGGGATGAGGATATTTCCAATACCAGGCCACTGGGTTGAGAATTTGGGGGATGACCAGGCTGTTTAGGGCCCTAGAAAAATACACTTTTTTTTTTAAAGAACAAGTTACTTCTGCTACTCTGAGTTCAGAGAGAGGCAGTCTACTGGCCACTGGAGAAGGAAGCCAATCATTTCCTTAAAAAAAAAGTTTTATTAATGGCTTTTTTAAAAAAAAATTATATGACATTCCATCACAGGCATTTCCGAATATAGGTGTTCCACTCCTCTCCTTACCCCCTCAACCCTGTCCTGCATCAGACCCCCTCTGTTTTAAATTACTTCTGGTTCTTGTTTAACTGGTCTGCTCCTCAGGTCTACTTTTCTATTTTTTTAACCAGTACCAAATAGTTTTGATGATTACTACTTTATAATATAACTGTAAATCTGGTAACACTTCATTCCTACTTTTTCCACTATCTCCCTTGAGATCCTAGACCTTTTGTTCCTCCAAATGAATTTTATTATTAGCTTGTCTAGTCCTATAAATTATCCCCTTGGTAATTTGTTTTGTATAATATTAAATCTGTTAAGTTAACTTTGTAATATCATCATTTTAAAAATTACATTGATACAGCCCAAACCATGGTCCCGAATGCTATATGTCTCCACTTATTGAAGCCTTCTTTTATTTCTGTAAAGACTCTTTTGTAGTTATATTTACATAAATTCAGCATGTGTCTTGGTAGATTAACTCACAAATTTTATGCATTTTGTAGTTATTTAGAATGGAATTTCTTATTATATCCTCCTGTTTTTTGTTAGTACTATGTAGAAATGCTGATGCTTTTCTGTGCATTTATTTTGTATCTTGGTACTTTACTGGAGCTCTTAATCATCTGCATTAGTTTCTTCTTTAATTTGGTGGGGTTTTCTAAGTAAAACATCATGACATCTGCAAAAGGGATAATTTTGTCTCATTTGTGGATGCTTATACATTACTTTCACTCTCATCTTATTTATTACAGCTAGAACGTTTAGAACTATGTCTAATAATAATTGGGAGAAGGGAAGTTCTTAACTTTACTCCTGTTTGTACTAGGAAAGCTTTCAGTATTTTTCTATTACAATTAATACTACCTCTTGGTTTAACACACACACACTCTCTCTCTCTCTCTCTCTCTCTCTCTCTCTCTCTCTCTCTCTCTTTCTCTCTCTCTCTCTCTCTTTCTCTCTCTCTCTCTCTCTCTCTCTCTCTCTCTCTATATATATATATATATATATATATATATATGCTTTTGATCATATCAAAGAAGAATTCTTCCATTTAAAAAAAATATCCAAACTACTTTTATGAGAAAACATGTGGGAGCAGCTAGGTGCCCCAATGGATACAGCATGGGCCCTACAGTCAGGAGGAACTGAGTTCAAATCTAGCCTCAGATACTTAGTAACTGTGTGACCCTGGGCAAGTGACTTAGAGGAAAGGAGGGAAGGAGGGAGGGAGGGGGAGAGAGAGAGAGAGAGAGAGAGAGAGAGAGAGAGAGAGAGAGAGAGAGAGAGATTTTTTCTGTGAAGTTTGGATTCAGTCAAAGGGTTGCATTTGAAGACCTAGGGTATGGCCTCAAGGCCACAAGTTCCCTGCCCCTGCTCTAAACTATGCCAAAAAACACCTAATCCCATTGCCTAGCCAAAAAAATTACCTTGCCTCCACTTGTTGAAGCTACATTAGTTGGGATGTCATTTAGCCTCTCAATATTTTTGTCAGACAAATTGAAAACAGAGGCAGGATAGAGTAGAAGACAGGGTGCAGGATTTAGAGTCAGGAAGATCTAGGTTCAAATTTCATCTCTGACACCAGCTGTATGATGATGGTCAAGTAACCTAACTCAGTTTCCCCAAAATAAAGAAGTTAGGCTAGATGGCCCCTAAAGTCAATTCCAGTTCTAAATCTATGATCCTATGATCTTTATTTTAAAGAAGAGAGAAACAAGGTACCTAAAGCGTCTGAGGAAGATAGCAGTGCTGCCTCAATGTGAAAACACCTTTCTCAATGGGAACATTAGTGAAAAAAAGAGCTCATTCTGGATTTGAATTTGGAGGCCTTGGTTCCAAATCTTGGCTGTGCTACTTACCACCTGTGTGACATTAAGCAGGTTACAACCTCTCTAGAGTATCAGTTTCCTCATCTGTAAAATGAAAGGTTGAACTACGTGACCTTTAAGGGCCTTTTCAGCCTTAAATCTATGATGCCATGAGAGGCAATGCGAGGCAATAAATGTGGTACTGGGGAAAGAGCTTTGGCTCCGAAGTCACAGGATCTGGATTCAAATCCCCTTATAAGGCTAACTGTGTGACCTTGGGTAAATTACTCGACCTTCCTAGTCCTAAATTTCCTCACCTGTAAAATGAGTAGGTTGGACAGGATGACCTCTGAGGTCTCTTCCACTTCTAGATCTCTGATCTCTGAACTGACCGTGAACTCACGCTGTAAGTGAATGCAGGGCTAAACTTTCAGGCCATTTTGCTGCCAGACCAACATCCTTTCCCCTGCTCCCTTCTGTGGCTTTTGAAGCAAGCCACTGTTGTCTATTAACCTCACTTTTTAATTTCTGAATTTAAAAGGGAACTTTCAAAGGTGAAAAGTCTGAAACAGCGATGGCAAATTGCAAGAGTAGCACTTATCTTGACTATGTTCCTGCTTCTGGCCTATGCAGCCTTACAGAAGAGGGTTTATTTTATATCGTTCCTTTGTATTTTTACATTTGACTGATTAAGTCAATGGAAACCAGCCCCCATTGTTGCTTTACAGGCAGGCCATGTTTTCCATCATTGGCACATACTGAAATAAACCAATGGGGAGTAAGACAGGGCTGGATTGCTGTTTTCTGTTACCCTGCAAATCAGAAAAAGATTGGTAGTTCTGATTAATCTCTTCTTTTGTTTAGTTGCCTGCACAACACCCTGCCAAATGACTTTATAATAAATAATAAAAGTCACAGAGAACTGTGTGTTTATTCTCACCACCAATCCAAAGTAAAGATTTTCTTTAAACAAGTTATTTCTAATAAGGCACAAAGCCTGCAGAGAAATATTAAAGGCTAATTTCCTTCATGGTTTCATGTTAGGGAAATGCGCAAAACTTGAGAATAATTTCAACTAACAGTCATGTGGTTAAAAAAAGTTTCTGGAAAATGCCAAATTGGTCAAAGCACTCCAAATGTATCTCCACATCTTGTAAGTCTCCATTTGATTAAGAAAAATTATTATTAGGGCACACATGACACTGCTCATGCTCTTCACAACAGATATCAGAAATATACTTTTTGGGGGATATGGCATAATAATATATTTTTTAACACGCTAAAATAAACCCAGGATTAGGCTGCACATGAGAAGAAACCTGGTAATAGCAAACAGAGCCCAGTGTTGCCAGGCACACTTTCTCAATGGGAACATTAGTTAACAAGGTCATTCTTATGCAGGAATGTGGCAGACATCAAAGCACAATTGCTATTAAGTATATGTATACTACTTAACAAAATATAAAATGTCTTAAGTTCAATTTTATTAGCTTTTCTTTACTGCTACCAATTAGTCTCTCTCTCTTTCTCTTTCTCTCTCTCTCTCTCTCTCTCCAAACAAGGAAACCAAGGCATACAGGGAAGGAGGCAATGAGTAGCTCAAGATAAAAAAGCAATGAGATTCTCCACTGAAGACCAAAGAATCCCTACAGTGGAATTTGCTTGCAGTCTCTGCAACCTTCTATTTCCATCCCTGGAAAGATACAGCATTAACACAAACTCAATGACCAAAAGTCCAGTTAATGAAGGCAACATCTGGAAGTTGTTTCTGGAGTGCAGAATCTTAAAGCAAGTGTGTGAGGGTAATTAATTGATTTAGCACTTTTAACGGAAGTTTCTTTTTAATGGTAGTATTTACTGGCAAATAATGGTGAATTAAAGAAATATCATTTTTTCCATGACTAAGGAATCCATTAAACCATCATCTTTTCCTCTTTCAAGCTCTCTGGGCTCTACCACCCCCCCCCCAAAGATGTAGGAGCTAAATTTATAGCCTAGGATGCAAAATATGGTCTATTCTGCATTGGTCAATAGGCTATTGGATAACTCTGTAAGTGTTCAAGAGGTGTACTCCAAAGGCATTAAATTATGTTATTTTACATACATTTAGTTATTTCACATAATTGTTGAAAGTGACTGCCCTCAACTGACAATTCAGGTTTCAAGAGTATTTTTATCCAACCAAGAATTATCTTCACTTAAATGCATCCTAATAGGATCAATAATACTTATACTTATTTGCAGCAACTGCCCTTGTAAAGGCCTGAAAATGTCCAGTCCCTATAAGAGGGATAACATATAAATTATCAATTCAGTGTGCTGAACAAGGGAGCATATAATTATATGCTTATGCCATGTGGATAAGATGAAAATATTATAGATTTAGAGCTGGAAGAGACTTTGTTGGTCATCTAATCTAACCCCTTTTTTTGTATAGAAAAGGAAATTGATATTCATGATGGTGCTGCAGCTTGTACAAGACAGCACAGGTAGTAAGTGGCAGTTGCAGTCATTTCAGTCATATCTGACTCTTCACAATCCCATTTGGGGTTTTCTTGGCAAAGATACTGGAGTGGTTTGCCATTTCCTTCTGCAGCTCATTTTATAGAGGAGAAAACTGAGACAGCAGAGTTAAACAACTTATCCAGGGTCACACAGCTAGTAAGTGCCTGAGGTCAAATTTGAACTCAGGAAGATAAGTCTTCCTGACTCCAGGCCCAGCACTCTATGCATAGTACCACCTAGCTGCCTCTAGTAAGTGGCAGAAGTGGGATTTAAATAGAGGTATCCAATCCAGTGCTTTTCCCACTACACCACATGACCTTGTGTTTTAGGATGTGACCAATCTTGTTAGAGGCACTGATGTGCTTCACCCAGCTGAAAGCATTTTCAGAAGAAAAGTAGTCATCTAACTAATTGATATTTTAGGACTTTTCTAGGTGAGGCACCATGACAGAATGGAAAAACTTCAGGAGTTAGTCATCAAAAGGTATAGGTTTGACTCCTGGCTCTGCCACTTAGTAGCTGTGAAACTGTGAGTAAGTCACTTCATTTTTGTTAACCTCAGCCACTGAATCTGTAAGATGCAGTTTGGCTTGATGGGCTCTGAAGTCCCTACCAGGGCTAAAACGAGATAATTCCAGTACCAGGTAGAACAAAGCCAACCCAGAGTGAAGCAGTAAAGAGCCATCTTATCTGAAATTCTCATTTACTGAGCATGACTAGTTCTATAGAGATTCTTAGTAAGAGACAGAAGAGAACAAGGAGTTGGGAGAGGAAATAGCTAGATTTGAGAGGTATCTGAAGACATTCTTATGTTTATGTCATCTTGGTTTCCAGGCAAGCCTGGAACATTTTGCATGCAACTGTCTGAATTGACAGAGAGGATGTTGACATGATGCTATATGCCAAGAGCTTTGAAAAGAAGGCATATTCTTCATTCCTAATTTAAGAGAGACACATGTGATTCCAGACTCTTTGGGATTGTCTCTTGGGAGAAGAAAGTCTCTCTTACAGGCATGTAGAGGAAGATGGACCCTCACCACATCCTTGATTTCCATCTTGCTTATCTAGAACTTTCAGGGAATTTCTCCTTGGTGAGATTAGGTCTTCTCTTGTAGTTGAGTGAAAAATCATCTTACTTTCATCTAAAAAACTCATTCACTCAGTATTTTCTGGTATATGCTAATCTGTATAAGTTGTCTAGTTTCTCTTTGCTATTTGCTTGGATAAATGGGTTTATTAGCTATTGTATATGTGTTACATATGATCTCTTGTTTAGTCAGTGTTTTAGTGGGAAAGGGCCATGACAGTGGATATAAGTTTGAGATACCCTACTCCCTTCTGAAATAGTGGCCAGAAAAGCAGTTTTTTGTTCATGCTCCGAGACTAGTAATATTTAGGAAGACAGATAAATATATTTTTAATCCAGAGAGGACAGCCATATGTAACTTCTCTTAGTCCCATAAAGGCAAGAGTCAGAGTTATCCTTGGAGAGGATTAAGCGAGATTCCAGAGATAACTATCGATGCCTTACCTCATGGCAACTATCTCTACTTTTAGACATCCTATATGGACATATACGTCTTACATGGTCAGTATACACCTTAAATAATGCCTAGTCCTGTGAAAGATGGAAGTGTGTAAGCTCTGTTTGGGAGAAAGAACCAAAGCCATACTCAAAAAAATTATTGTTAATCATAGCTTACTTGAGGAAAGAACAAGAAAAAGTCATATTTTACATTCACTTTTCCATTCACTGATTTGACATTAGATAAATCACTTAATCTGTCTTCTCCTTCTCCACCTTCTATTCCTTCTTCTTCTGTCTCCTTCATCTAAATCTTTTCTCCTTCTTTTCCTTCTCTCCTTCTCTTCCTTCTTCTCTCATCTCCTTCTCCTTCCCCTTATCCCCCTAGTCTTCTTTCTCTTTCTATCAAATCCCTCCATTGGAGGACTGCTGTAGTATCTCATTCTAACATGAAAGTGACCCTGAGTCCTTGAAAGCTATGTCAGCAAAACACAAACTCTGGGAAATGCCCACATAGCTGAAAAGTCTCTGAGCATGGACCCATTTACAAATTGCATTTGTTGTATGAGGACGAATTAACTTGCTTTAAGGGTTACAAAATGCTTTTCCAAAAAACAGCCTTGTGAGGTCACCAGTACAAATATTATTACTGCAATTTTGTAGATGAGGAATTGGAAGCCCCATGAGGACTGTGATTTTTTCATGTCCCCATAGCTAGTAAAAGCTGTAGTCAGGATGGATGGATTCAAGACCTCCAGAAGTCTTCTGCTTTGAATTTCAGATCTCTTGACATTATAAAAAACTGAGGCCTTTTGTGCCTGAGTTTTTCCATGTATAACTTGAGGATTATATCTGCTTTTTTCTACTACATAGGTGGTTTTAAAGGTAACATGAAGTAATTAATGTAAAAATGTTTTGAAATAGTAAAGAAAAAAAAACACTTTGTAAGTGTAAGCTCTCCTTATCTAGAAGACTGAGGCACCTGCCAAGAAGTGTGCTAAAGGGTGGACCTTGTCTCTGGCTCCTTCTGGGAGCATACTTGTGTTCTGGTACCTTATTAAAAGATATGTGACCAGCAGCCATTGCTTGGCAATTTTATGTCTGTGAGCAAGGAACCAGAGCACATGTGGCCCACCAGAAGGGGCACAAACACAGGCTTATTCCAAAGCATGCCTCCTATGAGGAATAGATAGAGAGAGTTCCCCTGATTACCTCTGTTCCAGCAGTATGGGTTGATTCAACTATTATTCTCTACTCAACCCTCCCAAGGGTGGTGATAGGCGTGGTGGTGGAAACTGGAGTATTAATGTGTATTATTAATGTAATATAATATATAATGTAATATCAAACCAAATAGATCTTCTCCTGTGATCATCCCTTTGAATTTTGCTTGCTACTTCATTGGCTAGTGGTTGGAATAGATTTGCTGGTGTGACTAAACAAACAAAAACTCTGTGGAAATGAGAAGAAGAAGAGAGTGAATATTTATTGTGAAGGGAATGTTATTTCCTTCCAAAAAGCTATTTTCACATAACTATTTCCTCTTTTGACAAAGAAGCAGATGAACTGGGAAATTTATAGCAGAGAGTGTTTGTGATACTCCATATCCCCTAGTCATACTTTTGCCCTTTGTACTGGTTGTTCCACATTGTTGGAATAAGCTCCTGCCTTATTTTATCCTCTTAGAGTCCCTTATTTCTTTTTTGTTTGTTTTTTTCTTTAGGCTAGGCAATGGGGTTAAATGACTTGCCCAGGGTCACACAGCTAGTAAGTGTTATGTGTCTGAGGCTGGATTTGAACTCAGGTCCTCCTGAATCCAGGGCGGGTGCTCTATCCACTGCACCATCTAGCTGCCCCACCTCATTTCTGTTAAAACTCTGCTCAAAAGTAACATCTTCATCATGAAACCTTGCTTGATTTCCCCAGCTAGCTACCAATGCCCCCTCATTTATGTTATATTCATTTTGTGCATATTTATTCATGCAAATGCTCTCCCTCCTAGTAGAATGTAAACTCATTGAGGGCAGTTTTTTTTATTATTGTTGTTTGCTTTTTTAAAATTTCCTCAGTGCTTGGCACTTAGTAGGTGCTTAAATGAAAGCGAAGAAGCTGAGATAGGGGTATGTACTGAATCATCTCTTCTACAACATGAAGAATGGTCTACCTAGAAAGCTGTGCCATGGCTCCTAGCCATGTTATTCTTGCTGTAACTCCATACAAACATCCTCAGTTGTATTCTTTTAGGGCTTAAACTCTAACCTATTGCAAATTCAAAGTTCAGTGCTTTGTGGCATCTCTTCCAGGTAATTAAAAATCACTGGTTTAGTATGCTTGACAATTAGCATATGAACACATGTGACTATAAAGTATTTAAACTATTTTTAGTATGACTTGAGGAAGGAGTCTCATTACATTAAGGAAAATCTAAACTTAAGGACAGTTTTAATTTTTATCTCTGACTCCTCAATAAGCACATTTTCTAGTATGCAGTAGGGAATTAATTAATGCTTGCTGATTGGCTGATCACCAACACTTAGCACAGAAGTTTGTACATAGTCAAGTGCTTAATAAATGTTTGTGTAATTAAATTCCTTAAGTATTCCAAGTTGGGAAGTACCCCACTGAGTAAGTGAAAGATGCTTTCAAGAGGCACATGTAACAATGGCAAAAATTATTTCATATTTTCAGCACAACTCAAGCATAAATACATCCACATTTTACAACGAAAACTAAATTTACATTGAATTCAACAAAAGCAAAACTAACATTTTAAATTTACTGTGACAGTGAATGCAGGGCAACGATTATTTAATATAGTATGTACAAATAAGGCTAAATTTTTGTTGGCACAAATCTCAATGCATACTCCTGGAAGTCAGTATAGGCTGGTGCCACATGTGAGTTATGTCACTACACTTCTTGCTACATTTGAACATAAATATACAAACTTGAAGTTAAACAATATTGGTGTGGAAGTTAAAAGTACCATAATGTCTTATTATACTCCTCAACTCATTTTGCTGAGTATACTATGATAGGGCAACTAGGTGGTACAGTGGATAAAGTGCTGGAGTTGGGGTCAGAAAGACTCATCTTTGTGAGTTCAAATCCATCCTGACACTTACTAGCTGTGTGGCCCTGGGAAAGTAACTTAAACTTGTTTGCCTCAGCTTCCTCATTTGTCAAATGAACTGGAGAAGGAAATGGCAAACCACTCCAGTGTCTTTACCCCAAATGGGTCACAAGAATCAAATATGACTGAAAAACAAATGAACAAGAATAATAATCTAATAAGCTTTTTTTCAAAAAAAGCAAAGTATTAAACATTCAAATAATTCAAAAATAGTCTTAGAGAAAAACAAACTTTTGCTCAATTATATTTCATTACCTTCAATTTTTATTGTCTTTAATTTTGAAAAATTTGAAAAAGAAAAATATTTAATGATGGGTAAATACATAACTGCATTGAAAAGAGAAACGATTAGAATTAATGAAATGGATACAAGTAAAGGCAATAGAGATCTGTTAAGTAACAGAAATATACAGCAAAAAAAAAGTATAAAGCCTAAGTATGGAAAATAATTGACTCTGTCATAGAGATTCACAAATACTGTTATTGTTGGTGATGAAAGACAGATGGATTTGCTTTCTAGAAATACTTCTGCTACAGAAAGCATGAAACAAAACTTTGAAACAATATCTTGAAAGTGTACATTCAGAAATATAAGACTTTTTCTAGAGAAAATTTGATTTTAATTTAAATTAATTAAATTAAATTAAAATTAATTTAAAATTTTAATAAGTGAAAAGAAACTTTTACAATAAACCATGGCTGTGACACTGAAAGGATTGTAACATGTAAATTGTTTACATAATTGCAAAGTATTAAATTATAATATAAGAGAAAAATTGTTGCTACCTGTAACTGCAGATATCGTTGAAAAAGTGATGGGGAAGTCATATATGCAAAGCAGTTAGTTGCAGATAATATGTCAGGAACAAATATTGCTCATTGCCTGAAGACATTTGTGATCAATTAACTGAGAAACTAAAATCTTCCAATTTGGCATTGCAAATGGATGAAGCAACAGATTTTCATTTGGTTATAGACTTATGATATGTTGTTGAAAGTGATGTCAGGGAAGATTTATTACTTCACAAACTTGGCATCGGTGATACATCACAAGAAATTTTCAATTGTCGGATTATTTTTCAAATGAAAATTATATAATGTGGGAAAATTGCATAGGATTCTGCACTGACAACTCAGTTGATCTCAGGAAGAAATGCTGATCTACAGCATTAATTTAAAAATATGGCCCCTTTTGAAATTTGGACATATTGTGTGCATCACTAAAAGGTATTTTTACCTGACTGAAAAGCTAGACACAATTTTGTAAGTTGTTGTAAGAGTCATCATAGGATCATAGAGTTAAAGCTTGAAGGGACCTTGGAGACATTTTAATAATTTTATAGATGAGGAAACTGAGGCTGAGAGAAGTTACGTAACTTTCTCAGAGTCACATAGGTATTAAGTATCTCAGGGAAGATTTTAACTAAGATCTTTATACTCCATATATTGTGGCACCATCAATTAGAAGGAAAGACCTGAAAAATTTATGTGCTACAAGGGCAGAGGACTGGGTACTTTTATGTCATTACTTGATGTGAAATTTGTGCTGAAAATTTATCTTACCTGTCACATTACTAATAATCTTATTTTGATAGAAATAAAATTTGCAAAAAATTTCATTAAAAATGTCTATGTTTGTTACATTATTTCCATTATTTAAGATTTGTTTGTGGTAAAAAGTGTAATAGGGAAGTTTTTATTTGAATAAAATATGAACTAAAACAATTATCTATATAGATCGTTACCTCTTTTTTTGACAAAGGAGAGATGGATTTCTACATAAAGTTTGGTAACATTGAATTACTTTATACTTAAAGTTGAACACAAAATTCTTATGTATGAGACAAATTTGATTGCAAGTAATGCACATTTATATATATATATATATATATATATATATATATGTGTGTGTGTGTGTGTGTGTGTGTGTGTGTGTGTGTGTGTGTGGATGCATGTGTCTAGTGGATGTGACAGAATATCCCAGTTAAGTCTACTTGTACTCAAGTAGGAATGGCTTGTTCCACAGAGTCAAACCATGTCCTTTTAGGTCTTCCTACCCTCAACTCGCTAGTCTCTGGAAAAAAAGGAGCAGGAATGTGAGAGAAGGTTGATTTGTGGAAAGGGATAGAATGATGACAAAGTACTTCATGGTAGCACCCTGGGGCTGTGGAAGTGGCAGCAGTTGAGCTTTAGATATGGGGGAGACATGATTGAGAACTTTAAAGTGCTTCGGTGACATCATAGAAGACTGTTTTGAAGGGAGAATGCTCTGCAGACTGGTGTCCTGAAACAAATCTCTGGTGACTCTTCCCTTATTATACCTACTTTTACACACATATACCAGGAACTTTTTCCTATGCACATATAAAATATCACCATTCTTCACTTTAGAATGTGGTTCTGTTGATGGTGTTGCTATGCAGAAGTAAGGATTCAGCTAAAAAAGTCTATACTGCAAGACCAGAAATCCCTTCAGCATCCTGCCTGCTTGAAGATAGGCATTTGTTACTTTCACAGCACCAAGGTTTTTCATTTTTGGTGCCAAACTCCCATTTCTGAGTTTCTCTGATGTTAGTGAAGACACTGTTGCCTTTCAGTTTTCTGTAGTCATTCTGTGTTGGAAGTTCTGTTTATTCAGATCTTTATAGCTTTTCCTTTGCTCACTCTCCTTATGACAACTCCAGTTTAGCTAAACATGCCTCAGCTCCTGAGACAGCTCACTGTCCAGGGGTAATTTATCATAGGATGTTGGATTGTGCCTCAGTTATTCTACTGACTGCATATACCTTTACAATACTCTTACACTGCCTTACTACTCCTGCTTTTAACTTCTGAAAAGCTCCACAATCTTTCCTCCATTTCACCAAAGGACAGTATAATTTAACCAACTTTTCCCCATAAAATTTTGGGGACAACAGTTTTGAGTTCTTTACTTAGTCATAAATCTTTGGTCTCCTGCCTCCTAACCATTTATCAATCCTTTCTTCCTTTTACCTTCATCTGATTAAAGGCTTTCCCTCCTCCTTTGGAAGATGAACTCCTACACCATGCTTCTTGACCATATCCCCTTCATCAGAATGATAACCTTTGACCCTCATATTCTCCCCTGCCTTGTATCTCATCATTAATGTGTCTTTTCTTTCAGTATCTTGACAAACTGCATTCAAACATACAGAGGTCTCCTTACTTCATCTTTTTAATACTTTGGCTCTGTTATCCTAACCATAGCCAAATCATTTTTCTTCTCATGAATGGCTTCTAAATCACCCTACTAGAGATAAAGGATGAAGCCTTGAAAGTGTTGACAGATTTTACATATGCTTAATTTTCAATTAGAAGCAGTATTTCCAAGTAAGGCAAGAAAATCTGGCTCCATGAATTCTGAATTCAGGAAAGGCTTAAGTCTGTAAGAGTATTCTGTGCTTATTTGCCATGGCTATTGAGGAATGATTTTTTTCACCTGGTTTTCAATGTTTATGGGGTTTTTTTTCTCTTGATTCAATGAATAAATTAATGAAAAAAATATTAATCTCTTACTACATGCCAAGTAGTACTAACTCTGGGGATATACATAGAAAAAAATAAGATAATACCTGCTATCATCAAGTAAAAGATACAAATAGGATAGTTCAGTTGCAGGATACATGGAAAGGTGATGACCCAGTCAGCAAATGATGCACTTGGACTCTAATATGAAGGAAAATCATATGATAATATCTTGTTTCCTCCACTTTAAAGCTATAAGGGAACATAAAGCCCATCGGATTTAACCCTCCCAATTTTATAGGTGAGGGAACTAAGGTATAAATAGCTTACCCAGCATTATACAACTTGTAAGTATTTAAGGCAGGATTTGAATCTAGGTCCTACTGTTTTTTTAAGTACAGTGCCCTATCTAAAATGCCTTACTGACTTTCAAGACTGATAATGCATAAGACTAATGTACAAATATGTCTCCTTTAGTATGGTTTCTATATCTTAAATCATATCCATTTCTGATATTGAATCCTTTGACAGTGTGAAGGACTTGGTGGTGAGAAGGTTCTTTTCCATTTCTTGGGTAGTTGTGGCTGTACCTCTTGTAGCAACAGTTACTAGGTTGTATCTCCACAGAATTTCCTCACTGGGGCAGTGGTGTTGGCCCTGGCTGGGGGAATGGCTGATTGCTTTGGGGTCACTGCTATGCACAGTGCTCTGGTGCATAGCATTCTTAAGATGTCTGTATCTGTTCTGTGTTTTTCTTTTCCTTCTCTATCTGTGCTATTCCATGGGGGAGATGGTGGTTGTCATTTCATCCACTTGTTAATGCTGCCTTCTGTACATCTTGTTGCTCTGACTGACTTGTGTTAGTATAATACAAAAATAATGATAATATTATTAATGTTAATTATTAATTACTAATATCAATATTATTAATAATTACACATTTTGAATACAATTGTAGTTATACTATTATTAGACAGATTCTCCTCCAACTGACCTTCCATTGCCAAAAAGGCTATAAATAGGGAGAGTGGGAAGCAAAGGGCAAAATTGACATTAAGCTAAATAAGTCCTACACTTTGGGATTATACACATACACACACACACACACACACTATGTATATCCATATATGTATGCTTGTACATATATACTTATTTATTTGTCTATCTGTCTATCTACCTACAGTTTCTGGAGTCAGGAAACCTGATTTCAAAAGCAGCCTTAGACACTTACTGTGTCTATGCTGTGTAACCCTGGGAAAGTCACTTCATCCTGTTTGCCTCAGTTTCCTCATCTGTCAAATGAGCCAGAGAAGGAAATGGCAAACCACCCTTGTATTTTTGCCAAGAAACCCCAAATAAGGTCATGAAGAGTCAGACACAACTGAAAAACTGAACAACAGCGTACACACACATGTGTATATGTATGTGCATTTCTTGCTTTATTAATAAAATAAATACAGGATAGGGGAGATGTAACTTGCCATTAGTTCATATGAAAAAGATCTGTCAGTGACAGTTAGTGGGTAGCAAGTGGAATATGAGCTAGAAATGTGATGAAATGATGAGAAAAAGCTAATGTATTCTTTCCTTTGGAATGGACTTGATTTCATTGGTATAAGGAACTCTGGGAGAGGAAACTTCCTCTACAGTTTTGAATCTATTCTAAAATGTTTAGTCTTTAAAAGTTATTTGGGGCACCAAGAGGTTAAATGACTTCTCCTAGGTTGCCCAACAAATTGGTGTCAGAATCAGGACATAACCTAGTTCTTCCCAACTCTGAGGTCAGCTGTCAAAACACTTCAACATCCTCTTTATCAGTGTGATGTTAAGCTGTGTTATTAAAAGCACGATGTCCAGAATCAGGGAGATTGTCATCCTGTCACATTCTGCTCTAGTTTACCACACCTGGAGTATTGTGTTCTAAGCACTGATTATCAAGAAGGACATAGAGATGACTAAGAGCTGCCCCACATTGACACAGTATATTTAATCAGGGGACTGTCATGACTGTCTGCAGATATTTGGAGGGCAATCAGGTGGAAGAGGTATGAGACATGTTATGCATGGACCTGGAAGGAGAAACAAATATGAATGAAAGTTAGAGGAAAATAGAGTTTGACTCAAGATGAGGAAAAACTACCAGAACTAAGCATGGACTTCTTTAAGAAGTAGTTGAAGAGGAAGCAATGTGTACATCTAAAAAGATGTAGAAGTCTTTAGAATATGTAGAGGTAAGAAAACAGGATGGGGGGATTTTTAGAGAGGTGTGTAGATTGGGATTTGGAGAGTTGGCGATGGTATGGAGGGATTCTTGGAGGGGTGAGTGGGATAGGGAGTGGGAAGGTGAAGGGAGAAGATAAGGTAACAGGGATAGGGTAAAAAGAGAGGCTGAGATAGAAAATACTGAGTGAAAATAAGATGGAGGGAAATTCACAAATAGTAATTATAACTTTGAATGTGAATAGGATGTTTATAGCAATTATCTTTGTGGTGGCAAAGAACTGGAAATTTCAGGGATCCCTGTCAACTGAGGAATGGCCAAACAAGTTGTAGTGTATGGTTGTGATGAAGTATTCCTCTGCTATAATAAATGATAAGCTCAATGATCTTAGAAAGGCATGAAAAGACTTACATTAAATGATGAAAAGTGAAGTAAGCAGAACCAAGAGAACATTGTATGTAGTAACAATATTGTCTTAAGAATGACTTTGAGCAACTGAGTCATTTTGACTATTATAAATACACAAATTAAAAACAAAGGACATGTAAAGAGAGATACTATCTGAATCCAAAGAAAGAACTGATAAATAAGAGTATGTACAGAATAATTTTACGTCTGTGTGTGTGTGTGTATATACCTATTTATGTCTAATAGGAGCCATTTCTAGGCAGGATGGGGTGGAGGGAAGAAAAAAAGAAATTTACATGATAACTTTATTATACATTTAAGAGGAATAGCAAGTTGTACATAATAGATTTGTAGTTTCATGTGTAATCATCTTTTTATTATACTGTTTTAGAAATACTTATTGTGTTCCATAAATTAAAAATAAAATAAATTTCTTAAAAAAGGTAGTCAGTTTTCTGCTCCGTGGAAGGAAGCTGGATAACTTCTTGTTCGGGATGTTGTAGAGAGTTGTGTGTTTTATGAAGGGGTTAGATTGGATCACCACTAAGGTCTGGTCAATGAACTAATCTCTCTTGAATATTATTGAAATTTATATTGAAAATTTAAATTTACTAAAGATTTAGTATACAAAAGCAATGCAAAAAAAGTCATAAAATCAGTTTGATTATATCATTCTTTCTTCATGGAGTCCAAAGAGAGATGAGAGAAGTTCTTTGGGAGGTATTCAATTCAAATTAAAAAACATTTATTAAGTGCCTATTATGACCAAGACTTACATTTATATAGTTCTTTTAGCCTAAGTGCTTTACATATTTTATCTCATTTGATCCTCACACAATCATCTGAAATACTCAGATCAAATATTTTATCCCCATTTTAGTGATGAAGAAGCTGAGGCTCACTCTTTAAGGTGTATTCCAAGGTCATATAACTAGTTAAGTGTTAGATCTGGGAATCAAACCCAGGCCGTCTTTAAGTTGTCACTAAATCCCATTGTTTCTAAAAATAAGAGTAGTAATAGATAATTGGTTCTATCATAGCAGAGATTTAGCATGTACATTCTAGAAAGGACCAGACACTTTATCACTATTAGTGAATATCATCTCTATTTTAGAGATGGTGAAGTCGACACTAGAAAAGCAGTACAACAGTGGATAGAAAACTTGCCTTAAAGTCAGAAGACCCCTCATTTTTTGAATGAGGGAAATGAAGTCAAGAGAAATTACTTTTCTAAGGTTACACAGGTGGGCAAATAGTGGAGTGGATATTTGAACTCAAGACTTCAGAGTATAAATCCAATACTTTTTCCCCTGTATGTCACTGCTTGCACTGTAAGGATGAGGAACCTTGATTGAAGTGTGGAAATTCACATTCCAAATTAAAATAAAAACTTATTTAATCAACTCATGAACATTCTTGTAAAAAAAAATAAATTTGGGGAGCAGCTAGGTGATACAGTGAGATTCTATGGTCTTACATTTTTTGCGTTGTTGGCTCACGATCCCAGTCAATTACTTGACTTTTAAACTCTTTATTAAGGTAGGGGTCTGCTTTCAGTGTGGAGAATGCACTGTCCCAAACTTCAGGGGTTTTGTGCAACTGTTTTCAGAGATACTTCTAGGGACTTGTAAATTTTCAATTCTTTCAAGGTGGTATGATCAAAGGAGAGGTGTTTATTCCTTTCCTGGCCTGTGCTGTGGTCTGTGAGTGACCACAAGTCCTTTTTTCTGCCTTGGAATTGTGAGAATTCCCTCTCCAGCACCACTAGAAGCTCCACCACACCAGTGCTCTTCCTCACCCCAGAACCACTACCTAGAACTGCAACCCAGATCCAAGCAAAGGCAAAGCAAGAGAATCCTGCCTCAGCACCAGCAAAGAGATCCCTGAAATCCTTCTCTGATCGGTCACTCAATCCCCACTCCCTCTGTGGGCTGAGAGCTCTAGAAGCAGCTGCCACCTTGGGGCTGCACCAGGATTGAGGCCAGACCAAGCTCCTCTCTCACCATGGTCACAGACCTTTCCTTCTATTTGTCTTTGCTGTTTATGGGTTGAGAAGTCTGGAAACCACCACAGTTGTCCATGATTCAATCCCCTGAGGCCTGCTCCACGTTCACTGAGGCCTGGTCTTTGCCTGTGGGGCCCATGCTGAACTGCGCTCCTCTCCCAGCCTGATGTAACAGACTTTTCCTGCCTACCTTCCAGGTTGTCTTGGGCTGGAAATTTGTTTATTTCGGTCTTTTTGTGGGTTCTGTTGCTCTAGAATTTGTTTAGAACCATTTTTTACAGGTATTTGGAAGGGTTTGGGAGAGAGCTCAAGTAAGTCACTTCTTTTACTCCACCATCTTGGCTCTGCCCCCATAGGAGGTACAGTAGATAGAGCACTGGCCCTGGAGTCAAGAGGACCTGAATTCAAATCCAGCCTCAGACACTTGACACTTCCTAGCTGTGTGATCCTGGGCAAGTCACTTAACCCCATTATCTAGACAAAAAAAAAAAGAAAGAAAAAAGAAAATAAATTTGGAGACTATGAGTGGTATATCATTAATCCCTGACTGGTTTTCTCTAGCCACTTGTAGTCCCTTGTGCCATCTATATAGAATCATAGAATTTCTCAGTTAGAGGAATTACATTCCACCCAGGAGCAGTGGGTAGAAATCACAAAAAGGCAAATTGCAGCTTGATGTCAGGAATAACTTATTGGAACCATCCAATAATGGAATGGGAAGCCTTGATAGCCAGTGCCTTTTCCCTTCTTGAAGGTCTTTAAGCAGAGTATGGACAGTCTCTAGTTGGGTCTGGTAGAGTGGGATTCTTTTTGTGTATGGGCTGAAGTAAATGGTCAGTCAACAAGCATATACAAGCGGCAAGCATTGTTCTAAGTCCCAGGAATACAAAAATAAACAGTCCCTGACCTTAAGGAGCATATATATATTCTAATGGAGGATCTCCATGTTAGGTATAACATGCAAGTAACTAGGTATTTAGAAAAACAGATACCTTCTAATCTAAAAATTCTGTGATTCTATGACCTAGTTCAACCCCTTTGACAGGTAAAATTAAAAGCTGGTGTAGTTCAGTAATGCACCCAATGGCATATAGCCAAGTCATGGCAGATCCAGGACTTAGAGTCCGTTCCTATTTATCCTGTATATAGCTTTCTTTCTATATATTTGTTTGCATTTTTTGCCCCTATGAGATTGTAACCTTCTTGAGGGCAGGAACTGTCTTTTGCTCTTTTGTGTGTGCATGTGTGTGTATGTCATGAGTATTCAGCACAGTGCCGGGCATATAGAATGGGCTTAATAAATATTTATTGATTAATCTCCTAGTTCAGGACATCTTTTACTAAAAAATCCCTATATATACCTCAGTTCCCTCATTTGAGAATAAGCATCTCTAAAAGGGGAACAAAATATTTTTTCCTGAGTGTATCAGATGATTTTTGTGGGGATCAAATGAGTTAAAAGATGTAAAACATTTAGCCTAAGAGAGCTATATAAATGTAAGTTCATGGGTATCAATTTAAGTGTTCTCAAGGAATGAATACTGAATTAAAATTTTGACATTATTTGAAGGAAAACACAATTAGAAAGGTAAAAAATTCACACAATGTATGAAGCCAAATATAATAGGTGGGAATGTTCTCTGTTCTTTTGAATTATCTATGATATAACTTCTGTAGAATCAATGTAGGTAATTAAGAACTGACTACATTTAAAAGGGTAAACTGATTGAAATTTCCAAGCAGAAGAACCTTACATATCCAGATATCACATATCTGACAACCTCAAATATCTGGAAAACAGGCATGAACCAAAACCAAAAGGGCCTCTGAGTAGTCTAAATATATTTTACAATGTCCATAAATTTAAAACTATACACTAAGCCCTTCACTTAACATTTATTTACTCCTTTTAAGGCATAGTTCTAACAAGCCTAACTGTCTGGTTGCTCAGATCACAGCGTATTAGAAACAGAAAATTGGGATATGTGGTGTTTTATATATAGATATATTAACTATAGCAAGAAATGCCTGAATATGATGACAGAGATAAGAAAATTATTAAAAAGCAGGCATAAGAATTTAAAAATACACCACTTTGAGATCATTCAGTATAGGGACAAAAGCTCTCCACACCTCAAATGCTTCTATTCCATCACCACATTGAAGTACAAAAATCAACATTACATCTTCATCAAGAAAAGGTGAAATTCAATCCGATGTACTCTGGGAGACCGTCAGAGGATTTAGGCTTGAATTCTAGTGATACCACTTGCTGTTTATATGACAGAAGCAAGTCATTAACCTCTCTGAGCCTCAATTTTCTTATTCACAAAATGTGGCAAATAATAATTGTAGTGCCTACTTTGCAGAATTTTTATGAAGGAAATTTCTTTGTAAAGTCTAAAGTGCTATGAATATGAGTTATTATCATTGTTTTACCATTATTGTTAGACAGTGAGCTGTAAATTATTTTTGATAGAAATTTCCATCAAAAATTTTTTGGAAGATTTGGCACTTCAATAAGGCAAGTATCAGTTACCTAAGAACTTGTTCACGTAGAAAACATCTCTCTTCAAAAATGATGAATAATCTATTTCTACTGTATGAAATAATTTTTGTTGTTAAGAACTTATATTACCAAAATATGAAATAAAATCCTTTTAATGGTAATATGCTTTTTGGAACATAAGACATTTTAGATATTATATATATATGTGTGTGTGTGTGTGTGTGTGTGTGTGTGTGTGTGTGTGTGTGTGTGTATATATATATATATATATATATATATATATAAAATGATGGTATCTTCTGCCTAGTGGACTAAATTATAAAGATTTTAAGAATAAAAAAACCCAGAATAACAGAAATATAGAATTTAGGAATTGGGAAGGAATTCAGTAGCCATCCAGTCTATCCACATGGCAACCCATTCCCCTTTTTGGACAGCATTCATTGTTAACAAGGTTTTCCTGACTTCCACATTGCAGTGAACTCTTAAAATCTTCTATGTATTTTTCTCAGTTTTGCCCCTTAGGCCAAAAACAATAAAAGGTAAAACACTAAAAGCCTGCCAACAATGAGAATGCCTCCTGATCATTTAAGAATGAGCCTGAGATTTTTGGCCTAGAAAGTCAAGGGTCTTAGTGCCTTGATCCAGGGATTAGAGATCAATGAAATCTAAAAAGTGCTGGATTTGGAATCAGACCGCTGTTTGAATCCAAGTTGTCATTTACTACCTATGTGACCTTGGGCAAGTCACTTAAACTTTCTCAGATGCTTTTATAAAATGAAATTTTATAAAATAAATGAGGTGACCTCAGAGGGGTCTTCTAGCTCTAAGGTAAAGTCTTTTGGGGTGATTCTAAACAGAAGCAGATTTTCTGGGGATCTAAGTGGGATCAGTAAAGTCTACAAACCAAGGCTGGATATTTCAATGGAGTAGCTATAAATAAGTGTGGATGGTGATAGTTTGCCCAGATCTTGAAAGGTTTTGAAAGCCAGAGGAATTTAGATTACAGTAGTGTTACGATAAAGAAACAAACAAAACTCTTATTGTGGCTTAAAGTAGGTTTCTAACCTGCATGCCATTTCTGATTGGTAAATTTTTGCTGAAGATATCAAATTTCAAATTAGATAATAGAAATAACTCAAAGTCAGATGAGTATTCAAGCCTAATTGGATCATTTAGTGCCAACATTCTTATCATGATATCTGGTCACTGGGGGTTTTCATCTCTAAGAAGATGGGGTTGCCACACCCTGCTCATAGGGCTAATGAAAAGGAAAACACCAAAGTAAATTTATTGTCTGATAGGCTTTGTTACCATCATTCATCTGCCTCCTTAAAGGGTCTTTTCTTGTAATATTTTGAGATCTGAGAACTCTGAATTTTATATTCTTTTGCATGGATGTCTTCCACATGTTAAAACTGACTATAAACAAATGGGAACATTTAAATACAAAGCAGTAAAGATTCTCAGAATCATGTATACTTATGAATCCCAGCTGCTCTTGCAAACATAGTGCTTGGTACATAGTAGGATGGTGGAATTGAGGTTAGGGGTACCGATAAGAAGGAATGAACAAACAGATTCAAAGGTTAATAATGAGGCTTCTGGAGACCCGTAATAGAAATAGACCACACTTAGGACTTGGGAGGGTCAATAGTCATGTAACTAACTAGAGAGAATGGGAAACAGGACAGAACATTTGAAAGGTTACTATATTTAGAGTCAGAGGATTCTGATTCAAATCTCACTTCTATAATTATTACCTCTGTTACCTTGGGCAATTACCTCTGTTACCAGGACTTCAGCTTCTTCAACTATAAAAGGAGAGGTTTGAACTAAATGGACTCTGAATTCCCCTGTAGCTCAATGATCCAGTGACCACTGCTTTAGGTCATTATTTAACTTCTCTAAGAAATGGTAATAAACAGGGTAGATGGATTTTCTTTTATCAGGTTCCTATAATCAAGCATTTTTGATACTTAAAAGATTAATTAATAATGGCCCAGTAGTGTTAGTATTTTTTGAAATTAGTATTTGAACCACGATTGAGTTTTACATTGATGAATGTGTATGATTGAACTGTATTGGAATGTAAATGATTAGTTCAGGCTTTCATGGCTAACTTGAACCCACAGAAGGATGGGGACCTATGGAAGGGAGGTGGAAGGAAGTGAATGACCAACACAAAGAACATCATATCTGGTTTTACTGGGCCAGGATTTAAATCTTGGTGATTTAACTCACCAATCACTTCCCTTCACTGGGCTTCAGTTTCCTCATCTATAAAAGAAGAAGGTTGAATTGGATGATCTCTAAATTCTCTCCCAGATATGATCTTACATAGTAGGCTGTAGGAAAACATCAACACTATTGGAATAATCCGACGAGATGAGGAATGACACAATTATAGGCAGAGTAAGTTAGCAGGGAGAAACTAGAGTCAAGAGAAAGAGAACTGGATTTGGAGTCAAAGGATGTGTTAAAATCCCAGCTCTCCTATTTACTACCTGTGTGACTTCAAGAAAGTAATTTAATCTCATGAGGTTTCATTTCCTTAAATGTTAAATAAAGGATCCCTAACATGTAGCTCTAAAACTGATGATCAGCCAGTAATCTTATTGCTCCAATTCTGGCCTATGTCAGTGAGGCCACGGACTAAAGGGTAGGGGAAATGAAAAAGGGAAATTAGAAGTTCATTGCAAAGGAATAAATAACAGGAAGTGGGCATTGGATAAAGGGAATAAAGGAGAAGGAAAAGTCAAAGATGACATCAAGATTTTCAGCTTAGATCCTGGGGGGAATTGCAATAAACTCACTGAAATGGAGAGGGAAAATTTTATGAGGGAAGAAAAAAACAAAACAAAAAATGACCAATCCCACCAATGTGGCCTTTTCTGAATACTTTTCAAGGTCTCTTAATTCCTTTGAACAATTTAATTAAGTAGATAAGTGAAAAAGAGGCAACAGAAAAGCTTTTCAGAGGACAAGGTTATACTCATCATACCTCAACAGCCCTCGAAAACAAAAGGCATGCTGCAATAGCAGATATTTGAAACTGTGAGAAATAATTTTATTTCAAACACATGTGCTGCCTTAATGACACTACTTATTCAGGCACAGGGTAGCTGGCCTTTGGAAGGAAGTGCTGATTTGCTTAATTCTATTAAGCCAGGCTATGGAAGGTAAATCTGTCTTCTGAAATTAAGCCACCTCTGCTTGCAAGCAAATTTGACATTGGCCAATAATCACCCTGACATTCCTGTGGCTTTTGCTCCTTTGGAAACCACTGAATGTCATGATGGGGGAAAATGGAACCAGGAGTACCCAGCCACTGAATTAGACCAAGCAGATGGGAAGAGTCCAATGTACAGGCCATATCCTTACAGAAGTGCAAATAAATCTGCTTCCAGCTTTGCCCATTGACTTCGGGTGGAGTTGTATCAGGTCTATGGGAATTTCCTATAAACTCTTGATGTCAGAAGGGCTGGCTTTCTTCTTGAAGGATGCCAGGAACTCACCAGGGACTGATTTCATTAGAAGATTGTTACAATCACCTACAGAGCAGTGTGCCAGGCTCACACAAGCTCAGCCTCCTGCTCCCTTAATTTTTCATTTTGAATTGCCACTACCAATTGGATTCCAATCCTCAGATGAGTTATCTCCAGATGGATAAGAAAATGATGGTAATCAAATTTGTGAGTTCCTGGAAATCCTGGGAGGTGGCAGTGGTGGGGGTGGAGGTGGGGGTGGATGGGTGTGGGAAGGGTAACCACACTAAGCGAAGTCTAAGGCCATAAGGAGTTCAAAGGTACCAATATTCCGCGAACTGTTGAGTCATCTCATGGCACACAGCGGTAAGTTATTGTGCACTTTGGGTGGCAAGTACATATGGTTGGTTCACATTTATGAGGTGGTATTTCTTCACTTCCTGTCCCAAACTCCCAGGTTAAGTCAATGCCACCCTTACCACTGCCTTTGTTTTGCAGATGGCTGCAGTTTAGTTACGAGTTGGAGTGAAAATGAGAAACTTTGGAGAAGCATATGGAGTTATGTTCAGATCATTCTGTTACAAGTCTCTTAATAGGAGAAATGCACTATAGTACCTATAGGATTTTGAGGACAAATCAGTAATAAATCATTGCCATTCCTGTTTGTGGGTTACAGATAATGATTCCAATTAAATTCAATTATACCTTCTGCTTTACTCCACTCTGCATTCACAAGAACTACTGGGTTCAGTATGGGATAATTTTGGAAATAAGTGAACCTCAATTGACTTAAACACCTATTCCAATTCAGCTGGGAATCTTTAACATTGTCTAAACTCAGGTTGCACCTTCTTGGCACAACAATGGTGAAACATGCAATTTTCAAAATGATGCTTTTTACTTTATATCACATTCATTTTTAAATATATCCTTTGCTCTCAACCCCACAGTTAGTCATCTCTTGAAACAAAGATTATAAAAGAAAGAAGAGACTGAAGCAATTCATCAAAACCAACCAAAACAGTATATGTAATTTTACACACACATAATTATGTTGCATCCCTTTGCAATGAAGGGACAATGATGCATTTTCTCACCTCTTCTTAGGGGCAAAGCTTGGGAAAAACAATTACATGACATTGAAATCAATTTTGGGGGGCAGCTAGGTGGCACAGTGGATAAAGCACAGGTCTTGGAGTCTAAGTTCAAATCTGGCCCCAGACACTTGACACTAGCTGTGTGACCCTGGGCAAGTTACTTAACCCTAATTACCTTAGAAAAAAATTTAATTTTTCTTTGCTCCCTTTATATTATTTTAGTAATTGTGTATGGTTTTCTCCCTATTTCTACTTCACCCTGCATCAGTAAATGTCTTCCTATGTTTCTATGAATTCTTCATTTTCATCATATCTTACAATACAATATTTCAGTACACTCATGGACCAAAATTTGCTTAACCATTCCCCCAAAAGATGAGCATCTACCTTGTTTCCAGTTCTTTACTTACATAAAAGTACTCCTATGAACATTCTGGCATATGTGTGATCTTTTCTTCTGATACTATCTATCCTCTTTGGGGCATAAACCTAGCATTTTAGGAGGTATAATTCCATATTCTCATCTGGAATGGATAGACCAAGTCAGAGATGCACCAAAATATTATGCTATCTTGTCATTATTTATATGTGTCTGGAGTGAGTCTTGGCAGATTAAGATACTTTATACATCAAATAATTACTTTAATAGAATCTCTCTTACTGCTATTTCCTCTTATAATTGGAGAAGGTAGTTTATTTTGTATTCTATTACTTTTCAGAGATAATTATTTTCTCAATTAGCTTCTTTGCTAATAGTAGATGATCTAATAAGTGAACCATCATGCTTCTACTGATGTGGATAACTTTATCTCCTTTTTGTGAATGTATTACTATGATTGTGTCAAATAGTAGTCTGGGGAAAAGCATTTTTATTTTACTCTTTTATTGATTGGTAAAATATCTAATATCTCCTCACTGCAAATAATGAAATGCTAATAATGCTAGCTTTGGGGATTAGATATATGATTTTCGTCATTTAAAAATTTTTCTTTCTATGCTTATGCTTTGTTGGGTTTTTAGGATAATTGAATGTTATATTTTTTCAAAGGTTTTTTTGATATCTATTAAAATAATCAAGTGGTTTGTGGAATTTTCATTTTGAACATAATCAGGTTAATTGTTTTCCCAATATTGACTTATTCTTGTGTTTCTGGTATAAATCCAACTTAGTCATTGTCAATAATTTTTGGAAACATTGAGGTACTCTTTTTCTTAGAATTTTATTTGGAATTGTTCTATAAATATTCATGAGGGAATTAGTCTAGAGAGGTTGTTTTTTCTTTATCTTTCCTTAATTTGGATATTGGTACCATAATTGATTCATCAAAAGAGTTTAGTAGAATGTTCCCTTTTTCAAATTTTGAGAACAACTTGTGTAGCATAGGGATTAATTGCTCTTTAAATATTTGGTAGAATTAATCTGAAAATAAATTTGGGCAAGAATTTTTCCCTCTTTAGTACTTTCTTTCTTGCTTGTTCATTTTATTTCTTTGAGGTGAGTTAAGCAATTCTATATACTTTAAGAAATCATTCATGTTATTTAAATTCTTGGTTTTGATAAGATATACTTATTTATCATAGAATCTGACTATTCTTTTTATTTCTCTGTTGTGATTTTACCTTTTTAAAAATTTTCCTTTCTTTTCTTTGACTGGGTGAAGATTTTTGAAGAATCAACTTTTACTTTTGTTTATTATAGCTAATCTTTTTTAAAATGTCCTTCTTCCTCTACTTTTTTAAATATCTTTTTTTCTAATTATTTGAGGGGTTTTATTTCTTTATTTTTTATTTTTTAATGTATACTCTGCTCATTATACCTTATTATTCTATTTCATTTCATTTTTTTCAGAGATGTAATTCTTCCTCTGCAGACTGGATTAGCTATATTTCAATCTTAAAATACATTATCTCATTTTTTTCATTCTCTAACATAGCTATAATTTTTTTCTATGATTTTTCAGTCATTCATTGTATGAGATTTATTATTGTCTCCATTTATGTCTCAAACTCTTATTTATCATACCAATATTAATTACATTTTTATTTCTGTAAAATATTAGTTTAGATGTCTGCTTTTTATCTTATTTATTTTTTTCTGTGTAGTCATAAATGCTCGATTTTTTATGATAATCATTCATATTCTCTGATATCCCTCTTCAGAAGATGCCATAAGTCTTTAAGCTATAACTTCTCTAACTGTTCAGTTCTATACTTTTTTATATTTTTTTTTATCTTTTTGTTTGATTTATCCAATTCCAAGAGAGGAACATTAGAGTCTCTTATAATTTTATTGCATCATTATATTAATGAGTATTTGTTTTTGAAAACTAGTTACCTTTTCTTTAATGAGTTCTGTTGATAAATCCTTTCATACATATGCATTTATGTTCATTACTCATGGCACCTTGAAGCTCAATGTAGTTTTCTTCACTTTTTGGATAGTTTATTTTTTCTAAATTGTTATTTTCATTCTGAATGTTAAATATCTTTCTAACTGGCAAATTGTTGAATTTTATTTTCTTCTCTGTGTTGATACTCTCATTTTATTTTATTAGGATGTTTATTCTACTTACATCTAAGGTTGTGATAGTTAGTATTGTTTTTTCTTTTCATTTCTTGCTTATTATTTCTTATTCCCTTACTCTCTCCAATTGGCTCTTTGCTCATGCAATTAATTTTTCTTATTTTACTTTGATATTATACTATTTGCTATCATTTATCTTCCCAAATTTTTTAACCTGACCCATCCTGAGTTCTGTTAATGCACTTAAATTCCTAATTTTTATTTCTTATCATCTCTCTCTCTATTATCTATCTATCTATCTATCTATCTATCTATCTATCTATCTGTCTGTCTGTCTGTCTGTCTGTCTGTCTGTCTGTCTCTCTATCTAATCTATTATCTATCAATTCAGTTCTCCTCTCCTTTGTCTTTTAATATTTCCCTTTCTCTGCCTAACTGGGCATATGATTTAAAAAACTTCCTTCTACTTCTCCCAAACCAAGGAATAAGGAAGGGGACAAATATTTTTTTAGGTGCCTGCTATTTGCAAGGCATTATGTTAAACACCTTACAAATATGGTTTCTTTTGATCCTCAAACAACCCTGGAAAGTAGGTGCTATTTTTATCCCCAATTTACAATTGTGGAAAATGAAATAGGGGTCAAGTGATTTACCCAGGGTCACACAGCTAGTAAATGACTAAAGCTGGATTTAGAAATGACCCTAAACCAAGAGGCTAGATAACAGTTATATATAATTTTAAGCTTTACACATTTCTACATTATCTCATTTTACCTTCTCAACAGTCTTGTGAGGTAAATGTTATTATTATCTCCATTTCTACTGATGAAGAAAGCAAGGTCCACAGGCAAGGTCACTTGCCCAGGGTCACACAGATAATACGTGATAGAGGCTAGATTTGAACTCAGGTCTTCCTGACTCCTCATCTAGCACTTTAACAACTGCATCCCATAGCTTCCTCTTAAATAACATATTTTGTTACTTTTGTAGTAGATTTTCTTTCACGTTATTATAATTTCTCTCCATCTCCAGTCTATTCTGAATTCTAGTCTCTAAACCATGGATTGTCCTCTTATTTCTTTTCTCTTTATCCTCCTTGTCTATCAGGAGGGTGGCTTATGCAACACTAAATTAAAATTTCCTTTTTCTATTCTATTTAAATAAATTTATAGATTTTACTCCCTCTTCTTTCTTTTTTTCCTGCTGTCTTCACTCTGAGAAACAGCATTTCATAAGGGAAACAATGTCAAATCAAAACAGTGTCTTGTGGTGCAAGTCACTGTGTTTTGAGTCATGAGGCCCAGTCATACTCCTTGGATTTATAATAATCACTCATTATACCAAGTCAAGGTTACCCTAAAAAATATTATAACTTCTTTCCTTAACTATGAACAGGGTAAAGATGTATGTCCAGCTTCTCTTTGTCTCATATCTTTCCTTTCTATATTAATACAACTTCTCACAGTTATTCTTTCCACATACAATGTTAATTAACTTATAAGAGAATCATAATATTTTCTTCATGGAATATTAACTCAGCTTTTCATCCTAACCTTCAACTGATTCTTTTAAGTTCACCTTAAATCTTTAGTCCATGTGTCCTTTTTATCCCAAGATGACCTTATTCTGTTTTTTTATTTTCCTTTCAATTCAATTTAGGCTTGGGGTACTCCATTGTTAACGGATAGTGATCAGGAAAGTAGCTTGAACCACCAAATTTCCCCCTTAAAGTATCTAAATTTAAAGGGCAGAGAGCTAGGTAGTCTGGTCCCCATCTCTGAGAATAGCAGAATGGCCATTGTATTTTGGAGGGGGGAAATGGAGTCATAACATTCATTAATTTTTATGAAAGTGAAAACTTGGTCTATATTTTAAAATTGAACCAATTTTAAAATCCTTAGATCAAAGGCATAGTTGAAAGTCATACTCCTCACCAAGTGGATATATGACCTCCACTTGAACACCTCCAGTGATCTGCAGACTCAATAACTATTGAGTCATTATAGTTCAGGAGGATTTAATATCTCTTTTTCCGGTATAGATCACTCTTTTCTAATTACCATTAAACCAACCTTTGTCTCATATGGCCTCTAATTTTGGACCAGAAAGAGTTTACAAGCATATTTTGGTTCTATGCACAGATGATTGCTAGTGCCATATACTGTTATATCTGAAAATACTGATTCCTGGTCAACATTGAAATATCATAATAAAGACACTATGAAAGTAGCCATTGCGTTCTCTGAAATAGTTCCCCACATTTGGAAGCCTAGTGTTTGCTAATTAATCAGCACCTATGCCAAAAATCAGGGTTTTTTCTTTGAGTTTAGTTTCCTTTTATGGGGAGAAAAATGTATCCTACGTGGGAATAGGATAGCTGGATAAGATATACATAGAAAACAATTTTAAAAATTAGTATACAAAAATGGGGGAGGAACTGCGGCCATGTTCATGAATATGGTCCTCAGAAGAGAAATTTATCTTGCAAGAGCTAAAGGTTGTTAAAGAGTAACCAACCTCAAAAGATTTGGAGAGATAAGTCATTATTTGTAAATAGATTGCCCTTATTATCTCATGCAAATGTTTGGCTTTGGAAAAGAGGTCAAATATAACATCTCTAAAATAGTTAGAGCTCATCTATCGTGTTCATAATCAGTGGGATCATTTGGCAGTTTGCTACGTCCTCCAGCTGCCCATCTGGGTTGTTTGGAAAGAGTATTCTTTAGCTGTTACACTATGATGGGTAAGGTCTATGGTGGGGAAATTCATATATAGGAAGGGAAAATATCACTTCTATCTAAATAAGTTAATAATGGCCTTTTTTCCTTTTTCCCTTCTGTTCTTCCTTCCTTCCTTATTTGGAGTTGAGAAGATTTGAGTTTGAATCCTTCATCATTCGCTCATTAGCTAGGTAACCTTAGGCAAATTATCTAATTCCTATGAGCCCCAGCTTCCTCATCTATTTCATTATAGCATCAATTTATGGTATGGTTGTAAAGATCAAATGAGATTTACATCTATAAATATACACATGTATAAACATTAAACAAACAATATATTATTATTATTATTATTATTATCAATTATTCCTTTTTTGCTTTCAAATCTGGAGTTATATTTGTGTACTTACTCCCTTCACTGAAGCAAACTTACAACCTTCCATAATTTAAATGTTTTTGAGAGTTGACACAGCTGAAAATTTGCTACTCTGTAGCCAAATTTGTTATGAATTTCTCTATACTTAGCTGGGCAACAGACAAATAATTTTTCATTGGGCTGTGCCTAATGCTATTCTAGTTTGAAAGAATATATACAAACTTGTACTCTGCAGTCATAGCCTTCAAGAATCTGGGCTACCTCCACAAGTAAATAGCTTTTGTTCTACTAGAGAAAACTAGCTAAGTTTATGTAAAAATATGCCAAACAGCACCTTTGAGTGTGAACATAGTGGGTGGGTTTTATTCTCATGAGTGGCATCTGACAGTGTATACAATATTCTGCCTTAATAGCATCCCATCTTCCTGACATGATGAGAAAAGTGTTTTATTATCTTTTCTGAACTTTCAGTGGTTTTTCATTTAATCGGAGCTTGGCTTCCTTTTAGTGATCTTTTCATTTGCATTGTTGTGGTCATGGTCTACATGGTTCTTTTGATTCTGCTTATTTCATTCTGCATCAGTTCATACAAATTTTCCTCTTTTCCTCTATTCTTCATATTTGTCATTTCTGTTATTGTATCTTTCAAGGAAACCTGAATGATTTTCATGAAAGGATTGGAGAAATTTTGTTTGAAAAGAACCTTTAAAGAAATATTTTATTTTACCAAATCAAGTACTTTTTCATAATCAACATACATTAAACACAACAGAGTCCTATATTCTCTATACTTTTCAGCATTAGCAAAATGATAAAGATATGGTACTTTGAGGAATATAACTTACAAAAGTCTACTTTTCTCTAATGTCTTCATTGATGATGCCTTTGATTAATGTAGAGATCTTTCATGTAAAGATTTTCTAGGTGGGAAAGTAGACATATGTATTGGTAATTTTAAAAATATTTTCTCAGTTATCCCTGTTTTAATACAGTCAGAGATTTGTTTCATGTCTTTATTATTTTTTACTTCTTTCCTAAACACTCTAACAATTGAGCCTCATCCAACACAGATCTCCCCAGACTACATCTGATCCATATGCTTTTCTCAACTTTGTTCTCTTTAATGTAATGTAATTTTTTTTTATAAGCACACCTGAGAAAATGGAGCTTGTCATCAGTATGTATATCTGGGACATACAGTATAGATGGACAAAGTTGGGCAGGAATAGGATAGCAGGTTGAGTTGCCTTCATAAAAATTGCAAAGTTCCCATGGAAGCAAAGGTCCATCACTTTGATGCCACATTCAACTTTTTGGCAACAGTGAAACATGGGATCCAACTGTACATGAAGAACTAAAACTAAACACAACATAAAGGACAATGGAGAAGGCCATGTAAGAGTAAGAATATTGAAACACATAATCAAAGAAGAATTTTGTGTAAGAATACAAACAAAATACTTGCATGATAGGAAGAGAGAAAAGATTGGTCAAGGAGTGTGGATGGCAGGTGGAAAGTCAGTCAGTTTCACACAGGGAAACTAGTTATGACAAGGAAAGCAAAAAAGGCCTTTAGCACATTGATGGGTCCCCAGTGAAGAACTTATGAGGGAAATGGGCAAGAACCTCACAGGATAGACAGACATGAATGATTTCTGATTTCAATATCTAATTGGTAGAAATTCCCAAATTGCTGAGATCACAGATCCACACGAAAGAACTGAGAAAAAAATAAAAAAGAGTATATTAAGGAAAATCCTATAGAGAATGAGCTCATGACTAGTCTAGATAAGATTATAAGTGTAAATCTAAACAAAAGTACTTTACTGGGTTATTTACTATCTCTCTATATTTTGTCAGTCCTTTTCAATATCTCAGTTTTTCTTTTTCCATACTAGATTACTTGGGGGGAGCTACAGTATTTTATTTCAACAGCTGTCTCTGTTCTTGGCACTTCTTGGTTATTGATTTTGACTTCTTTTTCTAGATGGAACTTTGCTAGCAGATGAAAGAAAGGTCCCATTCCTTTGTGAAGTTTAGTTCCTGCCACCCTGTCACTCTAAGTCATGTGGTATGCCTTTTAATATTTCAACCTTTTCTTCATCTAAAAGCACTGCCTCTCACCCACAATCTAAGTTCATTTCCAGTCATCATATTTTGTGGCTACTGGTTGTGTAAATGCCCAAAATAGATCTAAACTCATTTACACTTATAGGGATGACTTTTAGTACACATCCACTGACAATGGTAGGTTGTCCCATCCATTTCCATGGGAGGGAAACTCATTCCTCAGTTGAGAACCTCTACTCACAGTTTAAGTGTCTCTTATAGCCATCCTGGTGACAATTTTAAAATCTGTGAACATGCAGTGAAACTGCCAGAAATAATTGCTATATAGATGAAAGTAATAGGTTGAAGGAGGGAGAGATAGTTATGGGGAATCAAGGGATGTTCATTAACTCCATTAAAAATCTAGCTATCAATGTTTTTTGACTTAGCAATATAGAAAGGCAGAACTCAAGAGAAAGCCTGATGGACTTGACATTTTATGTACAAATATGAAATTTAAATTTTGCTGTACGTTATAGTTCTTTACCAGAAATTTCCTTTGTCAGAAAGCCATGCAGCACTAAATGTCCTTTTAAAGAGTCTATCTGAATGGAAATCCAGTAAAGATAGGAATTTTTAACCACATCTAGCTTTTTCTAAATCCTCCTCAAGAACATTAATAAACTCTGTGAAGTAAAGCAAAAAATCAGCAAATAAAATATATGAAAGAAAAAGTGGTCCCATAGGATAGTCTCCACAAGAGAAAAAAAAAGAAAAAAAAAAGGATTCATCCTGTTTGTTTTATATCACTGCCAGCTCTGTTCTGATCCTGTAACAAGAGGAAAAGGACCAAAGCTCATAATCATCTAGTTTGCTATTAGACTAAAAAGTAAAAACTTGAAAGCTACCAGTTCCTGGTGTGTCATCCACCCCATTTATGAATGTGACAGAAGGATAATGGCTTGAAAATGACAGTAAACTTGTCTGTTATCTGGGCTAGTGTTGAAGAAAAAGGGCCCAGAAACTATGCTGGAATTTCTGAATTTCCTACTAAAGTCAAGGACCAAATGCTATGTGTGACTATTAGTATCCTTCCTGCCCCCACCCTACCACCCATCTCTGCTCTGAGGGATCAGTGTGTCAGTAAGTCCAAAAATTTCAGAACACAAGAGAAGTTCAAGGGAAATATTAAATGTGTGATGGCATTTGCCACCCATTCATAATAGAGAGACTGAAGAAATGAGCAAACATAAGGCAATTCCAAATAGAAGTATTATGGTCCAAGAGAATGCTATGAAGAAACTCAAGAGAAAGAGAATAATCTGAATAATTACAATTACAACCCCTGAAAAGAGACCAGACTGACCACAAGGAGTAAGAGTAGAAGGAAGGAAAGGTCTAATGAGAGAGGATATAAATGGTCAACTTAGAGCTCTTCAAGAAATATTTGGAAAGAGACTAAATAGCTAATAATAGAAGCTGGAAAACTTTAACAAAGTAGTTGGCACTCTGAAAAAGAATGAAAGAAACAAAACTAAAAAAACTCAATGTTAGAGAAGTATAACAGAATGAAAAAATTAGAAGAACATACACAATAAATATTATTAAAATAACCAAACATTTTCATAGGATTAAGGTTAATTTAAGAAGTTCTGTCTTCCCAAAGCAGGATGAAAAAAAATTCACCTATTGTATTCAAAGAAGTTGTGGAAGAAAATGATTAAGATTCATTTTAAGCCACGTGAAAGAAACCCCAAATTTAGCAAAACCAAAAAAAAAGTTTAAAAGAAGCATGATGTATTTAAGTTAACTTATTCACTTAAATACTCAGCTGCATGCTATTAAAAGAAGGAAAAAGGATTAAGACTTACTGATTTGGTTCTGTTATGGTAAAGTAGGGTAGTGGAGAAGTCTGGTGTCAGACTGTATAATAAATACAAATGGCATAAATGTACCCATAAAATGGATTAGAGTGGCAGGATAGATGAGAAACCCAAACAATTCGTTGTTTAAAATCTACATATTTGAGCATAAAGACTCATAAAAAGTTAAAATGAGGAACTAAAGTAGAATCTATGTTGTCTCAGCTGAATACAAAAAAGTGTATGTATCAATCATGAGCTTAGATAAGCCAACTAAACAAAGGTATGGTTAACAAACATAAGGAAAGTGACAGTATACTTAAAGTCACAATAGAAAATGAAATAATATCAAAATTAAATATGA
The DNA here is from genome assembly GCF_003287225.1 of Phascolarctos cinereus. NCBI lineage: Eukaryota > Metazoa > Chordata > Mammalia > Diprotodontia > Phascolarctidae > Phascolarctos > Phascolarctos cinereus. The sequence goes on from NW_027555958.1 coordinate 130,738,597, forward strand.
AACCACTGCATAGCACAGCAACTAACTACTTAAATGAATAAATTAACTTAAATACAGGAAGAACTAAACAGGAAGACAGTAATTATTAGGGAATGTAACATGCTTCTTTTAAACCTAGACAAGTATAACAGAAAAAAACAAATTATAAGGATATTACAGATCTAAATAAAACAAAACATCAGAAATACTAGAAATATTAGATGTAATAGGAACTTTGACAATTATGAAATGATTGTAAAGATTATACATATTGTGCAGCTTTGCATTGTATCTTAAAAATAATAATTTATTAATAGTGCAGTAAGTCAGAAATAATTAACATCTCTTTTATTGACCATAATGCAATAAAGTGATCATTAATAAGGGAAATTTGAGGAAAGAATCATAAACCAAATGAAACTCATAAATGTTTTTATAGTTTAATACTAAAAAATCATTGGGACAAAGAAAATGGAAACAATAAGAGAACATACTAGAACAACATATCAGAACTTAAAAGATATAGCCAGAGCAATAATAGGGGGAAATTTTATATCTCTAAATACATTAAGAGATAAAAGGAAGGGCAAAAATCAAATTATTGTGCATACGATTTTAAAAAAATCAACACTTTAACTTCTAAACAAACACAAAAAAAGAAAATAGTAAAAACAAAGAAGAGACTACATTGAAAGCAAAGACTATTGATAAGATAAAACAGACATTTAAAAAGATGAGTAATGTAGGAAAACCGTTAATAAATTTGATTTTAAAAAAGAAGTAAAATCAAATTGCAAAATGAAAAAGTGAATTACTGGAAACGCTATAAAAATTAAAAGTAATAAATGACTTTCTTTTTAATTCTTATTTGCAAAAATATAAAACACCAAGATTAATAGGGCAAAATAATTAATATTAATAACTGTATTTCAGAAATATAAATTAAATGAGTCATAAAAAACTTGGGCCCATATTTTCTTTTTTGTTAATTTATCCAACATTTATTATAACAGCCAATATCTATATACACAAATTATTTCACAGTATATACAAAAGGAGTCTCATCTGATTTCTTCTGTATATCAATATAATCCAGAAATCAAAGCAGAGAAAGAAAACTATTGCTTAATAATACTAATGAATATTTATGCAAAGTATTGAATAAAATGTTAGTAAAGAAGTTATAACAATGTATTTAAAATACTGTTTTTCACTACGACCAAGTAGGATTTATGCCAGGAATGCAGAGGTGTTCCAATATTACAAAAACTATAAATAATAATAATAATACTCTACCTGAAGAAAAACCAACAAATGCCTATCATTTGTATTAAAATAGCAAAAGGTGTAGAAATAAGTGGAACTAAAAATGATAAACAGATTTTATTTAGAATGAAGAACAAGCATTATTTGGAATAAACACTAGAAGGCTTTCCATTAAGGTGTAAATCAAGGGTATTTATTGCCACTACTATTGTTTTATATGTCTTCTAGACATATGGGCTATAGTAATAAGAGGACAAGAAATGGAGGAACTACATATAGATAAAGAAGAATCACAATCACCTCTATAGGCATGCCATGATAGTTTACTGAAATACTCAGAGATTTAATGAAAGAATTGACACAGAAATTAATGGCTTCTATAAACCAGCAATATATGAAACAAATCCATAAAATTATCAGGCTTTCTATATATTGCAAACAAAAACCAGCAGGAAGAAATAGAAAAGAGAATTCCATTCCATATGTCTACAAAATGCCAACCTTTCTGATTCTTAACTTACCAAGACATTCTGAGGACTTTTATGAGTACAGTTAGACAGTGCTCTTTATAGAAATAACACTTAAATAACTGGTAAGATAGTAATTGCCTGTGAATGGGCTGTCTGGTATAATACAAATAATGGTAATACCTAAATTAGCTGACTGATTTAGCATCATTCCAAACTATCAGGGTTTATGGAACTAGACACAACTAACACATAAAAATATTTATCTGAAGCAGTCAAAGATCAAAAATCTCCAGAGAAATTATTTTTAAAAGGAGGTATAAATGGATTTAATATTACCATATTTAATTTATGTCATTAAGCAGTTATCATCAAACATATTAGTACTGACCAACTAATAGAAAAATCAATTGCTATAACAGATTAGGTAAACAAGACTCAGAAGGAAGCAAATATAATAATTTAATGTTCAAGAAAACTAAAAAAAAAGGACTTGTGTATAGAATCCCTGTTAGATTGTAATTGCTGAGAAATGTGGAAAGAAGTTTAGCAGAAGCTAGGTCATGACTAGCAACTGATACTACCTACCAAAATTTGAATTCCAAGTATATATGAGCTTAATGTAAAAAAGTTAATTTTTTTAAATGAAAGAAGAAAGGAAGGTAACAGTTTTCAGATATATGGTTTGGTGAGGAAATTCTTAAAAAAAATACAACTTCAGTTAAAAACAAAAAAACCCTCTTTTTACATAAACAAAATAAATGTAACTAGAATAAGAAAAGAAGTTGATTGGGAAAAATCTTTGTAGTCATTCTCTGATAAAAATCTGACAAATAAGATATTTGAATAATTAAATCAAACATATAGATGTTGAAATAATTCTTAACAAATGGTTATATGATGTGAACTGGCAGTATTCTAAAGAATAAATGTTAACTATCAAAAATTATGTACAAGACCCATCCAAATCATAAGAGAAAAATCAAAGAGCTCAGGTTTTACTTTATGCTCAACAGATTGAGAATACCAAAAAAAAAAAAGGAAAGAAAAGAAAAGAAAATGTCAAGTGTAGTAGTGAACACATTCACTAATAGAGTGTTCCTAGAGTTATAAATTTATGTCACCATTCTGGGAAACAATTTGAAGCTGAAAGAGATAGTAACTAAACTGCATGTAACATTTAATTCTGTAGCAGTTTTCCGTAGCAGTTTTATTAGAAATAGACACCAGAAAGTTAATTTAAAAAGATCCCGTATATACAGAAAGATTTAATAGCATCAGTTTTTGAGGCAGCAATTTTTTAAAGTTGTTGCTCATCAGTTAGGAAATGGCTGAACAAATATATTGCACCATAAGAAATGAGGAATATGAAGAAGTCAGAGAAACTTAGGAACACTTGATTTAACTGATGCAATGTGAGGCAAACAGAACAAAGAAAACAATCTACATAATCACCACAATAATGTGAAGGAAAACAAAGTTAAATCAGCTACTCTTACCAATGTTTCAGCCAACCTTGATTTTAGAGGACTGACAGTAAAGCAGAGAACTGGTGGACTATTGGCACAAGAAGCACTACATTGCAAATTTGTTGGAATTTTTTTTTATTGTTTTGCTTAATTATAATTCTTTGTTATAAAGGACATTTGAGAGAAATATTGGGATGTGAAAACAATATTTACTTTTAAAAGTATTTTTAAAAGTCTATCTGATCAAGTTTATCTGACCAGTAGGATGTAAGCTACTTGAGGTTTTTATTTTTCACTTTTGTCTTAGTGCCATTTGTGCAGAGCTGATTAACAAATATTTATTGAATTGTACAGTTTATGAAAGAGGTTTTGATCATTATTCACAGAGAAGTTCAAATGGTTTGTAGAGGGTTTCATTGTGAAGGAGACATATGACATAACAATGTACCAATTTATAGTATCAAACTATAGCAGCACTTCTGCAGATCAGCACCTAGTTTTAGCAGTATAGTGTAATGGAAGGTGCATTTGATTTGGAGTCAGAAGACCTGGGTTTAAATCTTGGCTTTTTACTTAGCACTTGTATAACTTTGAGCAAGACACTTCTCTCTGGGCCTCAGTTTCCCCATTTATCAAGTGAGAGAGTTGGACAAGACGATGTCAAAGATCTCTTCCATCTGTAAACCCCACCATTCAGATAACAGGAATCATCAGGCAATAGACACTTAAGCCTAGTGTCTGTCTACCTGTCTCTGTCATTCTATATCACTCTGTCTCTGTCTCTCTGTCTCAGGCTCTCTGTGTCTCTGTCTGTCTCTCTCTATCTCTGTCTGTCTATCTCTGTTTGCTGTAAGTAGTTTGTCATGCCTTTTATTGCTTCATTCATTACTTTGTGATTCTTTGTTTTATTCTGTCTAAACTTTTTTTCCTAACAAAATAAAGATGCTTTTGTTCTTAATATTCAAAGATGAAGTCAGGGAACATATTTTAAAGGATCAGAGGACATGACATAAATGTATTTATGTTAGTGGGAATTTTACCTGTATAACTAATGCCTGATGGAGCTGAGATTACATGCTATAAGTAGTGTTGGGGGACAAATGGACTTTTTACAAAGTGTGAATGTTTTCAGAAGTATCATATTACAGGAGCCTTAATTTCTTCCAAAATATATTGCTATTTGCCACACACAATGAGGACCAAAGGGTTGTTCTCTGTCTGAAATATCAGCTCCAAATCTGCCTTACATAGTCAGATAGCTCTCAGTTTTAGTTCTTCCAGTACAATGGATTATTAGAGAAACTGCTAGCCCTAAAACCTTACTACAATTATGTCTTTTGGGGACTTTGGGATAGGAAGTGTTATATAGGATATGAGACTTGGTTAGAGTATCCCTAGAAAAGGGATTATTAGATTAAAACACGTAAGGTTAATAGTGATACATATTTAATTGCTTAATCCAACATTATTTTAGTTCTATATAATATATCAAATGCTCATAAACTTATGTGATAGTTATATGCATAATTCTGATGATGCCACTCTCCTATTCAGTAACTTTGAGTGGTTCCAAATTGCCTATCCTGTGAATGAAGTGAAAACTCCTTAGCTTGTCATTCAAGATACACCATACTCTGGCCCGAGTCTACTTTTCCACTCTTCTTAATAATAACTGAGAGTTATATATCACTTTACATTTTGCAATCACTTCAAAGATCTAAAGTACATTAGCTTATTTGAGACTGAGAGCAATCTCATGAGCCAGGACTACAGGTTTTATTCCCATTTTACAGATTAGGAAACTGAGGCTCCTAAAGGGTATATGATTTATTTATGTTCCTTGAGCTTAGAAGTGTCAGAGGTGGAATTTAAACACAGTTCTTCCTGATTTCAGATTCAGTACTCCAGCCACAACACTGTGCTGCACCTCTATATTCTTTAAATTCAGGGATGGGGAACCTGTGGCCTCAAGGCTACGTGTGGCCCTGTAGGTCCTTAAGTGTGGTCCTTTGATTGAATCCAAACTTCACAGAACAAATCTCCTTAATAAAAGTATTTGTTCTGTAAAACTTGAACTCAGTCAAAAGTCCACACCCAAAGACCTAGAAAGCCACATGTGGCCTCCAGGCTGCAAGTTCCCCACCCCTGCTTCTAGTCAAATTGATTTGACATTCCTGGTAGATGCCCCACATTTTTTTTTCTTTGCCAGAATGACTGCACATGCTTCTAACCACCTGAATTTCCTTTCCTCCAGTCTTAGTCTGTCAAATATTTATGCACCTTTTGAGGCCCAGTTTTTTTTTTTTATGATCCATCAATCATTGGACATCTATTGAATATCTACTAAGTGCAAAGCACAGTGCCAGGTGCAATGGAGGATAGAGGGAAATATGACATAGTCCTTTCCTTTATGAAACATACAATCTAGAAGGGAAGGAAAAGATAGGGACCCAATCAAAGACAACTAACACTTCTACAAGTAACTGACTATAGTCCACGAAGTGTTATAAGAGAATAAATACTGTAGAAGGCCAGAAGAAGGAAAAGTCCCCTGGCAGAGAAGACTTTAATGATTTGAGGAGTAATTACCTATTCTAATTTATAAGCCTTTGGCCATATTAATGATATTTTTTTTGTTTTTGCATTTTGCCAGGGAATGACTTTGACTTCATCAGAAGTTATGTTGAAAATCTTCATGCAGTAAGTTTAGTACTATCAAATATGATTAAAAGTCTAGCATGTCAGATTTTTAAAGGTATTGATCAATCTCATAGATTATTTTTCTCATTTTTCCTTAAAAATTATTTTATAAGAGATGAATTAAGAAAGAAACCTAGTGACTTCCTAAAAATACAAGATAAGAATTAAAATCTATTTTTTAAAGAAAAAAGGTTGGGGCTGGTAGGCGGTGCAGTGGATAGAACATCAGCCTTGGAGTTAGGAGGGCGAGTTCTATTATGGTCTCAGACCAGACACTTGATACCCACTAGTTGTGTGACCCTGGGCAAGTCACTTAATCCCAATTGCCTTGCCAAGAAAGAAAGAAAGAAAGAAAGAAAGAAAGAAAGAAAGAAAGAAAGAGAGAGAGAGAGAGAGAGACAGAGAGAGAGAGAGAGGGAGGGAGAGAGAGAGAAAGAAAAAAGGTCCATGTTCAACCATAGGCCAGATGATGAGGGATTGACACATTATACATTATGTATAGATTTGATGTTTATCTAGTGTTATATTCCTCAGTACATAATATAGCACTGTATGGGATTGAATTTTTTTTTAAAAAAGTATATTAGGGCCTTGTAACATTAGTTCAAAGTTCATACAAGGCAAAATGCCATGGGTATAACTCTGGGAATGTGCCAGGGTAGGAACAGAGCAGGGTCAGCTGTGTCAGCACCCACAGTGTAGCCTGGGCTTGGAGTGAAGCCTTCTCACTTGCTGTGGTCCCATTTTTTTGATAATTCCAAGCCAGCTCCCTTGCTTGCTTCAGTGTTATCCTAGCGTAAGAGCCACTTAATTTGTATATTATTGTCTGCTGGGTTGATGTATGCTTTGAAGTTTGAATAGTAATAATTCCTTCCCTATACATCAGGGTTTCCTTAACTTTTCTGTGGCATGGACCCCTTTGGCAGTCGGATGAGGTTTATGAATGTCTTTTCAGAACAAGGTTGTAAAATGCATAAAATAGAATACATAATATTACAAAAGAAACCAATTACATTGAAATACATACGTATATACATATATGCATATATATATACACATATATACATATATGTGTGTATGTATGTACACATTTATTTTTTTCAATCCAAATTAATAGGTCCCTGAAATCTCTGCTGTACATATTCAAAGTCACCTTGACCAGAGTTCAGTGACCAGAGTGTTGCACTATGTAGTCACTTCTCAATAATGAATTAAAATGAAGGGGATCATTGAAAGAGGTCATTGAAAGCTACACAGGGTCCATCCATCTGAGCCAGTCTTGTTATCATAGAGGAGAATGTAGCGTTTGATAATCAGGGTAGTCAGGCAATGAGGTGTATGGGGCATTTAGACAGGATCAGGACCTCTGGTGTGGAGGCTGCTAAGCACTTTTCAGGGATGCTCATACATATTTGGTGTCCACCTATCATCAAACTCATACCTGTGGCTCCCAGAAGCTGTCACATGTGCAGTAGCCACCCATGGTAAACCTTCTCAATAGATGGGCTAAATGAGGTTGAGGGTCAACTGAAAACTGTCAGTGAGTTAAGGGGATGTCTATCCCATGAGTATGAAGACTTCATCCAGAGGAATGGATGGATGAGATAAATTTGTTCCAACGTCCCTAAAGGAGGTCAAAGTAAGCTCTGTGGAGTGTTTAGAGCTTGGTTAGACATTAAAGATGCCACAGTCATTCACTGCATCCCACACCATTGCCAGTTGTCCTGATTTTTGTCTTGCCACTGGACTTTAATAGCCCTTTTTGTGCTTCTCTTGAGTCTTGTATTTGAAAATAAAATTTTCTATTCAGTTCTTGTCTTTTCATCAAGAATTCTTGAAAGTACTCTATCTCATTGAATATCCATTTTTCCCCCTAAAGGATTATACTCAGTTTTGCTGGGCAGATGATTCTTGGTTGTAAACCTAGCTCCTTTGCCCTCTGTAATATCATATTCTAAGCCCTCAGATCCATTAATGTAGAAGCTGATAAATATTGTTATCCTGACTGTGGCTCTACCATACTTGAATTGCCTCTCACTGCTTATAATATTTTGTCCTTTTCTTGGGAACTCTGGAATTTGGATATAATATTCCTGGAAGTTTTAATTTTTGGGACCTCTTGTAGGAGGTGATTGGTGGATTCTTTCCATTTCTCTTTTACCCTCTGGTTGTAGAATCTTCGGGCAGTTTTCCTTGATAGTTTCTTTTTTCTTTTTTGATTAATTTATTAAATTTTAGTTTTCAACATTTGCTTTCACAAGATTTTGAGTTCCAAATTTTCTACCCATCTCTCCCCTCCCCCACCCCAAGATGGCATGAATTCTAAATACCCTTTCCCTAATCTGCCCTCCCTTCTATCACCCTGCCCTTCTCTTATCCCCTTCCCCTTCTAGTTTCCTGTAGGGCAAGGTAGATTTCTATACCCCTTTGCTGTATATCTTATTTTCCAGTTGCGTGTAAGAACAATTTTTTCCATTAATTTATTTATTTTTAGTTTTCAACATTCGCTTCCAACCCCAAGACAGTGTGCATTCTAAATACCCTTTCCCCTAATCTGTCCTATTTGCATTCCTACATGGAAAGATGATATTTGTAACTCATGAGACCTTTCTCAGTGTTAGGGTAGTTGGAGGGATATACATATACATACATACATTATATATATATATATATATATATATACACACACACACACACACACATACATATATGTATGTATGTATGTATGTATTACATGTAGGAATGCAAATAGTTCAACTTTAATTAGTCCCTTTGATTTCTGTTTCCTGTTCACCTTTTCATTCTTTTCTTGAGTCTTATATTTGAAAGCCAAATTTTCTATTCTGTTCTGGTTTTTTCATCAAGAATGCATGAAACTCCTCTATTTCACTGAATGTCCATGTTTTCCCCTGAAGGATTATACTCAGTTTTGTTGGGCAGGTGATTCTTGCTTTTAATCCTAGTTCCTTTGACCTCCACAATATCATATTCCAAGCCCTCCAGTCCCTCAGTGTAGAAGCTGCTAAATCCTGTGTTATCCTGATCGTGTTTCCACAATGCCTGAATAGTTTCTTTCTGGCTGCTTGCAATATTTTTTCCTTGACCTGGGAGCTTTGGAATTTGGCTATAATATTCCTAGGAGTTTTCCTTTTGGAATCTCTTTTAGGAGATGATTCTAATTTTTAAGGAATTATTTTCTTCAGTGAGCTTTTGGATCTCTAACATTTAGAAAAGTCTGCTTTTTAAAGCATTCTTCTCCTGATTGGCTTTTTGGACCTCTTTTGCCATTTGGGTTAGTCCATTTTTTAAGGTGTTATTTGCTCAGCAGTTTTTTGTATCTCCTTTACCAAGCTGTTGACACTTTTCTCATGACGTTCTTGCATCACTCTCATTTCCCTTCTCAATTTTTCCTCTACCTCTCTTACTTGATTTTGAAAATCCTTTTTGAGCTCTTCCATGGCCTGAGACCAATTCATATTTTTTCTTGGAGGTTTTGGACGTAGGAGCTTTAACTTTGTTGTCTTCTTCAGACTGTGTGTTTTGATCTTCCTTGTCCCCATAATAACTTTCTATAGTCAGAGTTTTTCTCTGTTGTTTGCTCCTTTGTCCAGTCTATTACTTGACTTTTAACTGTTTGTTAAAGTAGGATTGCTGCCAGGGTGGAGGGCACACTGTCCCAAGCTTCAGGGGTTATCTGCAGCTGTTTTCAGAGATACTTCTAGGGACCTGTAAGTTTTCAGTTCTGCCAAGATGGTGTGATTTAAAGACAGGTGTTTCACTACTCTCCTGGCCTGGGCTCTGGTCTGTGAGCAACCACAAGTGCTCTTTTCCACTCTGGAACTGTAAGGAGAGTCTCCCCTCTACTGTGGCCCCGAGCTCTGTGTGCTAGTGCTCCTCCTTGCCCTGGGACTGCCACCCAGGACTGCCACCCAGATCCAAGTATGGGCAAAGCAACAGAGTCCTGCCCCAGTGCTAGCAAAAAAGATCCCTGTACTTTTCTTCTGACCTGTTGTTCAATCCACTTATCATCTGTGTACTGAGAGCTCTGGAAGCAGCCACTGCTGCTGCCACTGCTGACTCATTTACTCCCAAATCTTGCTGTGGCCAGGGCTGTGCTGGCACAGCCTGTGTTAGACTGTGCTCCACTCTCCCCAGGTACAACAGACTTTTCTTGCTGACCTTCTAAGTTGTCTTTGGAGCTTGTGGGCTGAGAGGTCTGGAAACTGCTATTGCTGCCAGTGATTCAGTCACCCCAAGGCCTGCTCTGGGTTTTGCTGGGGCCCAATCTGTGCTGGCACAGCCTGCACTAGATTAAACTCCACTGTCACCCTGGTGCAACAGAACTTTCCTGATGACCTTCCAATGTTTTAGCCTGGAAATTTGTTTCACTGTCTTTTTGTGGGTTCTGCTGCTCCAGAATTTCTTTAGAGTCATTTTTAAAGGTATTTGGAGGTGATTGGAGGGAGAGCTCAGGTGAATCCCTACCTTTATTTCACCATCTTGGCTCCCAAGGCCTAGTTCTAATGTCACTTGTATTTGAGGTCTTGTCTAATCTCACCAGATTGAAAGTGATGTCTCACTTTTCTGGGCATCTATAGAGCTCTGTTTCTTTTACAATTCTTTGCTTATGTCACTTATTTTCTCTGCTAGATTATAAATTCTTTAAAAATTGTGATTATGTTCTATTCTTCCTTTTCATCCCCAGTTCTTAGCATAGCCCACTGCACAGGGTAGTTAATAAATATTTTTCAAATTTAATTAAATCATGATATATATTTTTCCTTACTGTTTAGAATTTGGCTCTCTAATTAAAATCCAAGGATTTAAAAGTAAATCATGGAAACTGAATATTGCTTATCTTCTCATGTCTCTGACCATTGTTACAAAACAAAAGGTAATGCTCCCTTTCAGAGCTGGAAGGGATTGTAGAGATCATTTAGTTAGTCCAACCCTCTCATTTTAAAATACTGTAGACTAAGGGTTACAAAAGTTAGTCCCTACAGCTATAGTGGAGGGAAGCCAAGTGGTACAGTGGATAGAGTGCTGGGTCTGGAGTCAGGAAGATTCATCTTCCTGAGTTCAAAAATCCAACCTCACACACTTATTAGCTCAAGTCACTCAACCCTGTTTGCCTCAGTTTCATCATCTGTAAAATGAACTGGAGAAGGGAATGTCAAACCACTCCACTATCTTTACCAAGAAAACCACAAATGAGATCATGATGAGTTGGATATGACTAAAACAATTGAACAACAATAACAATTATAGTAGTATGGATTCCTTATTGTCTGATCTTATATAATGAGCTATGTCTAGATTCTATTATTGATGCTTTGTTGTTTCAAAGAATTTATATAAAATTTCCTCTATATAAGACATATTTCCATGTCCCTGATTACTTAAGATTCTAATCACCATGTTGTCACTTCAATATAGTAGTAGCATTTGAATATTATGTTGTGTTAACAGATTTCCTTCATTCATACTGAATCTTCAACCCATATTTTGAACTGTTTAGTATTTTGAAGACCATTACATGCATGTTTTGTGTATTATGAATTTTCCAAAGAATGTTTCTTGCTATATCTAGAGATCTGCTTATGCTGAGGATACCCAGAACTTGGATCAGAACTATTTCCACTTTCAAATGTGCCTCAATCACTGTTGGTAGATTGGGGGGAAATGAAAATAATGCAAAAGAAAGCACATTCATCCCAAACATCTCATCCGATCATTAGAGGCCCTCCCTAATCCCTTTGCTTATGACAGATAATGAATTTTGGAAGTATAATTTTAGCTTCTACATTATGTCTTGCTAGGTATTAGTAGATGCTAAATTTTGATAACTTATGGTGATAAGTTGCACGGGTTTTGTTTTTAACCATTTTATTGTATAATTTGTATATGTCAATAAGTCCAAACTCATTAAAGATACCCTTCTATATGATCTGGTAAAGATGACCTGATCCTGAACGGTAATCCTAAACCCTTCTATTTTAATAAACCAATCAGAATGACAGACTCATTTGTTCAGTGCTTGCTTACCACCATACTCTTGGTTGACTTCATGTGGTTTTTCAGGAAATAATGTTTTCATCAGGGAATAAACCTCTTTGATTCCATTCAACAAATCCAGTGGTTTGTACTTATTGTCAGCCTTCACTATGGGGTGGTACAGTGATGTCTGCTCTAAAAACATATAAGTTTCTACCTTGTCTATCATGTGCTCTTAGAAGATCTAATAATGTTCCTCCTCATTTTTTGACAAGGAATATTGTTTCTCCAGATGGTTTTGGGTATTGAGATCTATATTTCATTAATCTTATATCATTTTTATTATATTACTTTCCAATTTTTTTTGTTATTGTCATCATCATTTCATTCTCCATATATTAGTTCAAAGGACTTCAGAAAAAAAAAAATGATCTTATGTTAGGTTTCGTCCTGTCATTCTTTTATGTTGAATGTCCTGAGATTCTTATGGAGATAGAGAAAATGACTGGGGTTTTTTTTTTGTTTTGTAATTGAGTAAAAAAATTAGGATGTAAGATCAAACTTTGTATTATTACTGCCATTATTTTTTTTAAAAATAGAGCTCTCTGAAAGTATTAGGAGTCTCTTGAGGGCAGAGATAAAGATATGTCTATCTTTATATTCCCCTCCCAATTTTTCCCTGACTTCCTGGACGTTGAAACCATGCCTCAATTGCCTTCTTAGCCTGGAACTCCCTTCTATTCTGGTGACACCCTCCTCCCCACCCTTATACCAGTGAAGAGTTCCTCCTCTGGCCTTCATTTTGGCAAATTGCCCAGACTGATCATCTTTTATCTCTCTCCCTGTTCTGCTTCTGACTTTCTGGACTTTGACACCATATTTTCATTGACATCCCCATACACTGGTCCCTTTCCCCCATTTCTTTCCCTGATTTTAAGCTTTCTTTTGTGTGTTGTCTTCCCTCATTAGGATGTAAGGGGCTTTGGGGGAAGGGACTGTCTTTCCTTTGCTTGTATTTGCATCCCCAGCACTTAGCACAGTGTCTGGCATATAGTAAGTGCTTAGTAAATTCTTCTTGCCTTGCCTTCATCCTTAGTACCTAGCACAAGTCCTTGCACATAGTAGGCACTTAATAAATGTATCAAGGAATGAATGAATGAATCTATCAGTTTATCAATACCAATCAGACTGAACTATATTAACCATTGAAGTACTTTTGCCTTCAAAAATAGAATAATGGTTATGTTAAAATGACTTCAAGAATGAATTCTTTTTTTTACATTTTTTCCCCTTTTTTAGGCAATTGGGGTTAAGTGACTTGCCCAGGGTCACACAGCTAGTAAGTGTCAAGTGTTTGGTCTGAGGCCATATTTGAACTCAGGTCTTCCTGACTTCAGGGCCAGTGCTCTATCCACTGTGCCACCTAGCTGCCCCAAGAATGAATTCTCGATTAAAGGTCAAGGCTACGACATTAAGAGAGACATTCACAGAGAATGTTGAATCTAAAGAACAGGGAAGATGAAAACCAATGTAGTAATTTTAAGGACAAGTAGACATATTATTAATGATTTTCAGGATATTGCTAGTTATAACATCTAGTTTTTCAGATTTCACATTAATTTCAAAATTGTCAGGCTATTCTGATTTCCCCAGAGTAGAATGTCTGATGTAAATTGCCAAGTATACTATATTCCAAATATGTGAGTCCTGCTCATATTTGAGGACAGGGATGCGTCATCTATTAATGTTTATAAAAGTTCCAGGCGTCCTGTGGGCAGTTAATAAATTGAATGATGGATTACATCCTCTTTCAAGAAGAAAAGATGTTTGATTTTTAATACTGAAGTTAGTGAATTTTACTTTTTAAAGAAAATTTTTTTGTTGTTGAATAATTATATTCTCTGAAGTACCTTTAAAATGTTTTGTGTGAGATGTATATTTTTTAATTTGAGAGAAATTTAATCATTGTTTTAGACAATAAGTTTCCAGAAAGTCATCATTCTAGACAACAAAGTGAATCATGATGTGCCAACAATTTAGAGACAAAAGAAGCAAGACCAGATCTCTCAAGTAACAAACCACTTAATGATGAGAGAAAACAGAAAGGGAAAAAAACTGATAAGAATACATAGAGAAAATAAGGAGCATGTAATAATCTTTGGACTGTATCAGAGTATAGAAAGGATCCGTGATTTTGTTAGCTGAGGAATCTGCTTCCACAGAAGTACAGGATGATTACAGAGGTTAAGTAACGTAGGGACACACAGCTAATAAGTATCTTTTGCAGGATTTTTTTCCTCTAAGGTCTAGGTTTTCTTAATCTAAGCCCGGTGCTCTTCCCGTTATACCGTGCTGTCATTTCCTTACTTCAAGTCTTTCTAGGACAGGCCTGCAAAGAAAATCTGGTCTTTACTAATTCTGAAAGTAGAAAAAACATAATCTATGACCAAAGGTTTCGTGTTAATTAGTTAGTAGAAATTGATCTGTATTTCAAATTATTATGTAAATTTATGAAATGTATATCCCACAAAAAACTTTTTCAGCTTTAAGTTCAAGGTTTTACCCATTAACTCATGTAACAAGCATTTACATATCTGCTATATGCCAGAAATCTGTGCTAGACATGGCACTTACAATCAGTGAAAAAGCCCCTTCCCTCAAAGAAGTTTACATTTCATTGAGGCCGGGAGCAGAACAGGAGTACAGATGAATAAATACAACACATACAACATAGATACAAACAAATTTAGTGAAAAGTAGGGGTGGACTAGAAGCTCAGGGGATCAGAATGGTCTTCTTGTACAAGTTAGCACTTGAGCTGACCTTTAATGAAAACTAAATAGTCCTTAGGGCAGTTAGTTGGCACAGCAGATGGAGTGGGGAAGACTTGAGTTGAAATCCAGCTTCAGATACTTACTAGCTGTGTGATCCTGGGCAGCTCTCTCAACCTTGTTTGCCTCAGTTTCTCATCTGCAAAATGAGCTGTAGAAGGAAATGGCTAATCACTTCGATATCGTTGCCAAGAAAATCCCAAATGGAGTCATGAAGTGTCAGTCATGACTGAAATGACTGAACAACAACAACAACAACGACAACGACAACACAACAAGATATTTCTCAAAGCAGAGGTGATGAGGAAGTACATTCCAGACTTGAGGAATAGCATGTACAAAGATGGAATATTGAATACAATACAGGAAATAACAAGCTGGCTAGTCTGGTTATAATGTAGCATATGTGGATTAATCTGCAGGAAAAAAGGTAGGTAGGAATCAGATTGTGTTAGTCTTTAAAAGCCAAACAGAGACTCTATTCATCTCTTTTGAGTATGTTGGAACTCAGTAAGTGAGAGATGAGGGGCTATACTTTCTCCTCATTCCCTAGCAGCCAGCTCCTAGGGTTACACACAAATGGCAGTGAGAAGCGATGTTTGCCTAGACGTGTCTGAGCCTAGACATCCAGACTGTGGATGCCTCATTATTGTCTTTCTTTCCCTGGGCACAGGTGACCAAAGAGCAATTCTGATATGGTTGTTTTGAGCCTTGGTGTTCACTTAGTGGGTTCAAGAGGTCAGGAGCTCCTGGGTGCTGGTTCTTAGCAGGTGATCTCTGCAACAACTTCACAGAGGAGATAAAAGACCTAAGAAAGCCCAAGCCAGGCCCCTTGTGAGCTTCACAGACAGTGCAGGTCAGAGGTGAAAGGGCAATATCTCTGCAGTAGTTTCACAAGTTTCCCATGAGTTTTAAGACCTTCTTCTCCTCCTCAACTCCTCCCACCCCCAACAGCCACACACTACAATTGGAATTACTATGGGTTACTGCATTTCATGTTTTATACTTGTCAACACACACTTGTAGGTTTTTCATTTTAAATACATCTTTTGTGGAAAGAGAGTTTGGGTTTTTTTGTGTGTTAGTGTTTGGGCTTCTTGTGCAGGAGAGTGACATAGTCAGATCTGTGTTTTAAGAATATCAATTTGGCAGCTCTGTGGTAGATGTCTGAGAGAGGAGAGAGGATGAAGGCAGTGAGACAAGTTAGCACACTATTATGATAGTCCAGATGAAGTTTAATAAGAATCTGGACTTGGGCCTGTGTAACTGGAGAGAAAAGAAAATGTCAGAGATATTCTGAAATTAAAATCAATAATGCTTGGCAACTTACTGGAAATGTGGGGTGAGTTAAAAAATGAGTTGTGTTTTAGACATGGTGAATTTGAAATGTTTTTATCTCATCCAGATGGAGGTTCCATAGAGAAAGTATTGCTATTTCTAACACTAAGAAAATCTACAGACACCTACCATTTCTTTAGATAGAATACCCTTGGAATGAAATATTGGGTTTTGGATTGCATTGTATGGTTTGCCACTTTCTTGCAGTAAGATCTCAAGGAATTCATTTTACATTCTTGGTACAAATCAAATCCTTAAGCTATGAATACCTGGAAAAATGAATAATATTGGTCCCTTTCCTTGCTCCTAGAAGTAGGTAATGTATGAGAAGAGCACTGTATTTAAGTGGCAGGAAGCATAAGATCAAAACCTGGCTCTGCTATTTACTAACCTAGGAGACTAAGCAAGTCGCTTAATTATTTAAGCCTCAGTTTCATCATCTGTCAAATGGAGATAAAAATGTCTACAGTTTTAACCATAAAGCTTTCTTGTGAAGATAGAATGATATTGCACACTTTAAGTGTTTTATAAACTTCTAAGTAACATTATCATTAGAAGGAGGAGGAGGAAAAAGAAGATCATGATGATGATGATGATAATAATGATGATGATGATGATGACGATGAACAGATGACTGATGAAGGAAACCAGACTGATGAAGAATTAGAGTAATTACATTGCCTTTTTTGAGAGAGGAGGCTAAAACAGGTTAAGAAGAAAGATGAAATAGGGCAAATAGAAAGTGAAAGAATAGGCTCATAAAATGTCTGAGCTGAAAGGTACCTGAGAGATCTTCTAGTTAAAACTCCTCATTTTACTAATTAGAAATCAAAAGTTCAAAACAATAAAGTGTCCCGTCCAAAATCACACAGCTATTTCTTGGCAGAACTGAAACTAGAACTCTGGTATTCTGATTTCTTATTTTATGTGTTTTCAAAACAGTTTTTCAGGTTAATCTCATAATTTAAACTTAATGGGGAAAGAAGATTTGATCTGGAAGCTAGGTGGATACAATACTAAACTTGGAGTCTAAAAGATCTGAGCTCAGATCGGTCAGTCAATATGACTCATTTAAACCCTCTATATATTAGGTTTTTTTAATCTATAAAATGAGGCAATTTTATTTGATGGCCTTCAAAGTCATTTACAGTCTGAAATCTGTGATCCTATAACCCTCAATTGGAACACTTGGATAAATCACATGGGATTATTTTATTTATTTGGGGATGCAGAAATATCAAAGGTATCTATCTAATTGTTGCCCTTTTCCTTATCTGAGTAAACTAGTTGAATTCACTTCACATTTTCCATTTCTAAGTAGCCTGACATGCTGCCTCATAGTAGAGAAAGAACATTATATTAGTAATTAAAACATTTGGTTTCTAATCCCTGAGCAGTCACCTTAGAGAAGTTACTTAGATCGTGGATTTAGAGCTAGAAATGACCTTATACAGTCCAATTCCTTCATTTTAAAGATGAAAAAATGAAGACAGTCAACCCAGGTCCTCTTTCTGGATTAAGCATTTATTCCTTGACACTCTATGCCTTCATCTATACATAGCAACAACCCTTTCTTCCTCCTCCTCCCTCCCCTACTGTGAGCTCACACTCACAGGTCAGGTCCCAAAGGTAGCTGCTACTCTTATTCTAAGGGTTTTAGTGGTCACTATAAGTAACTGGATTTCTAGTCGTTCAAAAGTCCAAACTGGTGTGTTTCCCATTGATAATCACTCAGCTAGACTTCAGCTAGCTTTTAGAAAGTGTATTTACTAAGCTGATACAGCAAGAACAGTCATGCTAAACATTCTCCTCCCAAAAGGGGGCTACTTTCACCTTGTACACACAGTGTTCCTAGGGAAAGTGGGGTTAATTAAAGTATAGTGGTAGTTACACACACGCACACACACACACACACACATGACACACACAACAAAGGGGCACTTCTTGACCCCTGGCCCTGGAAATTCTCCATTTCCTTTGTAGAATATGCATGAAGTTCTACTTAGATACAGCTTTGCTGGGCACAGCATCCATATATCTTTAGTTTCTACTTTTGTAGCATCTCTTGTATTTGTCCCTTTCACTCCACTCATTTTCTACTACCCTTTTGCAAGCCATCATCAGCTCATACCTGGATTATTGCAGTAGCGTACTGGTTGGTCTCCCTGTTCCAGGTCTTTCCCTACTCCATTCCACCCTCTATTCAGCTGCCAAGGTGATCTTCCTAAAACAAAGGTCTGACCTTGTAACACCTCTACTCAATAAACTCCATGACTCTGTATTACCTTTGGGATCAAATATAAAATCCTTTGTTTGGCTTTTAAAGCCCTTCACAACCTAACTTATTCCTACTTTTTCCAATCTTCTTATACTTTATTCCTCTCTACATGCTATGTGATCCAGTGACACTGGTCTTATTGTTTTTTGCACAGGATAATCCATCTCCTAACTTTGAGCCATTTTTGGAATTCTTTCCTTCTGCCTCTGATTCCCAGGTTTCACTAACTTTCTTCATGACTCAACCCAAATTTCATCTTCTGCAAGAGGTCTTTCCCAATCTTTTCCTCTTCCCCCTAACACCCAGTGCCTTCTGTGGTCTTTTTACCCAGTATATATCTTGTATGTACATAGATTCTGCATATTCTCTCTCTAATTATGATATGAGTTCCAAGAGTTTACAGACTGTGTTGACACATTTCTTTATATCTCTCTGGCACAGAGTAACCATTTAAAAAATGCTTATTGCCTGACTGTTGAGTTCTCATTTGTCACTTCTCTATGTCATGATTTCTGAAGTAATACAACCATCCTCAGTAACCTTTCCACATCTATTTGCTGATGATTCTACTGCTATTGGCCACTATTACTTTGATGACCACTGTGACTGTATTTGATCACAATGAGGATCTCTGTTTTTTCTTTTTTTTTTCCCACCAAAGACAAGGTTTATTAGAACATCCATCATATTGGGCAGACTCTTAAGGAATCTGAACATTAGTAAGCTACTGGCTTATTGGCTAGATTTTAAGAATCTGAGCAGTGGTTAGATTATAAGAATCTGAGCCTCTTAATGAAGACAAGATGGACCTTATATACAGAAAGTCTGTGGGAGGATCTAGGAGTGGCCGAGTAGTTTGGGGTGATGGGAGGAGGGGCCTAAGAAGATCTAGATGAGAGTGGAAATGGCCAGGAGCGATAGGGAGGTAAGACAATGGAGGGGAGATTGGGTATAGCCACAAAGAAGGTCAGTTGATGGTATTATAGCCTCATCTGAAAGCCAGAGATTTGGCCATGTGGGAAAGTCCAGGGTTTTTCCATTCTGGGGCCCAGATCCCAACCCCATCATTCCTCCCCTAGACAGCTCTGTCTGGATTCAGATAATTCAGTTTTTCAACCATGAAGTATCAAATCCACCTCATAGCCAGACTCGGGAATAGCCAGGTGGGTAACATTCCCTTTTAAAGGAACATAATGGGGAAACTGAGCCAGGAGGATCTGAGGCTAAAATTGTCCTTTCAACTTTTCCCAATGCTTACTTCCTACCAGTATCACCTTCTCTGAGTAGCTTGTGGCATTTCTCTCAGATGGTGGATTATTGATCATCAATGGATTATGACCCATCAGACAACTCAAAATAAAATCCTATGATCTTTTACCTCAAACAGCAAGTTTCATTAATCACAGCTTAAAAAAAACTTTTCCAGGATTTACACCTCAAACTTAAATTTGTCCCGGTGTAAAAAGCCAATCATTAGAGATTTCTATATACTTGCAAATTCTCAGCAAGCCATACATAACCCAAACTTTTTGGCTAGTTTACACATTAAAACAATGACCAACAATAGCTAAATTATTTTAGCAGTAACCAAATTATGAAAAATTGCTTGATATAACTGATACAAAAAGTTCACCAATTTGAAACTTGAAATGTACCCATTACCAATCAGCTGACTTCAGTTTCGTCAAATGTGTTTCTAGGTTACTTTACACAGAGAATCAACATCTCATCATTAACAGTTAAAACTAAAACTTTAAGAAGAGCTTGCTTACCCAAGTTCAGAGGCCAGCTTCTTTACCTTGAGCAGGATGTGCTGAATTTGGGTGATGCTTCCAGGCAAAGGCTGCCCCAGGGCCCAAGGCCATTGCCAGGAGGGCCCACACCATAGCTGCTGTCCCTCCCCACTCCTTCCTTTCCCAGGTAGGGGAGGGTGAAATCAAAGTTGTTTCAAAACTCCCTAATGATCAATCACAAAACCTCCAGAATATGCCAAGATATTTTTAGCTGTTCTAACTTTCCCTGTAACCTCCATGAAGGAGGATTCAGAGGTGCAGAGGGAAGTGAGTTAGTAAGCCTCAGGTAACCAAAAAGCAACTGCAGTATTCCCCAATTCCCTAGCACCGAGGGAATGAACAGAATTGAGCATACACTTCCAGATAGGGCATCCGTCCTTGTCCTCCATGCTGCGGAAGGTGTACCCAGGTCCATGGCCTTCAACCGACCCAGTGGACCAAGAGCCTTAGAATGTCGGGCTGAGTGAGAGACAGTCTCATAGCTGTCTGTCGGAAAAGCACCTCCAAGCCTTGGTGCTTGGAGAGAGACCCCAACTGCAGAGCAAGAAAGGAGGGGAGTGCGGAGGCTTACATACCTCCCAGGCTTGGCTGAAGAAGAAGTTGGGGTTAGGCAGTTTCCCCGTATAGGCAGGTCCTACTTGAACGTATTCCACCCAAGCCTTCTTTCAGCCAAAGACAAGGTTTATTAGAACATGCATCATATTGGGCAGACTCTTAAGGAGTCTGAACATTAGTAAGCTATTGGCTTATAGGCTAGATTTTAAGAATCTGAGCCTGTCTCTTCTGAACTCACACAGTTGTTAACTGGGCATATTCCTCCTGAGATTGTCAATTGCTTATTCAAGGAAGGAAACACAAAAGAGAGGTGAATGCATCCCAGTAGATTTACCCTTGAGAAGATATATGTTTGAGGCAGTCATTCAGCCAACTGAAAGACCAGGCAAACACCTTTTTCTCTATCCAACTCTTAAGAAGCAACTCAATGCAGCTCAGGGGCAGAATAAGAGAAGGGCAGGTCAGCCCTTTCACATGTACAATCCATTCCATCTCAGCAACTCCTGAGTCATCAATTCTTCAGGCTCCACTGACATTTAGAAGACTTTTGTCATCACACAGTATACCAAACCCTGAGTCATCATGGCCAGAAGCAGCATTACCCCAAACTTAGATGTAGTCATTTGTGCTGTAACTGAGAAAGGAATACCATCAGTGCTTCAAGCATTGTCTAATCCACTCTGATCACATACCCAATAAGGGTTTCATCTAGATGATCTTTAAGGCCTCTTTTACCTAAAACATTCTGTGATCTATAAATTTGTAAGGTAGAGGAAGAGGAAAGGAATTCTTATGACTTTTTCCTACCAGATATTCGAATTATTCAGACCTTTAGAAATGTGATGAAAAGTGTAGAAAGAAGTTTTATGAGAGGCTCAGAATGGTTACAGTTTAGACAATTGACACTACTTAGGCTACATCTACACAAAACATTTTTCTTAAAAATGCTGCTTGGAATAGATCTGTGTTAGAATGGTGTGCTGTCCATTGTATTTGATATGATCATTTATGACAAATGAGTATGCCAATTATTCTCATATTCCCTGCATGACAGAGATAATAAAGGGATAACTTTCTATGTTCTTTGTTTTACTTGCTATTTTTGCTTGAATAAATATAACTAGCATTTGCTTGGCTTTCATAGTGGCCACATTTGTTGTTGTTTTACATGATTATGGTAGCAACTGATCAGAAGTAGTGGGTCAAGTTACATCCAGAGACATTCCTAGAATCCCCACCAACTTCAAATATAGTTAAAGGAATACCCCATGGTGGAAATTTTACCTTAAGCAACATGAATTACTGAAGCTAAAGGAGTTATGTGTGTATGGCTAACCCATAACTGAATTTGTTACTCAGGGCTTGAAAATTATGTAATTATTTTTTCCCCTTTTTCTTCCTTGGTAAAATGTCAAATGCAAAAAAGCAAAAAAGTACAATAGTCAGTAATTCTTAAAATTGGAGTCCAAATGAAATCCTGCTGTACTTTATGTGTCTATTAAATTATATTAGTAGTAGGAAGCATAGAAACATAACTGGGAGAGAACTGTAGCTAACTGACAATTCCCAGGCAGAATTGTTGTAGTTTAGGTGTCCAGAATCCCTTTACATCAGTATTAACCACTGTCAGATCCTGGACTCCAGGAGCTTTCAACAACAATGACAACAAACAACAACATATTAATAGCAATAAATGACTATATGAGAAAGGAATGATTTTTCCTTTCTACACAATAAAGACATTAAGCTATATATTATTGGTATTGTTATTATTACTTGAATCTTGAAGACCTTTAATCTTGGAAAGGTAGTTGAATTGTGATTTGTTCTGAGTGGAAAATACGGTGGTCTGGTAAAGATAAAACTAGTTCTTTTTCACTCCTCTCATGAAGGGTCAGTGTAGTTTAGTAGATAGAAAGCCAGTCCTGGGGTCAGGAAGCCCTTAGTTCAAGCCCTCTAACTGATAGCATCCTGGTCATTTGATCCTGGATAGTTACCAGTGGCCCAGGCAACTGTGTAAGACAAAATGTCACAGAGCAGGAAGGAGCCAATGTGCATTGACATAGGAAATTCTTCACTGAAATCTCCCAAATAGAAGAAATAATAGGTCTGGTTAAACAAAATAATAATAATAATGATTAAAAATTTAAAAGCCTGTAACCACTACCTCTATTACCAAAGTAAAAATAAAAGCTCCCTCCTGTCCCAGTAAGTGGAAAGTTGCCAGCACCTCTGGATTGATTTCAGCTGGCTTCTGACCAATGAACATCCTAGTAAAAATGGCTTCAGTATTTCAAACCTATTCTGATTTTGGCTTTTCTTCAATAAACCTAATTAGAGCTAGGAGGAGACATCCTAATGATCTTATTCTAGTGATAAGGAAATTGAAGCAAAGAGAGGTAAAGAGATTCACTTAAGGTTACACAGTGAGAGGATGGTAGGTAATGCCAGAACTAAAACCTGTGTGTCCTGACTCCATATCTAGCATACTTTCCAATACACCTTACTTCATATCATCACACATTTTAAGCTTGAAGGGATGACATATCATTTAATTCAACACCTCATTTTTCAGATGAGAAACTAGGAGCAGCTAATGAGACAAAATAATAGTAGCCAGCACCACAACAATAATAGCCAAATTTATGTAGCACTTTAATGTTTGCAAAGCACTTTTTGTACATTATTACATTTGATCCTAACAACTTTCTGAGGTAGGTGCTACTATTATCCCTATTTTATAGATGAAGAAACTGAGACTGAGTTTAGGTAATTTCCTCAATATTAAATGGTTAGTTACTCTCTGAGGCTTGATTCAAATGCAGATATTCCTGATTTCATGTCCCAGGTTGCCAAGCAAATAGCGCTCACGTTGACACGGTAGCCCAGCCAGGATCTCTTCACTTGTGGCTTGATTTGTAGTCCAAGAGGCTATTCTTTTACTTATGAGTGTGCCACTTCATGAAGATGAGGATTATGTCTTTGTACTTGTAATAGCACCATGTAATATTTGTATTAGTGACTATAGTGTAATAATATAATGTAATATTTGGTATAGGTTAAGATCTTAATAACTTCAAGGAAAGATCTTAACCAATCTCCAAAGGACAGAGAAATATTTGAAATGAAATTTAAAAAAAAACTTGGGATATCTATTGAAAAGAAGCAGATAAATGTATAAAGAGTCTGCTCTGCAAAAAAAAATACACACACATACACGCACACACACACACACACACACACACACTGAGACAAATTCTTTCAATGGGTAAAGAACAATGTTTTCTTTATGCAAGTGTGTATAGCAATGACAAAACCAGTCTACATGAATGCAGATTTTACACGTGAAAGTCATATGAGAAATATCATTGGTTTGTTTTATTTTTTTGCTTGAAAGGACCAGTCACAGGGTCACCATATGGAAGTGATTTAGAGGATTATTCAAATAAGTTCTCACTGCCACTGGTTTCTTACTTCATCACAAATCTGTCATAAATTGGAAGTGTACCTAACGACCATATGGATACTGTACTCATATTGCCAGTTGATATATGTGGAACAGGAATCAGATTTGTTCTGCTTAACTCTAAATGAAAGAACTATGGCTAATGGGGAGCTATTACCCAAAGTTCAGTTTAATAGCAAGAAAATTTTGCTAGTGTTTAGAGGTATCCCAAATATCAATTCTCTATCTGGCAAGGTAATGAGTTCCCGGTATTACAAGTCTTCAAACAGATATTCAGTTATCACCCATATTGAATGTTATATGTTGAGTATCCTTCAAGTAACTGTTAGTTGCCCTACTTTAGAACTTGAAGGTGGCTTCTGAGGTTTTATCCAATGCTGATGATTCTAGGCAACTATGATGATTGTCTGACACATTACACAAGAATAACATTATGAGGTAGAATCGAGTAGTAAAAAGTTTACTGAATGTGGGGACAGATGACCTGAGTTCTATGAATTTACATTTCTCAATTGTAGTTTCAGCTTTGTCTCTTAAGGTCTTGGACAAATCATTTTGGGTCTACATTTCCTCAAGTGCAGTAGCTAGTATTTATAGAGAACTTTAATGCTTGCAAAGCACTTTACAAATATTATCTTATTTGAACATCTCAACAACATTGAGAAATAGGTACAGTTATCCCCATTTTATAGGTGAGGAAACTGAAGCAGACAGAGGTTAAATGATTTGCAGAGACACACAAAACTAGCAAATATCTAAAGGACAATTTAAACTCAGATCTTCTTGACTCCAGGTCCAACATTCTATCCACTAGGCCACTTGGCTATCTAGGTAACATAAAATGAAAAGTTTGAGAAAGATGTTCAATAGGAGGACCTTCCAGCTCTAAAATTCTACTAAACTTGTATAATACTTGCTCCTGTCATTTTCTCAAGATTGTAACACCTGTTGTGCTCTTATTGCAAGTGATTTTTACTTGTCAAACTCCACCTGTGTGCTGTGTGGGGTATAATTTCATACTTGGGAACATCAGTATTTTTGCTCATCACAAATTCTCTAATCTGGATGTACTGGTGCCAAGGAGGGTTTACTACACAATTTTGCAAATAGTGTTAAACATTTCTATTATTAAAGTTCAAGGTGTCCTCATTCTGTCCCCTGGCCAAACACTTGTCACAACTAGTTGTTTCTCTTCCTGTCCACCCCATTCCAAATCTCATTTCCTAGCGTCACCACTCTGATTTAGATGCTGATAAGATTCTCTGGGGAAAGTATAGGTGGTCCCCAATTTATTGACAATCTTTATGTCTCAAGTATTTATTTGTGAGTTGCTGTAAATACCAAATATATCTTCTCACGGAAACACTACTACTCATTGTGATTAGGTTTCCAGACTAACCCACAATGAACTATTCAATCATGCTTATTTCATCATCATGCATGCTAAAGTTGTAATGATACAGAGAAGATTAGCATGGCCCCTGGACAATAATGACATGCAAATTTATGAAGTGTTTCATAATTTTTGAAGGTAATGGAATACTACTGTACCATAACAAACAGCAAAAGGAATAGTTTGAGAGAAACCTAGGAAAACTTATATGAACTAGTGCAAAGGGAAGTGAGCAGAACCAGTAGAATAACTTACATATGAATAGCAACATTGCAAAGACTACTTTGAAAGACTTAAGAACTTTAATCAATACAATGAAGAAACAAGATTCTACAAGAGCAACAATAATTACCTCCTCACAGAGTATCAAGATTCTGATTTAGAAATCTAAGATCTTATGATTCTAAGTTAGCTGTTCTATATTCTGGGTGTTTTTAATGGGATAGGAAAGTTGCCTTTAATTCACATTTAAGAGTGACTGACCAAAAAACTCAACCCTGCCAGGGGCTATTTCCATTTTCAGACAAAACTCTTTAACTTAAGTTTTGAACTAGTATGGGTCAATTATAAGGTAAATATATATTTTAGCAGCAATATTATTGCCCAAACAAAGTTTTCATGTTTATTTTCTGTCCTTATAGTGCTAGAAATTGTGCTAGAATTGAAGCCAGGAGATCTGACTTCCAGTCCTGACTTTGCCACTTACAATGTGATCTACTAATAAGTCACAAACCCTCTAAACTTCAATGGCTTCATTTGTTAAATGGGTATGACAATACTTGTACCTGACAAGGTGGTTATACGGATCAGATAATGTAAAGCAAATCACCATATACATATAAATTTTTCATTTTGTTTTTGAGGTCACTTGCTCCTGTCCCTTCACATTTTTCTATAATGTCACCTTCATTTGTTCAATAGAGAATTTTTAACACACATATTTAAAGTTAAGTTTTGTTTTTACCTTATCTAATTCCAAGCAAGAATACTGAAGTCTTGTGATATAGGATTCAGAGATTTTAAAAGGAACTTAAAACTTTAGTTTACTCTAGGATTTTTTTTTCTCCGAAAGAAACATCAGTTGGTTCCAAAATATTTTTTTTACTTAGCTACAGATACAAGTTCTAAAAAAGTATCTCTACCTAGGATTGAATTACTTGCCTAAATAAGCTGATACTGGAGACCACACTAAGAAACAGTCATAGTCTAGAGTTGACGATTACAAATAGCAGGATGGTCTTGTTACTTTTTAAACTTTGAGTATTGTTTTGGCTTCCCCCCCCCAAGCTACATACATACTTAAATGTATAGAAAATGAGATCCTGTAACTCAAAGGATTTGAGAACTTAAAATTTGTATTTGATTGCATTTAAATGTAATTATAGGCACTTGTAACATAATATTTTCTTTCTACTGGATGGGAATTGCAGATATGCAATATGGGTTTACTTACCTGATTGCACATTTACTCCAATACTTTCTGAGTATTAAGAGCCTGCAGCATACACAAAAATAATAAGACGCTGTTGTTTTACTTGGATTGCAGTCAGGTATATCATTGCCTAAACATTAGTGCTGTTTCCAAGAAAGATGCAGTTGTAATGTTGGAATGGTGCACTGTGTGTGGTTTGCTTTTATTTCACCCTGAATTTATTTTTATACCTTGATACTTCATTTTGATTTAATAAGCATTTATTAAGGACTGACTATATGTGAAGTACTGTGCTAAGCACTGGGGTAGAAATACTAGATGAAAAACAGCACAAACAAAACTCAAGTACCCTTCATTCTATTGAAGGAATATGGCATTTAAATAGAAAATCAAATACAATATAATTTGAGAAGCAAAATAGCATTAGCTACTAAGTATCTAGGAAAAGCCTTCTGAAGGCATTGGCACCTGAATTGAACTTAAAGGAATATAAGGATTCTTAGAAAAGGAGTTGAGAAGAAAATGGACTCCATAGGACACAATACGTATAAAGATGTAGAAGTGAGAGATAGAATATGGTATTCAGAGAAGCAATAGGGAAGGGGAAGGGAAAAAACATTTTTGTAGCACCTAGTATGTTCCAGGCACTATGCTAAGCCCCTTGCTCCCCCCACACACACCTTTTTTTAAGCAAATATTATTTCATTTAATCCTCACAACAACCCTTTGAGGTAAGTTCTATTATTTTATAGTTGAGGAAATAGAGACAATAGAGATGAAGAGACAGTAAAGCTAGACACAGACCAGGTGAAAGGGAGTATCCTCAAATATATCTAGAAATATAGACTGGAGTCAGGTGGTAATAGGCTTTACATGTCAAGATGAAGGATTTAGAGATTACCATAGATGTAATTGGCAGCCACTGAAAATTTTTGAATAGGGGATGAGTGACATGGTCAAGCCTGCCCTTTACAAATATTGTTACCAATCAGTGACCAAGGATGTTGAGGCAGAAAGAAGCTTTGTGAGAATTTTTCTCACATTAGAGCCTAAGGATAACAAGATTACATAAATTAAAAGACAAACGTTTTCAACATGTTTTTATCAGCAGTAGCTCAAGTCTCAAACCTATTCTGGGAGAGGGTTATATAGGGGGATATTAGCCCTGTCTCTTGTCCTAACAGTAATTCCAGGACCATAGCATAGACTTCTAGTAGAAGGGTATGAAGGACATATGAATCATTGTACTATGAGGACAAAATGATCAACTCTTTAGAATCCAACAAAAATTAGTTCCATACCTATTTTTCAAATGCTTCTATTTCAATGCACTATGGATATAAAAATGGAAATCGACAGTAACTGCCCTCAGTGAGTTTAAGTTCTACTAGAAATGATGCAGCACTTACAAAGATAAGTATGATACAAAGTAGAAACGTGATGGGGACATAAATATTTTGTGCTTGTAATACACACCAAGATGCCATGGTGAAAGTAGCTAATCGCACATTTAGGCAGAGACCTTACATTCTGATCTGACAGTGTTTGGAGAACCTTAAAGAGTAATGTATAGAGTGGCTAGGTGGTGCAGTGGATGGAACAATAGCCCTGGAGTCAGGAGGACCTGAGTTCAAATCCAGCCTCAGATGCATGATACTTATTTAGCTGTGTGACTCTAGACAAGCCACTTATCACTTAACCCCTATTGTCTCGCAAAAGAAAAAAAAAGAGTTATGAAATGTGAGTTGCTGTTTTTATTGTTATACATGCTTGAATGGATCCATTTTTTTTGTTATTTATTCAGCAATATCCATTATTGATTTGTGTAGTCGCTTCCAGCAATGTAGACCCATTTACACCTTCTTGTCTATGGCTTCTCATGAATCCTTCACAGAAGATCTACTCTTCACTAAACTATTTTTTTAACATTTCACAGATTTCACTGGGATTGTCTATCCATTGCTCCTAGCTCTTGCTACATGACTCATTCAGCACTTATTTTGATAAAAAATATTTTTCCTCGATGATAACTTTCCTATCACTTCCTCTATTGTAGTCATTGTAGGTAATATGCTATAGACTACTTGTAAGTCCATACAATAATTCACTGTCCCTCAGGTCCCCTGAAATTTTGATTCTTCAGAGAAGAGATTATGATATTCTATGATCATCATGAACAGCTTTTCATTTTTATTTCAATTAACATTGTCAAAGGCTACAGTGAGGTCAAGAAGAATGAAGAATGAGAAGTAGCCATTAGATTTGACAGTTAAGTGATCACTGACAACTTTGGAAAGAATGGTTTCTACTGAATGATGTCAGAAGCCAGACTATAAAGCGTAAGAAAGTGAAAGGAAAGGAAATGCATCCATCAATTATAGATGGCCTTCTGAAAGAATTTAGCCACAAAATGGAGGAGAGATATCAGATGGTAGGTAGTGAGGATAGATGGATCAAGTGAGGGTTTTGGGGTTTTTTTTGAGGATGGTTAAGAAATGAGCATATTTATGCACAGTAGGTAACCAATAGATGGGGATATAGAAGATAAGTAAGAGCTTTGGGATGATATGCTAGAGAAGACAAATTGAGATCACTTATGTATATACACAGAGAAGGTTATTTTGGCAATGAGAAGAGTCATTTGTTATTTTGACGTGAGTGAAGGAGAAGATTGTGACTCAAGATATCTGAATTATGTGAGATGAGGAGAGGAAGAGGAGAAGAGGGAACTCTCAATAAATGGACTCATTTTTTTTTCCAGGAAATTATGAGGCAAGACAACAATTGGGGAATGACTGAATAAGTTGTGGTATGTGTTTGTGAAGGAACACTATTATGTTATAAAAAATGACAGAATGGTTTTAGAAAAATCTCATAAGACTTATATGAAGTGATGAAAATTGAAGTGAGGAGAACCTAGAGAACATTGTACACAGTAACAGTACTATTGTAATAATGATCAATTAGGAAAGACTTAGCTACTGTGATCCAGATAATAATCTAAGACAGCTCCAAAGGACTCATGCTATCCATCTCCAGAGAGATAAGTGATGAATTCTGAGTTCAGTTTGAAGCATATTTTTTCACTTCCTTTATGTTTCTTGTTACTTATTTTTTTTAAAACATGGCTAATATCAAAATATATTTTGCATGACTTCGCATGTCTAATTGATATCATGTTGCTTGCCTTCTCAGTAGAAGGGGCAGGAGAGAGAGAATTTGGACTAAAAATTCTTTCAATGAATGTTAAAAAATAATCAATTAAAATTAATAATCTTTGAAAGGCTGTGAAGAATGGAATAAATGTCATAGAACTGGAGGGTGGTAGATGATCTACTAATTTTTGTTTAAATATCTCTGTAAAATGGAAAAGAAGGAAGGGAGGGAGGAAAGAAAGAAGGAAAGAAGGAAGGAGGGAAGGAAGAAGAAAGAAAGATGGAAAGAAAGAAAAAAAGAAAGAGATTAGCCAAAGTTCCACACTGAGAGAATGGCTGGAAGGGGGAGCTATGGGAGGCTTTTGGATGGATGAAAAGGTTTGGAAAAGCTGCTGTGGCAAGTGGGAAAGTTAGTTAATTAGGAAGATATAAAAGGATTGCTTTGGTGCAGTGAGGGCACAATTGAGAATATGTAATATATATTTATAGTGGATCTGGGCAGCATGTTTTTGTGATTTTTTTCAAAAAACAGCTTTATTTATTAGCATATTAACAGGAGTGAAGGCAGCAAATGGTGGAAAAAACCAAGACTGAGTATTTCCAAGGCATGAAAAGTGATAGGACAAGGGAGGAAAGGACTCAATAGAAAAGGTCAGTATAAAAGCTGAAATGGTTCACCAAATTGACAAAATTAGAAAAAGAAGAGAATGTAACTAGTGCAGAGGTGATTACCTGGCAAACAGTTGAGGGGTCAAGGAATTAGAAATCACTGTGAGGACAAAAAAAAACCCAACAACAACATGACTTGAAGTTGCAAAGCACGGAAAAGAGTGGAATGATATCAGATTATGACTGATGAGGGAATTTCATAATTCACAAACATGAAAATGGTATATTTGTGGGTGATGACAAGATCAAGGGCATAAACCTTCTCCAGTGCTGAAAAGGGTGGCCAAGAAGGCTGTGTCATAAGGAGGGAACCAAGTCTTAGTGATAGCCAAAAGATGGAAAGAATCAGAAAGAAAAAGATTTAAGATGAAAGCATGTTTGTTACTTATGGACCAAGCATTCCAGACGGCACATTGAAAGGGGAAGATTAGAATTGGGCAATGGAGGGTTTGGGCTGAGAGAAATGGAAATAAAAGAGTGAACATTAGAGGATGGAGAATGAAATTTGAATAATGACAGCCAGGAGTTCAGAATCACTGGGCTGGGAAGGATATGACCAGATGGGAGTTTGTTAATCATTGATGAATGAGTTTAATTGCATTATCAATATTCTTAAGGAGTTGGCTTCAGATTTCAGTCCTCTCATGGTGTTCAGCAATTTAGGAGAAGGGGCAAATTAGGGGAGATGATGGAATAGTTCTCCTCCTCCTCCTCCTCCTCCTCCTCCTCCTTCTCCTTCTTCTTCTTCTTCTTCATAGACCAGACCAGACCAGTGAAGGGAGTATTGTAACATCTTTCTCCTTTCCTTGTAGTCTGGCCATACAAGCAGGAGACCAATGGAAGGAGAATGATAGAATAACTTCTTTCTCTATCCCCTTCAGCCAGGAAGAGGTAAGGTTAGGATACCAACAGGTGATGAAATGGTATCTCTCTGTTTTCTGTTGGCAGGAAGGGTTACCTGCAATTAAGAAAAGGCTAGCTTAGGATGCCAGTATACTTTCTGTCCCCATTTAAAGAAATGTCCTTTGGAGTCCTCCCACAATCTTAACAAACACATGTTATTTCCATTATTATATAGGAGAGTTAAAAGTGGGAAGTAGGGAAAAAATTAATTTGCCCAAGGGCAAATTTTTCACAGCATATTTTTTTTTTGTGAAAGTAAGGTTTATTTTTCCCCTCATCTTATTCACTGGTGTTATGAGAAACTATGCCAAAAAACCACCCAAATTCACTTTTTCCCATAAAGATTTGCTCTTTGACATATTCCCATTTCTGTGATACATCTATTGCCTCTAAGGATTTGAATTTAGAGTGAACTTATTCAGAAAATATGAAAAGTTGGTCTCCAAAGTAAAAAAAAAATAAATTTATTCCTTTACTGTTAGGTTTTTCTTATTACTCCACCACTAGCCCATAGCAAAATAATCTGGAAATTTCTAAGCAATTAAGGTGTACCAGAACTCCAGCTAATGAGTGATACTGATACTTACAAACTATGTGATCCTAGATAAATCACTTAATCATCTTGAACAGAGGTGTCAAACATAAGTCCAAGGGCAGCCCCCAATACTCCAATGTGCAGTCCAAACTAGAATCAAATGTAATTGGGAAAGATTTAATGAAATAAATAAAAATACAATAAAACATACTTAATATTACATTTTATAACTAAATCAATATGTAGGCTGCAGGGATCCTTTATGTAGAGTTTAGTGATCCCCACTTCTGTTTGAGTTTTACACCAGTGATCTTAAGTATCAGTTTCTCCATTTGTAAAGTAAGCCTGGGAACTGTATGGGAGAGATAAAAAACTGTCACACACACCCCACACTCCTCACCTAGCTCCTAAAACTTGTTGATTTTGCTGCATCTCAAATCTGTTAGGGTTACAGGACTTCTTGGGTTGGCCTTGATCCATCTGGAGCAACAAATCACACTCTACACATGAAGAATCTCTCCTTGTTTTTTATGTATATTATAGACCACATTCTATTGTACACTATAGATATTTGTGTATAGTTTCTGTCTCCTCTACTAGGCTTTAAACCTCTTGAAGCAATAATGATTTTAGGATTGTAAGATTTTAGAGTTGGGAAGATCCTTAAAAATTATCTAATTCCACCCCCCCATTATTTTATAGATTAGGAAGCTAAAATCTAAAATGTGAAATTTCTTATCTGCCTAAGGTTACTTGGTAGTTGAATAGCAAAGCCGGGTTTCAATGGGCAGTTTTAGAATTCCAAATTCAGTATTGTTTCCATTAAACTGCTACTACAGTGAATTGCTGAGAGGGAAAAACTGAAAATGAGACTTAGTTGGGTTTTTACCTTTCTTGTTTCATAGACCTCTTGGGAGTATGCTTGTTGATTACCTAAAGTGGAAGAAAAATGACTACTTTCCTATTTTAATGGAGCTTTGTCTGCATTTTTTTTACGTTATAAATGCAAGCAGGAACATGACTTAATTGTATTTTTTGATATTTGTTTCCTAGATGTATAGCTCCGGCTGACTCACTACAAGCCAAAATAATTCAGTCATTGTTGCCAAATCAGCTATATTGTTTGTAACTATCATAAACAGTCATTCCAGTTGTCTGTTCTGATAGAAACATTGACATCATTTGCCAATTGTTTCTCCTGTTTTTATCTTAAAATCTTTTTCATTTGCTTTATTTACTATTTTTTTCAATTTATAAAGAAATCTAGGGAAGCTAGGTGGCACAGTGGATAGAGCACTGGCCCTGGATTCAGGAGGACCTGAGTTCAAATCTGGCCTCAGACATATAACATTTACTAGTTGTGTGACCCTGGGCTAGTCACTTAACCCCATTGCCTAGCCAAAAAAAAAAAAATCTTGGGGCAGCTAGGTGTCACAGTGGCTAAAGCTCCAGCCTTGGAGTCAGGAGGACCTGAGTTCAAATCTGGTCTCAGACACATGATACTTATTAGCTGTGTGACTCTGGGCAATTCACTTAACCCCAACTGCCTCACACACACACACACACAAATCTATTTTCTTCCCCCTACCCCCAATTGGGGAATAGTTAAAGAAAAGAAAAATAAAACTTTGTGACAAATATCATAGGCAAGTAAAACAAATTACCTTGTTAGCCATATCCCAAAATGCACTCAACACAATCAACCTTTCTGCCAGGAGGTGAGTAGCATGTTTCATCATCAATTCTGTGGTATCATTTCCACCTTGTATTCCATAGCACATAATAAATTCATGCTAGGCATAAGTAAAAATTGGACCTTTGGAGATAATGCTCTGATACAACTAAAACACTTAGCTCTGAACTCATGAAGTCCCACATGTCCTCATTGTCTCCCTGGCCATTTTCCTGCCTTATTCCCATGGACTATCCTCATCCACCATCTTTCCCATCCACCATTCTAAGAATTATACCCAAACACCACCAGTACCTCTGCAAATGGTACATCAATGGCCTGCCAATTATCCTACTCACTATTATAGTGATTCCTTAGGACCAAACATCCTTCTCTGGGCAAATAATTTCTTGGGAATGTTGTCCTTCCCCATTAGACTACAAATTCCTGCAAAGCGTAGATTATCTTGCTTTTGTATTTGTATTCAGAGTACTTTTTTTCATTCATTTATAAGGTACTCTCCTCAAATCTGTTTACATGTAAGTGTCTATGCTTGTGGACCCAGAAAGCAAACAAACAAAAAAATACCTCTGTGGCTTTTAGCTGTCAAAGAGACAGCTTGTGCAAGGAATGCTGGCCTTAGAGTCAGAAAGACCTCAGTTTGTATCCTGCCTCATTTATTAGCTTGCTGTATGACCTTGGGCAAGTCATTAAAACCTCTCTGAACCTGAGTGTCATCTATGAGATGAGAATAATTAATAGCCCAAGCCTCATAAAATGGTTATAATAACCAAGTAAATACTTTACGAAGAATATTTTGCACACCTTAAGAGAGGCTATATAAATAGCTCTTTTCTATCTGCAACCTCAAACTGGATATTTCCTTTCTGCTTTTTTCACCCATTCAGTTTCTGAGTTTTAATAACACAAACTTCAATCAAATATTAGAACTTGAGATTTTCATGTGAGAGACGTGTTAATTAAAATAAGTGATAGCCTGACTATAAACATGCAAAACAGAAAGAAAACTCATGCACACATACACAGCAGAAGGTCATGTAATTGTTATGCCCAAGTTTAGCCTCAGAGTTGAAAAAATTCATCTCCTTCCCCTCTTTAAAGAGGTGGGATACTAGGGGTGTGGAATATCACATATGCTATCAGATGTAATTGTTTAGGTTGGTTTAGTTGAGCAGCTTTTATCCCCTTTCTCTTTTATTTTGTTATGAAGGATGTTTCACTAGGTAGGGAAGGACAGAGGTTTGCTAATCATCAGGCATTATGCTAAGAGTTGGGGATAAAAAAGAAACCAAAAAAAGACACCTGCCCTTAGGGAGCCCACATTCGAATGGAGGAAACAACAGGCAAGTTACTAAGTATGAACAAATTATATTCAGGATAAATGAAAGGTAATCTCAGAGAGAGGGGGAAGGAGGTAACCCGCAGGATTCTTGCCGAAGGTGGTGTTTGAGCTGAATCTCAAAAGAAGCCTGGGAAGGGAAGAGGTCTAGGAGGGAGGGGATTCCAGGCACCACCCAAACTCCCATTTAAATGTTAATTGGCTAGAGTACTGCATAGTTTTATAAGAAACAAGAAGTAAATAGCAAGAAAAAAAGCCAGTCAAACTTTTTCTTGGCTCAAAGGAGTTGGGAGCTGAATATGGGGTACATTTAGGACTAGTGTTGTTTTAAAGAAAATATCAGTTCCTCGAACTGTTTTTAGCATAGTGTGGAATGAATCTTCCAAGCAATTCCTACTTCTAGCACTGAAAGGCAAATTTTTCCACATCAGCTGATTCTGAAGAAGTCTCCTACGTGGCCCAGATTACTAAATCAAACGCCATCAACTAAACCCAAATAGGAATGCCAGTTGTGAGTAGGAAGTATATACCTTTCCCGTGTGGGGTGTGTGTATGTGTATGTGTGTGTGTGTGTGTGTGTGTGTGTGTGTGTGTGTGTGTGTTTTAATGGGTGGTGGAGGGCGTAGTTACTTGGAGCTTGCAAATACCCAGTTGACATTAGCTTGACACATCTTTCACATCTGGCTACTATCTGATCATTCTCCAATTATATATCCTGCAATTTGTGGTTGTATTTGGCGCTTCAGATTGACTGGCTCAGAGAAGTTACATCAGCTTCTAGGATCAGAAGGGGAGGAAAAGCATTTAAATATTAGTCAGACAGTCTGGGAATTCTTCCCTCCAGTGTCTTTTAGGGGACATCATCAGGACGTGTAAACCTAATAAGCTTTCATTTGGGCTTGTAAGTGCATATTGGACCATTCCTACTGTTTTGGCTTGAGGGTCAGCAAGGAAATTAAGGTCACAGTTCTCCTGTTACCTCTGATGGAGTAGCCTAGAATGCAGTGCACATTTTTGGAGGTTAAGGAGTGAGGAAACCAAGGTGACTTAATCAACAGATCACTTGTTTTTCACTTCTCATTTGGGAATGGGGCAGTGAAAATAGATATCCATAGAAGAAAGATGGATATAATTTGGTGCTTTGTTAAATTGTCATGTCTCTATTGTGTCCCATTTGGGAATGGGGCATCATTTGGGTGGGTCAAATGAGTGCATTTCCACACACTGAGAATTTTCAAGAGTACCGGGTTTGTCTTCTTAGGACCACTCCCATGACTCTTTGCAGAGAAAGTGGTCCTATTTATTGCTAAATACTTTTCCAGGCTTCCAAAGTTTCTAAATACTCAAAACATCAATCAAGGGGTGGGTGGATAGAGGGGGGAAGTATTCCCAATCCACAAATGTCTCTTTCCACCACAGTAGAATGCTATAAAATATGTGGTGCCAATTCTTCCAGATCTCACGTGGAAAGCTATGTGACTATATTAGAGAATTTGTGGTTAACTGGACACGATCTGCTAGCTCCTTCTGCCTGCCATTACTTTGCCTCCTTACTTGCAGAGTTTTGGAGTGGGGGAAGACATGGCATTTAATAACAATAGTAACAAAATGCTATTTTCCAGATACATAAGAATCCAATCCCAAACTATAAGTGTGCAAAGATTTCATTTTATTTTATTTACTTGAAATTTTTTGTTGTTTGTAAAAATGCCTATTACATTATTTGACAGTGGTAGCATTGTCAGGAACATGAGGATATCTGCCAATATGTGCAGGAATACTTTGCAGGTGTTATAGAAATGAGTCTAATTGTTTACTTTCTTAAAAATATCTATTTGACCAACGTGACAATTGATTCCCACAAAGACTAATTGTGGAATATTTATAGCTTGTCAAGGGCTGGTAGGTATATGCAAGAGGTATGTGTAAATTGAGCAGTCAATAAAGTAAAATATATGGCAACAATAACAAGATAGACACCTAGATAAGACAGTAGAAAGAAAAATCAAACTAGGACTCAGGAAATTGGGGTTCTTGTCTTGGTTTTGAACTTTTCTAGCTCTGTGACCTTAGATTTCCCGTAATTTCTCTCTACTTCAGCTTACTAATTTGTAAACTTCAAGGGTTGGATGAAAGAATTTTTAATGTCCCTTCAAGCTCAAAATTTATTTGAGTTCCATATATAGACAAAGCCAAGTCAACACATTTATGGTGTGTGGTAACTCATTTACTTATAGAACATATGAGTTTCAATAAGAGTTGGTACAGTCTGGAGAATGAATAGATGAAGATGAAATTAATACTGGTCACAAAGACTGATATTAAGCTGGTAGAAATTTTTGTTTAATCCTAACATGTGTATATA
Source organism: Phascolarctos cinereus (assembly GCF_003287225.1). NCBI lineage: Eukaryota > Metazoa > Chordata > Mammalia > Diprotodontia > Phascolarctidae > Phascolarctos > Phascolarctos cinereus. Next base: position 130,776,217 of record NW_027555958.1, read on the forward strand.
ATGCTTGTTTATGCCTTTTAAAAATATGAACTAATCTATGCAGTTGAAGAAAGGTATGCTTCTTAATTGGAAAGTAAATTAACTCAAGCCAATTAAGGAAGGAATGAAAGTAGCATTTATTAAAGTGCCTACTATGTGTCAGGCATTGTGGTGAATACTCTACAAATATCACCTCACAACAAACCTGGGATATTGGTGTTATCATTATCCTCATTTTATAGATGAGGAAAGGGAGGCAGACAGATCAAGTGACTTGCCTAGGGTCACACAACTGACATATGCCGGAAGCCAGATATGACTTCAGATCTTCTTGACCTCAGACTCTGTGAGCTTTCTGTTCTAGCTGCAGTAAGATGCTTTATACATAGCAAAAGTAGATGATCAACATTTTCCAACTTTTAATGCGTAAGAATTGTGAAAATTGAATGGATGGACAAGCATTGCATGTATATGCTATTTACAAAACAATAAGTTTTAAAAATGGAAAATTACTTTTTGAAAAGGCTTACTTTTTAATTCATATTTTCCTCTTTTGGATCCCATGTTGAATAGATAAATGAATGAATGAATGAATGAATGAATGAATGAATGAATATTTAAATGGCTACTATTTTCCAGATACTGTGCTAGGTTCTCAGCATTCAAATATAAAAGTGAGACAGTCCCTGATTTCAAGGAGCTTACATTCTAACATGGGAGTAAATATATATATATGGGATTATTAAAAATAAATATTGAAAGAAGTTTTAGTTTGAAGAGTCATTAAAAATGGTGAGTAGAGTTATTTGTCCCAAACTTTCCAGAGGTGACACTGGGATTGGGGGTTGGAGAGAGATGTTTAATGGTAGGAAAATTAGTAAGATGCCCAAGGTGGCTAGATATGGAACATAGACTGAGACCAGGTAGATATATAGTGGATTAGGTGAGTCTGTACTCACTCACTCACCAATCAGAACAGCTCAGAACCAGCATAGAACTCCAAAGCTGAATGAATTAACTCTCTCTGAAGAGGAGACATGTACTCTGGAGATTTAGTGTGGAGGTTCTGTTCTAGGTAGGGGGAAGAGGGACTTTAGTAGGGCCAATGATGAGAATTTGGGGGTGGTTGTCTGAGGCTTGTTATATGTAGTGAGTTCATTGAGTTTTAACTTGACGTGTTGTTAAAAGGTACCTTGTTTCCTGCTTCCCCTAGCTCAACATATTTTTCTGAGCTTTAATTCTCACAATTTTTTAAAATTCTCTTTAATTCTGTTCTGGGATTTAAATTTTCTTTCATTAAATTAATATGGAGGGAGGCAATGACTAATAGATTCAAAGCACTACGGAAAAGGCAGATATAGTTAGCATTAGTCATTTTGCTTCCTGGTGTTTTTTCTTTGATGCTAGGATGATAAATGAAGATGCAAGTTTTTATATAGTTGCATCCAACCTGAGCAAAATTATTAATAAGATGGCAATTAATAATTACTTTTATTGGTGAAAAAAATTTAAAAATATTTAGAGAACGGTAATTCAGTTTGAGCTGCAAATGTGAAGGTAAGTATTGGCAACTCTGCCTTACCTTCATTCATTCATTCATTCATTCATTCATTCATTTATTTATTTGTTTATTTATTTAATCATCCATTTATTTATTTATTTATTTATTTGTTTATTTAATTATCCATTTATTTATTTATTTAATTATTTGATTATTTATTTTTGGTGAGACAATTGAGATTAAGTGACTTGCCCAGAGGCACACAGTTAGTGAGTGTTATATGTATCTGAGGTCAAATTTGAACTCAGGTCCTCCTGACTCCAGGGCTGGTGCTTTATCCACTGTGCCACCTAGCTGTCCCCCTGCCTTATCTTTTATATTCCTCCTAAGTAAAGCCAAAGAATAACCTGCATGTCCCAAGTGCTAGCTGCTCCAGAACAGGAGGGTATTCAAAAGGAATTTACTCACCATAACACAAATGGAAAACAGGCTTAAGGAAATCGATGCTAAATACTAAAGAATTCACATATGATTTGAGGGACTGTCTTGTGTTGGTTTATTGTAGCTGTAGGAATAACTCACAAAAGAGATTGAATAACCCTGAGGTTATGGACTAGCGGCATAAAGAGCTTTCAACATTCAGCAAAGAAAAGGTTGATTATCAACTGCTATTCAATGGAAAACCAATAGCAGGCTGTAACAACTCAGTGGGGAACCAGCAGATGGCAGTTGCGGCAGCGAAAGCAACCCAACAGATGAATGATATCACAACTCTTCAAGGAAGCAGCAGGTAGGAGTGTCAGAGGATGAGAGGTCTCCCAACTTGTGTACAACCTTAGAAATGTTACTACCAGTGACATGGCAATCTGTGGGATAGTGTGCTCCTTGTATTTGTGGGACAATGGCAGGTGTGGCTTTTCCTATTTTTAAAAATATTATTCTGTTTAAATAGATGACTTCCTTTGAGTCAATGTATCTTCTGATATGCTGCTTTTTTTTTTATCTTCTGTTTGAAGGCTTGTGTAATGTGTTGTGGGTAGATGTTTACTCAAAGCATTCCTTGAATCTGGGTGTAGTTTTCAAACACCCATGTTTAACAGGCACTTGAGCCACCACCAATATAATATAAGGTGAAGCATGTGGAAGCAAAAGGAGATGAGCCCTAAGAAATTTTAAGCAGAGTCCTTTCCTAAATGACCTTTACCTATTGATTCTAGGATTGCTAATGCACTTGAATAATTTCTGAACTTACTCTCTCCAAGCACATGAATGGGACTATTCAAAATACTCTTGGCAAATCAACTGATTAACTGTAGGAAGTATATCTTTCTAAAGTACAATTGACCCGAAGATGCTGCAATACTTTTAAATCACCGTGAAACAAAAAGGGAAGATCTCATCACAGATTGTAGGTAAATTCTATCCAGTTTGTGAGATCATTGACTGCTAAGCTAAGGAGTTTACCCTTTATTTGTTAGGCAATAGGGGAACCTGAAGATTTTGAGGGCAGGGGAGCAATGTTATTAGGGCATTCAATAAATATTTATTAAGTACTAACTATATATGAGGCATTATGTGTTGTATATTAGAAAGATTAGAAGGGTACAAGTGCTATGGATGAATTGGAACAGAATAGAACTAAAGAAAGACAGACCAGTTGGAAAGACAATAGTCCAGGTGAGAAGTGGTGAGGTCCTGACCTAGGGAGGTGGTAGTAGGGCTGGACAAGAAAGAATGCATTTAAAAGATAGCTCAGAGGTAAGGATGTGGGAGGGAAAGGAGAGGGAAGAGGCAAAAATGAGTAGGGTTTGGACATTTGGGAGATGGGAGGATGTTGATCCTATAAAGAAGTTAGTAGTGGGGGAAGCTGATGGGAAAAGGTGACAGTTTCAGTTTTAGACATGTTGGGTTTGAGGTGCTGATGAGATTTCTGTAATTGTCCAGCACTTGTTTGGAAATATGGCCTAAAACTAATAGAAAGGGGCATGGATTAAGAAAAAATATATGAGAGCTTTCTACATAGAAGAGATTTAAGATCATGGATTTAAAGCTGCAATAGCTCATAGCATCAGAGGTGACTTGGAGCTCTTTCAGTCTTAGTCTACTATTTTACAGATAAGAACACTATCAGGGATGTCACATGAATTATTCAAAGTCACACAGATCGTAAATATAACAGCCCTAGAGTGAGAGTGGTTATCACTAAATATAAAGGGAAAAGACAGATGGGCTAAGAATAAGGTCTTGAGGAGTGCACAGGAGGAAGAAGAGGAACTAAAAAGGTTTAAAAGGATGAGTGGTAAAAGATGTAGAAGATCTTGGAGACTGCCATGAAAGGTAAAGGTAGAGAGAACATAAAAAAGGAAGGAGTAGGCACCAGTGCCAGATGTTATAGATCAAGATCAAGACTGAAGACTGAAAATAAGAAACTGGTTTTGTTGAGCAGGACATATTTAATCGTATCGGTAGAAGAGTGGGGACTGAAACTAGATTACAAGGGGTTGAGAAGAGAAGAGGTGAAATGGAGGAGAGTGATAAGGCAATGGCTCCAACAGCTATCAAGGAAAATGAGGATTTTTTTTGTTAGTTTTTCTTGTTCTTGTTACTTGTTTTTCTTTGGGATTGGGAAGATCAGTACATTTTTGTAGGATGTTTTTATAGGCATATTTGTAGGACAAGAAGAAGAGTCAATAAAGAAGATAAAGCTAAGTCATGGAGAAGATGGGAGAGAATGGACTCAGAGATGCATGGGGATGTGGTCATCCTCACACCTCATCCTCAAGTGGAGGTATTTGGGGATAGTTCAGATGCTTGGCATGTTCTATAGAGGCACAAGGGAGGGGGTCCAGCACATAGAAAACCAAAGTACTGGGGACAGTTTCAGTTAAAGGTACAATCAGATACAGAGTGTTAGGTGAGCTCTTGGTTGCCAAGTATTTAGAGAACATCAAGACCGTAAGGAGCCTTCTACCCTTTTGCAGAGGAAGAAAATCTCTGTGTGTGGTCATCTTGAAACCAAACAACTTCGTCTTAGATTGGTAGCGATTATATTATGCTGGTGGCTTTGGCCCCTAAATGAATGCAAAGCAACATGCTTGAGTAGCTATCTATTTATTTTATCCTTTGCCACACAGTGTGCATTACCCTCAGTTGAGAAAACTTCCTTTGGTCAAAGTGAATGTTTGCAGAGCCGCATTTTATATCTTTTCCTATATCTGTGGAATTTTGTCACAACTTGATAAAAAATTCCTTGTTGCCTCAAAGTTTTTCAAACCAAACACATTATAGTTTTAAGGACACCTTTTTTTATTGTCTACCATCTTTTTCTACTTTTTTTCTTAAAGCTCTCTTAAAAATTCATGTTTATTTATTTTTATATCAGAATATGTATGACTTAACACCAACTTCCTTTTCCTTCTCCCAGGACAGTCTGAAGAATCAGATGTTGGATCTCAAGAGATTTTCCACAGCAAAATATTTGAGGAATGTGAGAAGAAAATGTTTGGCCAGTTCCACTTTGTTGACTTGCCCCGGCAAGCTGGTTTGGTCAGATCACACACTGCACCTTACCAGTCAAACTGGGAGGTCAGGCTTTGGGCTCTCAGTCGGGATCAGGGGAGGGATCATGAAACATTCCATGTTAAGGACAATGGCCTCAGTCTTCTATGGTTGGGAGGTTGAGGACTAGGGTAGGAATTAATTTAAGACCAAAGGCCTCATATAACGAGTTCCTTTCCTTCCCACAGCTTAAAACTGCTTCATTCTCCTTTTCTCTACCTTTCATGCCTTGGGTTTCATGGAATCTCTAACACTGTCACAACAATTTCAAAGGAGGCCCATGAAAACTTTGGGAGACCGAGGGATAGAAAACATTTCCTATTTTTGTTCAAGGTCCATAGCCCTTTGACCTAATATAATGGTCTGCAAAAAGAATTTTCAATGTTAAAGTAAAATTTTAGCCATGTTCATGAAATTGGAGTTGAAGAACAGAAGGAGTACAGCAACATTTGATTGCTAAGATGTTTATGCTTCTGTGCTCCAATTAAACATTCATTTAACAAACATTTATTCATTACCTGTTACATGTCAGACATCGTGCTAAGCCTTGGGGAGTTGAGGACTAAAAACAAATAGTCCCTGTCCTCAAGCAATTTAGATTGGCTTTGGCTTATGTAAATGCAAAATGATGGCTTATATTTACATTTTGTTTTAGAAATTTATAAAACATTTCATATACCTTATCTCATTCAATCCTCTTGACAGGCTTATGATGTAGGTAGTGAAAATATTATCATCCCCATTTTACAGTTGAGAAAATAAGATTTAAATAAGTCAAATGACTTGCCCAAGAGCACATCAAGAGTAAGTAGGGGAGAATCAGGACTTTACTGACTAACTCTTGAGTCCTTTCCTCTATCAGTTGTGTCTGACTCTATATGGACAAAGTCCACTTGGTTTTTGTGGCAAAGATACTGGAGTGGTTTGCCATTTCCTTCTCCAGCTTGTTTTACAGATGAGGAGACTGAGGCAAACATGTGAGGTGACTTAATTCAGAATTTAAATTCTGAGACCAGATCTGAATTCACAAAGATGAGTCTTCTTGACTCCAGGCCTGGCACTCTATCCAGTAACCATGCCTGCCCAATACCCTATCCCTGAAGGGACAGAGAACTCACTACCACACAAGGCAACCACATCCCTTTTTTTAAACAGCTCTCCTTTTTTTCTATTCTTTGTGTTGAGCAAAATCGGAGTCTTTTTCATTTCCACCTGCTAGTTTTTGCCCAGCAACAAAAAGTTCCCTTTTCTACAGGGAATTCCTAATACACTTCCTCTTTGTCTATTCTTTCCTAGGTTAAAAACAAAAAAAACCATTTCTTCCCATCACTGCATATTCTGCCTTTTTGTTTCCTTCCCTCACTGAATTCCAATTTGTTAATTTCCTCCTGAATATATGGTGCCCAGAAGTGAATATAGCATTTTAGATGTATTTTGAGCAATACTCAGTTTTGCCTGTTGCTTTTTGAAACATGTAACCCAGAATCATAAAATGTCATAGCAGAAGGGAGTTTACAGCTCATCTAAGTTCTTAACCTTTTTTTCGAATCATGGACCCCTTTGGTAGTCTGGGGAAGCCTATGGACTCTTTCACAGAATGACGTTTTTAAATGCATAAAATAAAATAAAAAGCATTACAAAGGAAACCAAAAATTGGTGAAAGCAATTTTTTCCTCATCCAAATTCATGGACCATTCCCCCAAAATCTGTCTACAGATGCATTTATGAACCTATGATGTATCTAATCTATCTATCTATCTATGTATCTATCTATCTATGTATCTATCTATCTATCTATCTATCTGTCTGTCTGTCTGTCTGTCTGTCTGTCTGTCTATCTATCTATCTATCTATCTATCTATCTATCTATCTATCTATCTATCTATCTATCTACCTTGTAGATAAGGAAATCAAGCTGAAGTTATTTGCTCAAGGCCAAACAGCTACTTACTGGAAGATCTTAAACTCAAATCGAGGTCTCCTGATTCCCAAGCCAGTGCCTTTTTCACAATCCCATGTCATATCTCAGTAAAATTCTATATCAACAGGTCTGACATTAACATGTTGGATCACAAGATACCTGAGTATCATCTGAGAGATGTAACAACTACAAGGCAGGATGAAGTTTCTCAAAAATGGAGGCTTTTCTCAATAGAAAAAAAAAAACCAACAACACATCTTTAAAGAGAGTTCATAAGCCAGCCCCTCCCCCCTGTCCCCCAGGATCTAACAGCTAAATGTATTTGAAAGGCAATATTTTGAGGCTAATATCACCAAAAACAACTTTGTCTTACAAGAAACTATCTTTTTTTCTGTGCCAAGAGACAGCACATTAGGCTATGACACATTTCTTCTGTCCTTGGCTTCTGCAATACTAACCTGAACCACTCACTTCTTCCTTGTCTTTTCTATCCGAGGGGATCTAAGTGGAGAGCACAAAGGAGACTGGGGTGGGGAAAGTCAAAGGTCAAGAGGTAAAATAGGTGAGAATAAAGAGACAGTGAATGATTGCAAAAACTGTAAGGACTGTCTGAAGTTGAATTTTAGCCTGATTCTAATAACATATCAGCTATCTAGCTAATAAAAATAATTCAAACTTTACCCAAACAAGAGCAATTAATAATGTGTAAATGCTAGTCAAGCACTTCCAGTCTTTTGAACATGTACTGACAATTCCTGAGGGTAAAAATCCCACTGAGTAGGAAAATGTTAATAACAGCCTTCCCCTATACATCCCTCCTTTTCATCCATTAGTGGTGCTACCCTCAAATTAGCACTGGCTTAGAGAATTTTGTTTTTGTTCATCAATATTTCAGTATTGATTAGTAGAAAGCTTTAATGCCATTAAGATGTTTATGGTGATGATAATTATTTTGGGTATTACTGAGGGGGCTGTAATGTAGATGACCTTGTAGACAGAAACAAGTGGATTCAAGTCCTTCTTCTAATGCATGCTGGTTGTGGTACTCTGACAAGTCCCTTAATATCTCAATGTTCAGTGAAAACTCTCTCAAAAAACATGTTTCTCGATAGATGACAATCTGCATTGGTGAAAGAAGTTTGCTATACAGACTAAGTCACAGATCTGGTTCAGAAAAAGAAAAAAAGTATTATTTGAAAACTCACATTTATATAGAATTTCAAAGTTTGTAAAGAACTTGGGGCAAGTAGATGGCATAGGGGATAGAACGCCAGGTTGTGAGTCAGAAAGATCTGGGTTCAAATTCAGTCACAGACACTTAATAGCTGTGTGACTCTGGGTGTCACCTAAACCTGTTACTTCAGTTTCCTCATCTGTAAAATGAACTGGAGAGGGAAATCTTAAATCATTCCAGTATCTTTGCCAAGAAAAATCCAAAAAGAGATCACAAAGAATTAGACATGACTAAAAATGACTGAATAAAAACAAAGTACCTTTTATTTATGTCATCTTATCATAATATTTTAATAGGACCAGTAACTGTGGAAAGGCACCAGATTTAATTCCACAATTTTAATTTCATTCCGTTATAGCAAAAATCAATGTTCCAAAAAAGTTATGGTCACACTAGTAAGCTACATGAATAAAACCTACACATGGAGATTTATTAAAAAACAACAACAACAATAATACTAGCTCTACAGCACTGTCATGTGCCAAAAATATCCTTAACATTTTCAGTTAGCCTTGAAGACATACAAAAATTCTCAACGTGTGGATTGCAATCATCTCTACTATAAGACTTGAAACTTCAAAGGAAAAACAGATTTGAATCACCAGGCCAACAACTGCAAGAAAAACACTTAAAACACACTGGGTAAGCAAAAGTTGCTAGTTAGCACAGTTTTGTTCCTTAAGCTTATGATATGTTTAGGTCTTGACACGACAGGAAGCTTTTCACTATTTGAGTGTATATAGCAAGTGTTGCCAAATAGGCTAAAACAGAGGTTGTCTCCTATGTCCTGTGATGCTCTCTAATGATTTTACAAATACATTTCTGGCTGCTACTTTTTGGTCTCCTTTGCTCATTCATCATCAAACTTCCCACTCCTAAGCAAAGGTGTTCTCCAAGGCTCTATATTGGGCCTACTTATCTCTTCTTTATCTTTTTCTCTGGGTAATCTCATAAGCTTCAAAAGGTTTAAAAATCATCCCTCTATTCAAAATCTATTTACATATGAATAAGGAGTTTTCAGAAGCAGAAATCAAAGCTAATTAACTAATTAATAATTGAAGAAAAAATGCTCTACATCACTATTGATTGGAGAAGTACAAATTAAGACAACTCTGAGGTACAACCTCATACCTATCAGATTGGCAAATATGATAAAAAAAGAAAATGACAGATGTTGGAGGGGATGTGGGAAAAACTGGGACACTAATGCACTGTTGGTGGAGTTGTGAACTGGTCCAACCATTCTGGAGAACAATTTGGAACTAAAACTAAAAACTGTGCATATCCTTTGACCCATCAATACCACTACTAGGTTTGTATCCCAAAGAGATCAAAGAAAAAGGAAAAAGATCTATGTATTCAAAAATATTTGTAATAGCTCTTTTTGTGATGGCAAAGAATTGGAAATTGAAGGGATGCTCATCCATTGGGGAATGGCTGAACAAGTCGTGGTATTCGATTATGATGGAATACCATTGGGCTATAAGAAATGACAAGCAGGATGGTTTCAGAAAAAAACCTGAGAAGGCTTCTTATATGAACTAATGCAAAGCGAAGCTAGCAAAGCATTGTATATAGGAACATTTATGACTTACATATTTAAGTCAATTATCTGACAATATCCTATATCAGATTCTTATCTGAGCTAATTAAATCAATGATAGTTTCCCCACTTGACAGATTCTCTCCTGATTCTAGCTACATTGTTTTACTTTGTGCAAGATCTTTAAAAAAAAAATTATGCAACCAAAATTATTTGTTTTCTTTTATGACTAGCCCTTGCCAAAAAATTTTGACCGAGTTATGTTTATGAAAGGTATCTCCTTCCATTCCTTTATTTTTTAATAATGCAACTTTTTTCTTTATTGACTTTAGTATATAACTTTAAATGGTGGTTTAAATCAAATTTCTGCATAAGTGCTTCCCAGGTTTCCCAGAAGTTCTTGAGAAACTAGTATTTCTTTCCCTTGTAACGTGTGTTCTTAGGTTTATCAAACACTGGACCATAAGGTGTTATTGCTTCAGGGTCTGCTTTATAAGACAAAGAGTATTTAGGGAGTGATTGAAGATAAGTAAGAAAATAGTATGATAGGAATGATAATCTGCTGAAGAATACAGGATTGAAAGGAATTACTCATGTGGCTTTACATTGGCAATGAGGGCCATGTTTTCATTTGAGACAGAGGTGAAGGTGGATATAGTGGCAAAATGAATCTAGTAGATGTCAGATGGGGAAGAAATGAGAATGTCTCTCTGAATGGTCTCATTTGTTTTTAGTGAAATATGAGACAATCTTCTCAGCTAGGGGGAGGTAGGGTAGAAGGGACTATGGGAGATGTGAAGAAGGATGAAAAAGTGTGTAAAACCTGCAATGATGGGTGGGTTAGTGAGTCAATTAGGGAGGTATAAAAGGATTGCCTTCCTGCAGTGAGGGCCCAGTTGAGAAAATATAATGATCTGTCATGAATCCAGTCAGCATGGTTTCGTGATTTTCTCCAGCTCCTTATAGTAGCACTTGAGTAAGAAAAAGGCAGCCAATGAGTAATCCAGGATTGAGGCTTATTGGGGCAAGGTCAATGAGAAGATAAGGGACATAAAGGCCTAAAAGAAGAACAGGATGCAGATTTGAGCTGGTTCACCAAGAGGTAGTACAGGGGAAACCATCAGGGAAAGAACTAAGAGGTAAAGGAATTGGAAATTACAGTGAATATTAACAATAGGGTTTAGAGTTGTAAGACAGAAGGAGAGATGGAATAATAACAGATTGTAATCACATAAAGGAATTTCAGAGTTCTTGAATATGGAAGTAATATATTTGTTTGTAATGACAAGATCAAAGGCATGGCCTCTATGGAGATAGGTCAGAGAAAATAAAAAGTTGAGAAAATGGGAGGTTATGTAGTACCATAAGGATCTTGAAGTCTCCTTGTATAAGAGTAGGAATTAGGGAGAAGAGAAACTATGAGCCAGGCACTGAATTCATTCAGGAAACGAAAGTGGTGTCCTGGCAGTTGGCAGACAACAATTTCCAGAGTTTTTATTGGATGATAGCTATGGGTGGTAGTCATGGAAGAGAAGTCAGAGTGCTGATGATAGTCAACGAGTTTGGAACTGACAGTAAGTATCAAGGAGTATGCCAACTCCCTCAGCTCTAATGGTGAAGTTGTAACTAGTGCTGGAAAGGGTGGCCAAGAAGCCTTTGTCATCAGGAGAGAGTCAGGTTTCTGTGAAAGCCAGAAGATGAAAGGAGCAGGAAACAGGATGATTTAAGAAGAAAGTAAGTTTGCTACCTACTATGGACCAAACATTCCGGAGAGAGGTAGAAAGGATGAATCGCTTTAGAGTTGGATTTGGGGGCAGTTGGGTTCGGGGGGGATGAGAATAGGAGAGTTGTCATTGGAGGATGGAGAATGGGGTTTGAATAATAACAGTCAGGGTTTCAAGAACCACTGGGTTAGGGAGGGTATGACTGAGCAGGAGTTTGTTAATCTTTGATAAATGAGTTCATTTATGAGGGCATTGATATAAGGGATCAACTTCAGGATGGAGTTTTCTCAGGATGTTACTTAAGACTAGGGTACCACTGGGGGAAGATGACGGAATGATGTTGCTCTCTTATTCCTACAATCAGGCCAGTTCAGAAAATAGGCAGAAAGAGAAGGAAGGAATGGTGCTCAGTCCCCTGAAGGTAGGAAGTGAGAAGAGACGGGGGTGGGGGTTGGTCTACCTGGTTTGTATAATGAGGTAGTAGCACTTGATGGCCTCTGAGATCCCTTGTAGTTCTAAATTTATGATCCTATTAATATAATGAATAATTCCTCAATATTATACCATCAACAGAAGATGTCTTTCCGTGGTATTTCTTTCCTTGTTCTTTTTCTCTTTCCCTTTGAGAGAGATTGTGTTGTACTAGAAAAAGTACTGCACTTAGAGTCAAATGATCAGAATTAGAGGTTCATAAACATCATTTGATAGCTGTGTGTCCTTAGGCAAGTCTATTAGCCAAGCCCATGAGAGAAGATCAGGCAAGAAGAGATGAATATCTCTTATGTAATAGAAACTACCTAACCTAAGCATCTCAAGTTTTGTATCATGCTATGGTGTACAAGTGCATATGTGCATATAAATGTGTAAGTATGTACACATATATCCAAGAAGCTATGGAATATGCAGCAGTCACACCCCCGTAAGCCAACTCAGCAAATGGGCTAAACCAGGTTGAGAATAATCTATGGGCCTCAAACCCATCAGTGAGTATTTACCCCAAGTACGTGAAGATTTCCACAATGGAATGGATGGAAGAGAACAATTTGTTCTAATAACCACTAAAGTGACTGAAGGTAGGTGCTGTGTAGCTCTTAGAGCTCATTCATACATTGAAGATGCCAGGTCATCTACTGCTTCCCAGGCCATCGCCAGTCACCTTTACTTTTGTCTTGCTGGTGGACTTCAATAACTCTGTAAGAGAGAGTGAGGTTGATGACTTTGTACAATTTTGCTTCATTTAAATCCAATTCACACACAAGTCAAGATATCACCCCACTATGTCAATGGTCCTTTTTGAAAATGAAAATTTTCATTATTTCAAAATTTCAAATATTTCAATATTTCAAAAAAGTGACAAATAGCAACAATATAAATACACACACATACATACACACATGAACACACACAAACATATACCTTAAGAAGCAGACCATCAGAGATATTTGATAAAAAAGGTTTTTTTCCAATCAATGGATACCCTTCCTCTCTTAGTGTGTCAACTGTTTTCATGAAAAAAGGAGCAATTTCTTGTTATCAAAATTATGTATTTTATCTTTTGTAATTTCCTCTATCTTTTTAAAATAAAGAATTTTCTTCCTAGGATGACTCTCTGGGTAATGTAAAGTGGAGGAGAAAAGGATCCAAAACGCACTAAAATATTTATAGAAGCACTTGCTTGTATTAACAAAGAACTGGAAACAAAGTAGGTTAGAGGAATGGTTAAACAAGTTGTGGAGGCAGTATTGTTGCAGCAAAAAATAAAAGGAGGCACAGGAAGACTCATATGCTCTGATATAAAGTGCATCAATCTATTTACAAGCATTTATTAAGCATCTACTATATTCTAGGCACTGTGCTAAGTATTAGGTATACAAAAATAAAAGTAAAACCATCTCTGCCCTCAAGTAATTTACATTATTTTGGGGAGAGTGAATATGTGTGTGTGTGTGTGTGTGTGTGTGTGTGTGTGTGTGTGTGTGTATGTGTATGATATATATGTATGTATATGTATATGTTCAAGATATATACAAAAATAATACAAGATAGATTTGGAAGGAGGACACTAGCAGCTGACATGATTAGGAAACACAGAGGTGAAGGAGGAAAAGGATTCTAGGCAGGGGGTCCAGGCAAATGGGAGCTCAGTGAGGAACAGCAGGGAAGTGAATGTTACTGGAACATGCAGTAAGTGGAAGGAAGTAATGTATATCAGAGTTGGAAAGGTAGGTTGGGCCCAGGTTGTGGAGAATTTAAAATGCCAGGGAAATTTACATTTGAATCTAGGGGTATTAGAGAGGTGAACTAGAGTTTGTTGTATGGTATTAAGGTATTTTAATTTATTATATTTTTCTGAGAAATCTTTATTGCTGAAATTATCTCTTCAAAGTTGTTCCTCTAGCTTGTGTAAAGATCATATGTTCTTTCGAAATTTTCTAATCTCTTCTGCAAAATTACCTCCAGTTCTCTATTTTCGAGTCCCAAATCAGTCTCTTTTTTCAGTCTCTACTATTTTAGAGATATCCTCCATTGTATGTTCTTGGTGATCTACTTTATTGTTTATATTATTTGTGCTTTGTGACCTCTGATTTCTGTTCTAATTTCCATCATCATATCTTTTGTAAAAAGTTTTATAGATCTTTAGAACCATTCTGGATTTTTTTTTTCCTGTTTGTCCATGACCTGGGAGGAATCCCAAGAATTTTTTTTAATACAGGTTTTTGATTCATTTTACTCTCATGATATAATACTTATTCAGTGTGTTACGGCCTTTGAAAAAAAATTTGCCTCTGTTTTTATGAGTCTCACTTTTGATTTATCTACTTTGCAACTTGGATCATATACAATCATTCTCTTTTTTGATTTACATTTCAGCATTTTCTCCTATTTTGATAGTTTCTCTCTCTTTTTTTTCACTCCTTGACCATTCCCTCTTCAACTGTTTTGGTAGGTACCTTTCCCCCTTTATTGATATCTGAGGCTAGGTATACTCAGGCTTCTTGAGTTGTGTGATGTTGGGGCCCATCTGGTTTCACGTCCAGAGTAAACTCCACGGGGGGGGACTGTCCCCAGCTAAATTCCTAGTCCCTTTTGCCTTGAGCACAGAAGCCCCTTTCATTCAAGTCTGTTATACAATATCGAATGTCCATACCCCTGCCCTGCAATAATTCTACTCCCTTTCATTCACTTGACAGGTCAGAATCAATGTTTTCAGCTTTTTGTGGTTTGTAAAGATGAAGATTCTGACTGAATCACTGCTATGAGGATAACAGACATAAGCTGCAAAACAAAAATCTGTCACATTGCCTGCAGCCATCCTTGAAACATGGGAGTATATTGAAGATTGAAAATCTGAGTGAAAGCTTTACATATTTAGGTTCTCAGATTTTTTTTTTAATGAGGCTTTTCCCTTGTGCAGTAGTTTCTCTCGTTTTGTGGATTCGGCTTTAACTACTAACATCTTGATGCGTATTTTGGTTATGTACGAGGAATGGTTGAACAAGATGTGTATGAGGTTGTGAGGCTGGAGAAAAATGAAGTCAACAATGACATCGCCATCATGCTGATCACTTTCTCTCCTAGCCAAGCTAAATTCAGAGAGGCTCATCTCAAGGTGGGTACTGAATTTTTTTTTTAACCATATTAATTCTCAGAGGCCACCCACCGAATTATTTAAGGGTTGAATTCGTGGAGGGAATATTCATGCCAGTGAAATTATAGATCTTTAAGGAAATTAAACATATGGAAGGTGTACTATTTACTGCGAAAACAAAGATAAGAAAAACAATGCAAATACAAAGAGTTAGTAGGTCCACCTGAATTTCTTGGAAGGTACTGTGGTACAGGGTCGAGAACTCTAACTTTGGTGTTAGAGGAGCTAGGTTCAAATACTGCCTCAGCTGCTTCCTACATGTGTCCTTTTGCCTTCATGTGTGGAATGCATTGACACTGTTTTGTTTTTTGCTTAAAATTTTGAATCTTAAGAGAGGCAGGTATAGCATAGTGAATAGAAAGCTGACCTCACAGCAAGAAAGATGTGGGTTCAAATCCTGCCTCTGACATACACTTGACTTTGGAGAAATCATTTAACCTTCTACTTGGCACCATGTATAGGCAAAAGACTATAAGTTTCAGAAAGGGTTCAGATCTAAATTTCCTCATCTTTGAATTCCTTATATTAATGAAATCAAATATAGCTCCTAGTTTTTTCAAATTTCAAAAAGAATATTTTCTTTTTTAATATTTAAAATAAGTACATCAGACAGAAAAATTAAAACAAGAAAATTGTTACACTGAAAGTAGAAGAATGTCAAACAAAATAGTATAATATCAGCTACACATTATATTACGACATAAGGAAATGAGCTGATGCATTAATGGATGAATTTCTATCATGTAATTAAAAACCTTTTCTGTTGCCTGTGGTATCTCATGGGAGAAAAGAACTCCTGGAGGTTAATTTCCAGGTGTTTTAAATTATTTTTGAAATGATCAACTCAGCACATTTCTAGAAATGCTGTCAATTACCAGAATGAAAAAGAAAAAAAAATCAATGATTCAAACAATCTCGCTGTTATTCTGTAGCTTTCTAATTTCCCTTGACTTTGCTGTCCAGGAAACATCATGTGGCATGGACCTCAGGAAAAACACCCAAAGGAACTAGGAGGGAGGGGGGGTTCCTGCCACCAAAGAACAAACCTACTTTACTAATATTAAAATAAAAATACTCCATCAACAACTTCTTAGGGAGATGTGGAGGGGGGAGTGTGATGGTGGGCCACTCTTAAATATTGGAGAAATATGTTTATGGAAAGTGAATACAGAGTGCTTCTCACAACAGGAATAAGACTCTGCGATTCCATAAGTCAGAATTTGTATTTGGAGGAAGCATAAGAGGTTATTTTATGTCAGCACACAGTGGCAGTTGATGGTTCTATCTTATAAAAAAAAAAGATCATTTTCCTGTCTCAACAAAGAAGATTCTCTACTCAAGTTGTAACTAAAGAAGCTTTCGAAAAGATTAAATGTGAACCAATTGTAAAACAAAGAGAAAAAAAACAGATTTTGAAAAGATGGTCTCTTTAATTAATCCTAAAAGTTAGCCCCAGTGTACAGACTCCTCTGTGATTTTTTAATCCTTTATCCTGCTTGCTCTAGTTTTCAATTATCTCCAAGAAATGTTACAAAGGTCCAATAATTTAATCCATCATTAAGCATTTATTAAGTGCCTACTATGTGCCAGACACTGTGTTAAGCACTGGAGAGACAAAAGCAAATATTATACAATGCCTGCCCTCACAGAGCTTATATTCTATCAAGGGAGAAGATGTGTAACTTTTTAAGTACATAAGGAATAAATACACAATAAATACAAGGCAGTTTAGGGAGGGAAGGTGCTAACATGGGGGGATGCCAGAAAAAGATTTCTGTATCAGTCACTCAGACAATTACAATTTATTAAGCAATGACTATATTATATATGACACACACACACACACACACACTAGGCACAATGATAAGCATTGAATATGCAAAGAAAGGCTATCCCTGCTGTTGAGGAGCTCAGAGTCTAATAGGGGAGAGAACATTTTATATATATATATATATATATACATGTGTGTGTGTATGTATATATATATGTATATATGTGTATATATGTGTGTGTGTGTATGTATATATATGTATATATGTGTATATATGTGTATATATGTGTATGTGTATGTGTGTATATATATGTATATATGTGTGTATATATGTATATATATGTGTGTATATAGATATAGATATAACTACATACAGACAAGATATATAAATTGGGGGATATTCTCAAGGGAAGAGCATCTAGGTGGAACAATGGATAGATCACCAGCTCTTGAGTCAGGAGGACCTGAGTTCAAATCTGGCACTGGCAATCTCAGACACTTACTAGCTGTGTCACCCTGGGCAAGTCATTTAATGCTCTTTGCTTCAGTTTCCTCATCTGTAAAATAAGCTGGAGAAGGGAATGGCAAGTCAGTCTAAGATCTCTGCCAAGAAACCCCAAATGGAATCATGGTCAAACACAATTGAAATGACTCAATAACAGCATTCTCAAGGGGAAGAACCTAGCATTGAAGGGGATTGAGAAAAGCTTCATTCCCAAGATGAGAAAGCGGAACTTTAGCTGAGTGTTGAAGGGAGCTGAGCAGTCAGGAGGTGGAAATGAGAAGGGAGAGCATTCCAGACATTGGAGTGGTCAGTAAAAATGCTTGGAGTTTAGAGATGGAGTGTCTTATTTGAGGAACAGCAAGAAGACCAGTGTCAATGGCTCTTAGAGTACATGGGCGGGGGGGAGTAAAGTGAAGAGGATGGAAAGGTAGGAAGGATCCATTTGATGAAGGGGTTCAAAAGCTTCTGATTGTAAGAGCATTATGTTCCCTTAAGTCAAGGCCCAGACTTCCATTCAGAGAAAGCAAAAGACTTTCTGGATAAATAAAAGGGCAAATTCCATTCTGACTGTTTCTGATGCCATTTTAGGACCTAAAAAAAAAACAGAACAAAAAATGAAAAGCAAAAAAACAATGGATCCTCTTGTCTCACTTAATATTACAAAGATCTTGGACAAATGAAAATTCACGCCTTTGATTTCAAACTGTTATCATATATGTGTGTGTATGTTTGTATGTATGTATATACCCATAACCAAACCTATGATTTCACTGGTCTAAGGAACTGCCTGTATAGTCTTAGCCAATTGCTGAAAAGGCACTGAGAGATTAGGAAACTCATCCATATAACCAGAATATGTCAGAAATAAGACTTGAACCTATGTTTTCCTAGCTCCAAGACCAGCTTTCTACCCACTAACCCACCAGTGCCTCTACTAGATCACTGTTATAGAATTTTATTTGCGTAGTGTTATTATAAATAGGTAAGTAATAAATCACATTACTATTCCCTTGTCGCTTTTTTTGTTGCTTGGGTAGGTAGGAAGAAACAAGAAAAATAATAATATTTTGTTTTTTTCAGCATGACAGCAGGAAATCAAATGCGCAGCTCCCATTAAGAATCCTGAGTCACAGCCTCAAATGGTTTCAGGAGGATGAATGGCTCTTATTTTGTGATTTTCTTCAGAGTACTAGGTGTTAACAATCACCTAAAATATATATCCAATACATGTTTTAGCAATCGTGCATTTGATTTAGTAACATGACAGGCTTTCACCTGACATACTCTGTATTTTCATATTAAAAATCAATTGGAATAAGACACCTAAGCTACAAAGATATCTCTTTATTTCTAGTCATATTGGCGCTGAATCTTATGTTCTACACATTCATATGCACTCGTGTTCTTAGTTCGGTTCATTTCAATTGTAATTCATCTCAATTCATATTTCTTAATCCCTCCTTAATCACTATTGTGATTAGTGATCTCACCAGCTCTATGCTGATGATTTTCAGATCTACTTGTCCTAACCTCTCTGCTGACCTCCAGTCTCCTATCTCCAACTACCTATTGGGCCACTAAAATTAGACGCCCATAGTTATCTTAAACTCTATATGTGCTGAACTGAACTATCTTTCCTTCTAAACTGTCTCTTTTTAACTTCCCTATAACTAGTGAGGGTGCTACCATACTTCTGATCATGCAGTCTTGCGACCTAGATGTCACCCTCACCTCACTCTCTCTCATCATCCTGTATGTAATCTGTTGCCAAGTTCCGTCAATTTTGTCTTTGCAATAGTTCTTGTAT